>NC_089868.1:15072737-15387581 GCF_036373705.1 Amia ocellicauda | reverse complement strand
CTGGATACAGATTCAGTTGAAAATGGATGGTTATATTTTAAGAATATACTACTTGAGGCTCAGGTGAAATTTGTACCAAAACTTAGCAAATTGAGGACCAACTGTTCTAAATGGGTATTTCAGAGGGTTTTACAAAAAAAAACAGATAACATGCCACAGGTTAACAATCAGTCCAGTCAAACCCTAAGAGAGATCAGGATAAATGAGCAGGAGGTACTAAAGGGACTAACAGAATTAAAAACAAACAAATCACCTGGGCCAGATGGTATATTTCCAACAGTACTTAAAGAAATGAGGAAAATTATTTATAATATAATTATTTAAAACATTCCAAATGACACTTAGAACAGGGGATGTGCCCACTGACTGGAAGACAGCAAATGTCATACCAATCCACAAGAAAGGGGACAAAACTGAACCAGGAAATTACAGACCAATCAGTCTCACCTGCATCACTTGTGAAAAGTTGGAAAAAATTATCAGACAGAAAATAGAGGAGCATCTTAATGAATACCATGTTCTTGGAGATAGTCAACATGGGTTTAGACGAGGCAGATCATGTCTTACTAATTTATTAGAATTTTTTGAACATGCAACTGCAGCTATAGATCATGTGAAAGCATATGATACGAGAGATTTTCAGAAAGCTTTACATAACGTTCCACACCAAAGACTGATCCTCAAATTGGAAGCTGCAGGCATTCAGGGTAATGTAAGTAGATGGATTATGAACTGGTTGATGTGTAGGAAACAGAGGGTGTCGATTAGAGGAGTTGCATCTAACTGTTGCTAGAGGCAGTTCAGAGGAGAGCAACCAGACTTATTCCAGGTCTGAAGGAAATGTCCTACTGAGAGACTGAAGGACCTGAACCTTTTCACCCTGGAACAGAGGACACTACGTGGGGACTTGATCCAAGTCTTCAAAATCATGAAAGGCATCGACCACATCAAACCAGAGGAGCTTTTCCAGATCAGCAGGGACACACGCACCCGGGGACACAAATGGGAATTGAGCTTCAAGGCATTCAAGACAGAAAACAGGAGACACTTCTTCACACAGAGAGGCGTCACAATCTGAACAAACTCCCCAGCGATGTGGCTGAAGAGACAATGTGGGAACATTCAAAAACAGACTGGATAGGATCCTTGATCACTTAGTTATTAATGGACAACAAATGAGCACGACGGGTCGAATGGCCTCCTCTCGTTTGTAAACTTTATGTTCCTATATACAGGTATTGTGTTAAAAAACGAGCCTTGAGGACCACTTTACCCATTTCTTTTTCATTCGGTGTCTGCGAGGGATGAAAGAAGAGATGTTCTTCACTTTCCTGAACAGGAATCTCATGTCCAAGAGCGCGGCCATCTTGGTGTGCAACAGTAAACGGGCGCCGGGTGATACAACCCGCAGCACAATGATTCCGGCACCACAGTGCAACAGCACCAACCGCTACAGTCTCACAATATTGATCTGTGCCGCTTCTCTTTTCTTCTCGAATATAAACTACATAGTGGACATAAGCTTATTTCTGTAGTTTGTGTAATGTACATATAATATTTGTTTTGCTTTGTAAATGGGAAGTGCTATGAACACATTTACCAGTTATATCACAATTGTATAAGATTCTGTGTACAAGGCACAAACGCCATTGCCTGTAGATCAGTGGTTTTGGTTAAAATAATGAAAGATGCTTATTTTAGGAGTTAATCGCTGTTGCACGCCTGGTACATTGTTTTATTCTAAAGGCTGATGTGAATAATGCACCTTAACACTCTCCATAGCAGATTCAAAATATTCAAACATGCACAGTTTGTATTTCATTTGATGTAATGTGGCAGGAGAATATGTATACATGCGATTGTTTTAAAGTTTGCCATATTACAGTACTATTTGTGGTATTATTCCTCTTGAATATTTAAAAGCAATCAAAACAGCTGGGGAATTTCAGATATTAAACTAAATCTACACATATTAAATGTACCTCACCATATACTGGCTGGCCTGCCTATAATACGTGATAATCCATTGATCAGCTCATGCAAAGCCAAAAACAATTAGGGACCTTTAAAATGGAGCACTCGAATTAGTATTCATTAAATTAATCAATTTCTACAAGTTCTACTTTTCACTGTAATGCCTTAGTTTACGTGTTTTAATAAAACCAACTGAAACATTTTCCTCTTAGTCTACAGATTTGTGACTGGTGTTAAGATATAGGCCACTGTTCATGTAATCGTGGTATAGCGTTGGGGTCTGTTAATTAGTTTAAAGGAAGGATTAGGAATTCAGTGAAACAGTAATCTTGTGTGAGTTTTTGTTTGTTTTAGGTTGATATGGTTGGGAATGATGAGTTTCACAGTGTTGACAACCAAGCCAACACCACAGTTTAGCTCAGCTCCATTAATCCATCTCAGGAAACCTAGCAAAACTACAAAATAATTTTATTAGTTTATTAGTTTGTTTTAAACATTGCTCTTGAAATTTGAATTGGAACCTCAATCAAATGTGCTACCTATCAGTAACACATTTACACGTGTCTTTTCAGTTGGTCCAATATTAAAGAACCAATCAATGGTCCTGAGAGAATGTCTTCTAATATCAAGAATATGATATTGTATATTGTATCTGATCAAATTAAATACTGTCACCTGTTTACATAAAACTGATCCATCACTGCTCACAATTGTGGAATGACATAGGTTCTGCTGTGAGGAACAAAACCCTTTTGCCTTTAGCAACCAGTACACAAGACAGATCCTTTCATATTTCCATCATATGTACATTTAGTCAGAATAATGGTGTGTGACTCATGTTTGTGCATTATGCCAGTTAGATGTAAGGTAAACGTAACACTTTCACATACATCAAATATATAGCTCTGTAAAGTGAGTAAGTGACTTATTTTTCTTGTTTAAAATATTACTTTCAATCCATAACATCTTTTAATATAGTAGTGTCTTATTCCTTTTGCTGGAAGACAATATTTGAATGTCATAGCTGTATATATATTCAGCAGAGAAATGCTGTTTATCACATGGTATCTCACAGAAATACTCGGAAACAAACACTTCACAAATGTACTTTAAGTTAACTGTGTCTACATAATACTGAGTCTCACTTTGTGCTATTGCATGCGCTGGTCCCTCTGTACCTTAAGTCATCTTCTGAGTTGCCATAAGAAACCATTATCCTGTAAGCAATCATCTTCAAAATCACACAACAAGTGACCTCCACCTGTGTTAAATTGTAGTGATTCACTTCAGGATAAATTCAGCAACTTGTGTAGGATCCCTCCACTGGGTAGTGTATTTCAAACCAAAGACTCAACCATGAACACCAAGGAGCTTTCAAATGAAGTCCAGGACAAAGATGTTGATAGGCACAGATGGGTATTAAAAAAAAAAATCAAAAGCCTTGAATATTGTCAAGATGATTATTAAGAGATAGAAGGTGTATGGCACCACCAAAACCCTGCCTATATCAATAATACAACTGTCACTTAAGACTCTCCTACACAGTCCACTTGTCAAAGTGGACTAAGAATTGCTGTTGTCAGCAAATAATTGTGTGGGTTGTGATCAATGACAGCTTGTCATTAACTCTTTGCCCCAGTTCCTGTAAGTGTATGGCCCATGGTAATGCCAGTAGAAGAACAGTCTGCTTGGACAGGGAGGATGAGTAAATGTGTTGAATTTCTCGGTAATGTGCTCTATCATTTGTTCATTGATTTGAAGTGTGTTGTGCAGGTAATTCTCTGCACTGTCCTGTAATCCCTGGAGTGTCCAGACAGTCCTGGAGAGTTGATCAGCCTTTTATTGATGAGACAATAAGAACAAACCGGTTGTGATGTAAAACTTTTTAATCTGTGCTTTCAGAGATCGGTTTCCTCCACCTCTGATTTTTTCCCCAAAATTTGGATTGCTGCAGGAGGACCTCCTCAAATGTCATCTCCCACCACACCTGGTCCTCTGTGGGGCTCTGAATAAACCTCCAGGTCACCTCCAGGTCACCTCCAGGTCATCCTCCTCATCGTACTCTTTCATGTCTTTGTCATCCTCCTCCAGTATAGACGGGAGGACAGACTCGCACAGCCTCTGCCTATCCTGGCACTGGCTGAGGGCAGCAGGGTGATACTGGAGACCCTGGGGGTAACGGGGTAAAGAGGTTGATTTAGATGATGTTAAATACTTTCATAAGCACGCCCCGCAATAAAGTGTTCCCAGATGATGTAGAGGAAGCTGTTGCTAGTCGTTGCTGTGCCCTCTCAGCGGCAGGTATCTTTTCTAGCAGCTTGATCTAAGAGAGATATGTGGCACATAAAATACACAAAATACACACTCCAATACCTGAAGCTACGTGTGCTCTCCATTTGTCTTCTTCATAATATTTCTAATAGAAAATATGAATAATGTAATCTATTTCAACTTTAAATAATACCTGGTTACATTGTACAGGAGGACCCTATGACTTTGTCCTGATAATCATCCTAAGCAATCTAATGTGCTCAGTGACTCACAGTTAAGGGGAGTTGTACTGTGATAAGAGCATTCTAGCCCTGAGCTGGAGCTTTGATCTAAAGAAGACAAAGTTACCAGAATTCCTGAGCTCATCGGCCCATGAACATGTCAAAATGACAGTTTAGGGAGTCAGCTCACCTAGAATGGGCCAAATGGCTTGGAATCCCTGCTGTGAAAATGTCTGGGGAATATGGCGTGGAGGTAATAAAACCCTTTGAAGCAGGCGAGAGCCGAAATCCCGAAACAGAGCTACAAATCCAGGCCAACTGGCATTTCCAAAAGAGACTGGGGGGTTGGCACAAATCCAAATTCGCAAACTCAAGCACCAATCGCCTATGATTTGAAGGCATAAAAGGCAACGCACAGCACCTTTTTCTCTCTCTCTCTCACCTGAACCGGTAACTCGCTGCCACAGCTCAACCTGTAGCTCTGTTGCCAGAACCGGAACTGGAAACCAACTAAGTCTTTGCCGGCAACAGAAGAGTTTAACTGGGAGAAGGAGATTGAGCCGTATGAAGAATTATTTTAAGAACACTTTATTTTAATATTATTTTAATAGACACTAGATTATAGGTGGCCCTGCCTATCCTTAATCATTGAACAGTAATCAATTAGGGAGAATTGTGGTAACAAGAAATTATAGAATCTTTCTCGGCATCCAAACGTAAATGAGACTGATATATATAACGAGAAGTAATTTAACATAATATTAACCTGCATTAGTTATTTAATGTCCGACTAACAATACTAACGAGAGACTCACCTTCTTACTAACCGGTATTGTAGTCAATGTGTTTGTAATTTTGTGTAACGTTTTGTGTGTTATCATATGCAATTCCATGTTCTTTGTCTTTAATTTGTTGATCTTGAGTGAATTTTAATTAGTTTTTCCCTTTTTGTATACCTAGTGTAGTGCTACATTTTATCTTTGTTTTTAATACATTTGAGAATTTATATATTTGGAATTGGTGTCTGCATCCAATTATTGCAGAAATTGAGTTCTACAAGATTCTAGGATTCTTGATAAGGTGATACTTAAATTCACTTCTTTAACTGAAATTTATAAGTGTACCTTACGCTACACAGTGCTGGTGTCGTCCCCATGCTTCTCCAGGGTGTCCCTGCATGGCACACTGTCAGCAGGGGGACAGGTTTCAGGCTCTTCCTCATCCACCTCCATTATCGTTGGGAGGTACGGCATGCCCAGCTTCCGCCAATCCTGCTTGTGTCTGCAGGTCACACTGTCAGCCATGGTGTCATGGGCAGGGGGACAGGTTTTAGGCTCTTCCTCCTCATTCCCCTCCATTATTGTTGGGAGGTACGGCATGCCCAGCTTCCGCCAATCCTGCTTGTGTCTGCAGGTCACACTGTTCACCACGGTCTCATGGGCAGGGGGACAGGTCTGAGACTGGAGGGGCTTCTGAATACTCTCCTCGACAGTGCTGGTTCTGCTTCCTGATGCTTTCATTTAAAAATCATCGTTATAGTTTGTGTCGTACATTAAAATTAAAAAGAGAATATTATTGTGAAATTACAGGTTATTAAACCTCTTAAGAATATGAATATATGTATGGACACATTTGTAAGTAGACAGAATCGCTCACCTGTGAAGGAAGGAACATTTTTCTTGACAGTACAGCAAGAAAAGAGCTTTATGAAGCCCCGTAGGCCTGCTGCCACACTCTTCCTCTGCTTCTTTTCCTCCTTCATGACAGCACTGTGACTGGGTTTCTGACCCATTGCAGAAGTCGATATACAGATATCGTTCAAATTCAGTAAATAATCTATTTATTCAATAAATAATTGGTAAGTAAACGATTAAGTAAATAGTGAATGAAATCAGCAAATAATTAGTAAGTAAATAATTCAGTAAATAGTCAAAGAAATCACTAAATAATTAGGATTAAATAATTCAGTAAATAGTAAATTCAATTAGTAAATAATTAGGAAGTGAATAATTCTGTAAATAGTCAATTAAATCACTAAATAATTAGGAAGTAAATGATTCAGTAAATAGTAAATTCAATAGTTAAATAATTAGGAAGTAAATATTTAGATAAATAGTAAATTCGGTAGATACATTGCTGAAAGTCTCAGGAAGGTCAGTATTGAACCGATTCGACTACAACTCTGCGCCTTCTGACAGGCTGGACAGTGTCAGCATTCAATCACAGCACATCAGGAAATGTACATACACAAAAAACTGTGTTCACATGAGAAGTCAATTTAGTGAATATTATTTTCAATTAATGGACCTTTTTCTGCAGTAATAGCAACTATTTATGTGTAAAACTGCAGCAATAATGTCTACTATGTGTTGATTTCAGAATTTAACATTTAAACAGCCAATCAATAAAACTACAGTAAGACAGCAACACCTGATATACAATTTGGTGACTGTCAGCATCATGATGGATGTAATTCTGCAGCAGAGTCTACCTGTGTAGATGTCATATGAAACGGTTTCATTCTTCACTGTTAGATCTTATTTTCTTCTTTCTATATATTAATTTTATATATAATATAATATAATTTTATATTATTTTTTATTCTTACAGTTCTTCTCTCTTTTTTAGGACAAAGCAGTTTCTGCCTTTTTTCTCATAATGATAAACATGATTAATTGAGGACAATTGAAGGAAAAGGTATAATCATGTGATGGTTGAAAAAAAAATCTGAAACAATTCTAAATGCTGATACGTTGATGAATGGAGTCCAATATCCCTAATCAGCTAAGCAAGTTTATGTCTCTAACTGGCAACAGGTCTTTTCAGTATGCTTTTCATATCAAAGCTCCTATGTTTACTAGCCTGCATTGTTCTGCTAATCTGGTGTTTGGTTTGGGGTGAACAAAATCTGATAAAATCTTGTTACACAGTCAGAACACAGTTATCATGCTTGTTTTTTATATTTTCATGTATTTCTTTATTTTTATCTACAGTACCCTCATCCATAACCACAGCAGGGAATGCAGGGCAGAGCACAGTGGGAAAACAGATAGTAGGGTGTCTATCAAAATGCACCAAATGCAAGCTGAAGAAAATAATGTACAGATATACACATTGCAAATGTGACAAAATAACCAGGAACAGAACAAAATAAACTAACTACATCATAACTATCCATCTAATTGATATTCTTTAGCCACAGAACTTTTAAGTTACATAGTATCCATACTCCATAGCAAGAACTTATTCTCTACCCAACTGAGCTGTGCAACACGAAGCTGTAAGATATACAGAGAAGTCTAATATAGTTCAAGATACAGCAACTACTGAAAAACAAGGGACCATTCCATTTGTTTGAGGTTTTTTTTACATATTGCATTGCATACTGTACAATGTATTCCTTTATTCATACACTCACCTTTGTCAACAATTTTGGTGCATTCATGGTCTCTCAATTCAATATCATTTCACTTGTCACTTAGTAGTACCACTAGACTACCACTTGTCACTTATGGTAGTAGTTTTCCAAATGTTTGCCAAATCTTTGGTTGTTTTTCTGAAGTGTAGGTTTTCCCTGCTCTGCTATTTTCAAACGGGTAATCACTTTATTCAGTTTCTGCCCAAAATATAATTTTGCCTATTTCACAGAACATTCAGCATCAAAATCAATGGTTGGCTCATTCATACAGTTTGTTCTTGAGCATCTGTACCTTAATTTGAGAGTCTGCAAGCATCCAGTTGAAGGAAGAGCTTCTGAAGTACTTCAAAGAAGGCTTTCAGTTCCTGAGGATAACTGAGGTTCAGTGCATATATTACACCCATTAAGAGTGCACATGTGCAGAACTTCAACACCCTCGATCACTATTCCAACATTGGCTGGAGGAGTGGTGGCATCACCTCCCTCAACATTGATGCTGTAGATGCCAAGGATAACTTGTTGAAGCTCCCTCTCAACTGCTGTAGCATCGGAATCCTTTACATAGGAGAGAAAGAAAGGACGAAACCAAACTATGAAATCACAAACAGATTTTGCAGAATTCCAAAGAGTAACTTTTGCATTTCAGGTTTCCTTTATATATTAATTTAATGAAAATATCATGATACTTCAAACAGTGCTTGTGTATAAAAATAACAAGATGAAGTAGTACTGGGTGATTCTATCAAATTTTAGAGATATCAATTTATATTATTGAATATCCTCACCAAGCACTTTATTAGGAACACCTGTGCTGTCTAATGCAATCCAATACATAATGCCATACATTTTTACTTTTACTAAGCTTAGACATTTTCAGTTTTTGTTTGCATTGTGTCAACAAGTGTTCCTAATATTTTGCCCCCCTCATGTATGTTAATGGGGTAGACACAATATTAGGAACACTGTTCAATATAATGCACTCCAGTACACCACCACCACCCACTAAGACCTCAGTAATAAACATAAAATAGAATTATCACCTTTCTTACAATGTCATCAAGAACTGAAAATGTATAAGCTTTGTAAAAGTAGAATGTATGGCAGAGTTGTTGTATTGAATTGCATTAGATTGCACAGGTGTTCCTAATAAAATGCATGGTGAGTGTATAGATTAGATTTCCAAAAAAGTTTAAACAAACTGATTCCACACAAATTATAACAAAGACAAGTTATTCAAGATTTGGTTTAATACAGGTAGAAACTGAACTATTTAAATTACCAACCAGGTATTCTTTGAAGAGGATGTTTGGGGTCTTCATTCTGGTAGATACAAAGTGCCCTGAGGATGCACTCCCTCCTCTTTTCAACCGTTTCATTCTAAAGAGAGGAAAACAAATATATATATATATATATTTTAGGACTGCACATACTACACCTCACATTTCTATAAGCATGTGAAATGGATGACAACTGTAGAGATAGACATTAAGGCCTACACAATGACCAATTCATCATCACATGGACATTATTATTATTTTTTTATTATTTCTTGGCAGACGCCCTTATCCAGGTTATTAATGGTTACCTTGTCAAACAAGGTTACCACCACTTTATAGATGTCAACATTAAGCAGGGAAGGGAAAGAAAAACCAGTAAAGCATTTTCCTTCTTTGTTTTAACATCTCTTTCACATCCACAACTGAACTTTTCAACCCGAACACTCACTAAAGGATAAACCTGAAAACAGAGGCCTGAAGTTTTTGTGTGGATCGGGGAAATGTGGTTGTGCAGTATGTGGAGAAGCAACCTTTCTGTTGCTCATTCCAAATGTCAATACAGCTGATCCATGTTTAAATTGTGAGGTGACTGCAAATAAAAAATAGCAATTTGTTTGAAAGAAGCACAGGTGTTGCTGTTTAGGTTTTGTGAGCAACAATCAAATCACATTAGCGTGCATTCACAGATGTGATTGGTTTCTCGCTGTTTTAGGGCTGGGCGGTATACCGTAAAAACGATATACCAGTATTCATTTACGGACCGGTATGGACTTTTACTATACTTTCATACCGGTATTTTGAAGTTTTCTATGCTAAATTGAATTCTTTACTAATTACCCTGTCATTCAGTCATAGCATTCAGCTGCCAATAATCTTGATGGCGTTCTTGCATCCCACAACTTGCTGCGCGGCTGCTTGAGACGCATCTGATCAAAGAACGCCGACAGTGTTCGTGTAACGCAAATTTCCGCAGGTCTGCGCAGATCTGCACGGCTCCACCAATGGGATCGGCGTCACGCAGAAACAGTGCAGGACCCTTGTTCTGGAATGAATGCGCCTCAGCCAAATATCGAAAATAAATGCCATGTGTATTGCGTGTGGAGGAGACGAGATGGAGGAGAGGAGTGCGGGTGAAACTTCACAGCAAAGTGACCCCAGTGAATCTGTCCCGAAGAAAGGTGCGTTGTTGACAATGTGGACATGATTTGGTTTCAAGACAACAGACACAGAACAGGGAAACGTAATTCAATGTCAGTTGTGTCCTATTATTTTTGCTTTACGAACACTATATAATATAATCAAGTACAAACTATTAATGATCGGGGAAACGATCTGAGATAAAGACATGCGGTCTTTTCAGCTGCTGAAAAGAGCCATGTGTGGTTTGTTTACATCGCGTACTTCCTGGTTTTAGAAATTCAATTTGCAAAGCAGCACATGGGGCTGGAATTGCCCAATGGAGAGGATGTTACTGTGTGTCATGAGCCATGGAGATCTGCTTTTTTTTTTTACTAGCCAATAAAAAAATAGCTGTCTCGGGTTACAGACACTGAGCAGAGCCAGAGAGAGAGGGGCTTATACAATTCAGCTATAATAGATGCTACTGCTATATACGTGATATCTATGGATTCACAACAGCTTCAGCTATGCATGTATTGTGTACTTATAATACATGCTGAACCCGTCTCGGAAATAACTGGAAAAGTCGTTGAGATAAAATCAAATACAACTTTAATCAAGGCGGCTTGGAAGCACCACGTCAGGAATTCCTTCAGCGAGAACTTAGTGTTTACAAACATGAGTGACGCTTTATAGGAAGATGACGTAGAATCGTGTGGCCGTTCATCCAATCAGAGGCCTCAAAAGACGGAAGCTGTGCAAGGTTTGTAGGCTGCCCTTCCCAAGGGAGGAGGTCATCGTGGAGGCAGATGTCAGGACCTGTTACAACATACAAACGGTACGATCTTGTGGTTTTCTTAACAACGAGGGAACTTCTTTAGCTTTGAGAGCAGAAACAGGAAATCCACAAGCGGGCAAACCCATTTCTTTTATAATACAAAAACAGTGGAAGCAGAGAGAATAATTTCAATAGGATGTATCTTTAACAACCACTTTGTTGGTTTTGCTATAAAGCTAATTTGCACAGTCTGTATATAAGCCATTTCTAATGCTAACAGCAATATATTTCAGTCCTTTACGGTCCACTAACCGAAGAGCTCAAAATATCTGGTTGTTGAAAAGTACCCGTTTTCACTCGCATGCCAACATTAATGTACCTGCTTCACAATAACACAACAGCAGCGTCGCCAGATTTGATTGACACGACACACCAGCATACATCCCGCCGACTCCAAATTGATTTGTTGATAGAAAACCATATCTATACCGCAATAAAAACAGGTACAGGTGAAAAGAAATGTCCTCTTACCTCTTCCGACTCAGAAAACGAAGACCAGCAACTTGCCCGCCAAAATGTACGCAGGGAAGACTTGAACTAGAAGCAGTCAGTGGCTTTGAGCATGCGCATGAAAAAGTATTTTAATTTAACAAAGACATCTATTTTATGTAAACTGACAATACAAAAAAATTATATAAAGTGCACAACACACCTCATTCACTTTTTTGTAGTGTAGTTGGATATCTTCATCCAGGGGCGTTGCTAGACCCCTTTTACTGAGGGACGTGATCCAGTATAAATCTGCTGTGCCCCAGTAAAATCTCAAGTTTGAGTTTGAACAATTTACTTTACTGGTCAGTGCATTCATTCAGATTGATGATCCTGGAAAAATAAATGGATTTAAATGCAATGCAGTAACCCAATCAACGCTTGTAAAAGCAACCCAAAACACAAACCGCTGCTGCGCGCCTGTGTGCTGCTGTAATGGCGTCGGCGCGCCAGTCACGACGACGGAGGCGGTGTTATTTGCAAAGACAGTGTCTGCCCTTCCTGGTTATTAGCCAGTAGGACGTTGGTATTATGGGATGTCCTATAGAGCTGATTGCTCGCAGGTTCCCAGTTCGGCATCTCTATAGCCGGTCCGGACTGTGGCGGCACTTTGTCCTCGTCAAGCACAGGTACTGGGTTTGTTTGGGTATTGGGTCCCGTATTTTCGTATCTCAAAATTGACAGACAAGGTGCAGGGGGCAT
This sequence comes from Amia ocellicauda, assembly GCF_036373705.1. Lineage (NCBI taxonomy): Eukaryota > Metazoa > Chordata > Actinopteri > Amiiformes > Amiidae > Amia > Amia ocellicauda. The sequence goes on along the minus strand of NC_089868.1, from coordinate 15,375,272 downwards.
GACTCCAGCATGTGACCTTAACTCCCTGGCAACTTTTGGACAGACTAGTAAAGAAAATGTCAGATAACAGATGGCTATGAAACGTGGTATCGGGTCCAGTAGGGCTCTAAGGAAGGTTGTAGGTTCAAATCCCAGGTGGGACAGTGCTGTTGTACCCTTGAGCAAGGTACTTCGCTTACATTGCTCCAGTAAAATGCCCAGCTGTATAAATGGGTACAAATGTAAGTCACCCTGGATAAGAGTGTCTGCTAAATGACAAATAATGTGGTTAATTTAGGCAGATGAAGAATTTGGTTTGAATAAAATACTTTGGACTTTACTCCTTTTGCAAGTTGTTTATGAGAGATTCCCTGAGATTATAGAATCACTTATAGAAATTGAGAGGTGTGAGAAACTGAAGGTGTCGTATAATTACAATAAATACAAAATAATGTACTAATAGCTGGAGTGAGAACTGATCTTATTTTATAACCCCCAACACACAACAATACCTATGAAGTTACATATTTTGTTAATTTAAGAAAACTGGACTTGATATCTGGGTGAGTTTAATGGAGTGGGAAAAGAGTGGAGCAGCTCCATGACATCAGCTCCGCTCCGGCTCCAGCAATGCCAGCTCCAGCTCCGCTCTGGCTCCGGAGCACAACTAACAAAAACTGTCCGGGTCCGGGTCCTGGAGCTGGTGCACGGCCAACCCTAGTGATGAGAATTGTGGAAGGAAAGCTAGAAATTCCTCTTGCAAATGTCTTGCTTCATGTATACTGAAGAAAGATAAGGTCCAGCTAAAAGGTCAGGCCAGAAGGTTGTTTGACCTCTGTTTGTTATTTACGATGAGCATCTTGGAGACAATGTCAAACAGTATGATTTAAGTTTCTGCTCCCTAATCCATGTATTGACCTATGAACATAGTCAATTTAGATAACATAGTAATGACTTTTTACTTATAACCAGATCTTTGACTTCTGTGTGTATAAAAGCCTCTGACTTTTTGTATGAAGGCAGAGCAACTTTGGAATCTCCTTGATTCACTGTTCCTGTCCACGCTGTGTGTAAACCTGATTGAAGACTGAGTTTCTTCCACATTATCGAACCTGTATAGCGGTCTAGTTTAATTTGTATTTTATATTTTATGTTTCTGTTATGTTTATAATTATCACTTAATTGTGTGTGTCATATGGAGTTACATATGTGAGTTTTGAATTGTGTGGATTAAGTTATGCATCTGGGGTTATATTTTTAAGGCACAGAGTGTGGTACTGCATATAGTGGGAGCTGTTGTGATCTATTTTAATCTGCTAGTATTTTTCCTATTGGGATATAGGCTGCTAAATAGTTATATGGTCTATATTAATTGAATGTGCAATAGGGGAGGGTGGGGTGTTTATAAATCTATTGAATGGTGGTAATTGTTATAATTGGTTTTATCGGGAAGGATATGATTTGTGATAACCTGGTTTTTAACTGTATGTGTCTTTTATCTATTTTAATATAAAGATCAATTCCTTTTATCCTGGTTGTTGTCTTTGAGAGCCTTCTCCTGGTCACTCTGCTTCCCAGACCATACTGGGTTACAAAAGGTGGTGGCAGCATTCATGCTACCCCACTACCTTTTTGTTGGTAGTGGCTTTATTACAAACCTGAGTGGCAAGCCTTGTATTTGGGGTTGTGCTACACTGGTGGGATTTGTATAGGGTTTTGTAATAGTGACAAAATGATGGAGGAGGCTGCTAGTTGTAGTAATGGCTCTGGCCAGGGGAGGTTCACTTCTCAACTGATATTTATGCCAGAGACATTCAATGGAAGTGGGCGTGGTTGGTCTGATTGGTTAAACCAATTTGAGATAGCCACAGAGATAAATGGCTGGGCGGCTGATCTTAAGTTGAGGTTAGAGGTTACTCCTTTCAGGGAAAGCACGGGAGATTTATGAAGGCTCAACCGTTATAGATCAGGGTAGTTACGAGGCCCTGAAAGCAGCTATGCAGAGATATTTGATGCCTCAGAATAGTGAAGATGTACACAGTGTTACTTTTCAAAATCAAAGTCGTAAAAAGGAGTCAATTGTAGAGTTTGGTGTTTCCAGCATATCCCCAGGCTGATTGTTACACGAGACAGTTTAGCAAGAGATCATTTTATTATCCATGTGGGGAGTGGAGGGTTAAGAATACAACTGCATAGTGCTAAACCTAACAGTTTAGAAGAGGCCATTTGTTTAGCATCTGAGTTGGAACTTCTTCAGATTCTTCCTGAGCAACATACGCCGGATCCGTCCCTTTCTCAACGACTACTCAACTCAGCTTCTCGTCCAGTCACTGGTCCTCTCCCGCCTGGACTACTGCAGCTCCCTCCTGGCCGGCCTGCCTGCATCCACTACCCGCCCACTCCAGCTCATCCAGAACTCTGCGGCTTGTCTGGTATTCTCTCTGCCACGATTCGCACACGCTACTCCACTGCTCCGCTCCCTCCACTGGCTCCCGATAGCGGCACGCATTCAGTTCAAGACTTTGACCCTCACCTGCCGCTGTCTTGACCACACTGCACCAAGCTACCTTCAGTCACTTGTCTCTCCATACATCCCCTCCAGACCACTGCGCTCCTCCAGTGCCAGAAGGCTAACTCTGCCTCCTCTCCACTCTCCTTCCTCCAGAGCCGCTCCTTCTCATCCCTGGCCCCTAAGTGGTGGAACGACCTGCCCACCGAAGTCAAAACAGCAGAGTCCTTGACCTCATTCCGGCGCTTACTCAAGACGCATCTCTTCCCACAGCACTTGTAATATTAGTCCTCTATCCCTGCTAGATAGCACTTCAGCTTATTATGCTCCTCGCGTTCTTGTTTGTTTTTCTCCTTGCTCCCTTTCCCGTAGCCCTCGTCTGTAACCCTACATCTTGACAGCACTTCGCTTTCACCGTCCAGGATGTAGGAAGACTCTTACTGTACTTGTGTAAATTGTAAATTGGAATTTGTAAAATGTATTTTGAATTGGTATGTTTTAGCTAAGTTGAATTTGTAATGATTGATGCCTTGTACTTCTCTGTATTTTTGCACTTTGTTTGCACTTATGTTGTAAGTCGCCCTGGATAAGGGAGTCTGCCAAGAAAAAAAAAAAATAATAATAATAATAACTTATACATGGGTTGGAGGGGGAAACTGCTGCACCACTGGAAATGAGGATTCGCTCTAAGTACGTCAGGGGGAACGGAACCAGTTTTGGGGAAAATGCTAGATATAGTAGAAGGGTTAAGGCAAGAGGTACAACAATTGAGACTAGCCCATCAGGAGTCTGATAGAGGGCACCGATATTGTCCAGCTCCTTATTGGGAGTGGTACAGGGGGCCCTCAAAGTCCACTAGTGAAAAACAATGTTGGGGGGTGTGGTAGTAATCGACATTTGAGGAGAGATTGGCCAGAACCGCCGGAAAACTAGAACGGGTGGTAGAGGCTGGTCATTCAACCACCCGTTTTTACCCAAGAATTTGACCAAGTAGATTGTCCATCACTAACTGTAGGAGGTGGTATGTATTTAGAAGGGAAGATCTTTGGAACACCTTGCCGGTTTTTGGATGATACCTCTGCACAAATATCATTGTTGAGTGAGAAGGTGTGGAGTCAGTTTGGGGATGGACAATTAGAACGGTATGAAGGGTGTAGGGTATGAAGCTAATGGGTTGTTGGATATATTGGGAATATGGACTACAGTTTGTGGGTTCGATCATTTTGGGTTGCAGCATCAGTTCTTAATAGCTAGAAATGCCAGCATGGCAGCATTGTTGGGAACTGATTTCTTGGGCAAGTTTGGGGCAAAAATGAATGTAAAGGTTAAGAGTTGCACCGTCCTTGATTGAATGTTTCCATTAATAAAGAAATGTGAGATAGATGAAGTTAGACTGGGCCTTCTCGCCCCATTCGGATGGCACCACAAAGGGTACCAGGCAGAGTATGATGATCACATCCAGGGGATATTAGACAATGATGCAATTCGGCCATCTTATAGCCTCTGGGCGGCCCCTGTGATGCTCGTACGGAAGGATGGGAAGCTGTGATTTTGCGTGGATTATCCACGTTTGAATGATTGTGGTGACTGTGAAAGATGCTTATCACCTCCCTAGGATTGATTCCTTGGCAGATGCTCAATGGTTCTCTACTCTGGATCTTGCCAGTGGTTACTGGCAGGTTGTAGTGGACCCAAAAGTTCGGGAAAAGACTGCGTTTGTTACCAAGCATTGGTTGTATGAGTTTAATGTTTCCTTTTGGATTATGTAAGGCACCTAGCACTTTTAAGCATCTAATGGAGCTGGTCCTTTCAGATCTGCAATGGAACAAATGTTTAGTCTATGTGGATGACATTATTGTCTTTGGGCGAACATTTGAAGAGCATTTAGCTCAATTAGGAGAGGTTTTGCGAAAGCTTACCGAAGCCAGTCTAAAGGTTAAACCAAGTTAATGTCAGCTTTTTGCCACTACAGTACAGTACTTGGGACATGTAATTTCCCATGAGGCATGGGCATTGCTAGACCCCTTTTACTGGGGCACGTGCCCCAGTATAAATCTGCTGTGCCCCAGTAAAATCTCAAGTTTGAGTTTTAACAATTTACTTTATTTGTCAGTCATTTAGGTTGATAATCCCGGAAGGAAAAAATAAATGGATCTAAATGCAACACCGTAACCCGGGGGTAGTCAATAGCGGCCGCGGGCCAGATCCGGACCGCCAGATGCTTTTCAATGGACTGTGAGAATAATTGTAATTAACGTATTATGATATATTTTTTTGTTTGTGTGTTTGTTTCTTTTTAATTGTTACGGAGGTGTGTTGCACTCAGTGCCTGTTATTGTGTGGAACCTAGTAGCAGCCCTTCCTGGTTATTAGCCAATAGGATGTGACGTATTAATATGGATGTCCTATATAGAGCCCGTGTTCAGTCAGTGAGTTGATTGCTCGCAGATTCCCAGTTCTGCATCACTGTACACAGTCTGGACTAGGGTAAGAGCAGCACTTTGTACTCCTCAAAAACACAGGTATTTGCTTTGTTTTCCTGATTTCTATAAATAAACAGTTAACCTGCTTATCGTTTGTCGTGTGGACATATGTCAACCTCGCCTCTAAAATATAAAAGTGCACACACATGACCGGGGGGTCACGGTGCCACAGCTTCAGCTTGTTTCACCTAGAAACTCCTACGTCAGCGGTGGAAACAGCTGATTTCCAATGCAGATGCGTGTTTCTAGCAGCGCACACAGAGAGTTGTGCTCCTCACCCGTTTCAATTACAGACCCACTGACACAGATCTGTGATTGACCAGCACTGGAAACCGCGTCAATTTGCATGTATAATGTTGGTTGATATGGGATTTTTCGCTGGTGATATGTGGTTGTGAAGCAAATACATGATTTTTCAACACTAATTTTGATCAGTGGACAGTGAAATGTTTGGAAGTTTCTATTATGTTTATCTATATTCCTACAATAATCTTTAACAAATGAAAATGATAAAAAATGGTCTGAAAGTGCTTTGATAATTATATTGATTTATTTAAGTGTTTTATTTTTGTACTATGTCAAATAAATGTACTGAAAATAAGCAACGGGTATACTAATTCACAGACTTGTGTGTGTGTTGGAAAGGGGCATTTGCAGGTGTGATTATTCCCTCCCCATCTGGAGTCTGGACCTTGACTATACCTTTACCAAGAAATGTGGACTCTGACAAAAAATAATTGACTACCCCTGCAGTAACCCAATCAATGCTTGTAAAAGCAATGCAGTTTAACCGCAAACACAAACTGCTGTGTGCGTACCTGTGTGCTGCTGTAACAGGCCAGCATCGGCACGCTAGTCAGAACTGAGGGAGGTTTTATTTGCATACAGTGTATGCTTGTTAATATGTTGAAGATACTTAAATAAATATTTTGATAAAGATTAATATCACTTCATGTTTACATTTCTCAGTACTTGTTGCAGTGTAGCAATATAGTGGGTTAAGCAAGGGAAGTTTGTATAGTGCGTTGTGGTGCACACTTGCACGCAGCAGGCTTTCAAGAAAAAAAAAAGTGCCATGAGTAATGGGTGCCTGTGCCGCAGTAGAGCTTTACAGTATGTCTAGCAACACCCCTGACATGAGGGTATCCAGGCTGATCCAACTAAGGTAGAGACTGTACAATTGTGGCCAATACCGAAGACTCCTACTGAAGTTAGGAGTTTTATTGGACTAGCATCCTATTATAAACGTTTTGCGTCAGTTTCCTAGTATTGCCCATCCTCCCCACTAGCTGACTAACAAGGGGACAAGGTTCGAGTGGACTGCAGAGTGTAGTCAAGCATTTGAAGAATTGAAGAGGCGCTTGATAAATGCTCCTCTTTTGGCATTCCCTGATCCAAGTAAGCCTTTTATTTTAGATACTGATGCCAGTGATCTGGGCATTGGAGCTGTTCTATCTCAATCGGAGGGAGATCAGGAAAAAGTTGTTGCCTGTGCCAACTGTGCCCTTTCTAAACAAGAACTACGAAAAACAACTACTACGAAAAAGGAACTGTTGGCTGTTGTAACGTTCTGTGAGTATTTTAGACACTACCTTCTTGGAAAAGAATATACGCTTTGAACATAAGAAAGTTTACAAACGAGAGGAGGCCATTCGACCCATCATGCTTGTTTGTTTGGAATATTTGAGTTAGCAGCCTATACATTTCCCTCATTTCTTTAAGTGCTGTTGGAAATATACCATCTGGCCCAAGTGATTTGTTTGTTTTTAATTCTGCTAGTCCCTTTAGTATCTCCTCATCATTTATCCTGATGTCTCTTAGGGTTTGACTGGACTAATTGTTAATCTGTGGCATATTATAGATTTTATTTTCTAAAAACCTCTGAAATTCTCATTTAGAACATTTGCCACATCTTGTTCATTTTCCAAGATGCTTCCATTTTTGCCCTTTACCTGTTTCACTTTCTCCTTTATTGACCTCTTGCTGTTGTAGTATTGAATAAAGCTCTTTACATTTGTTTTAGCTCCAAGAGCGATGTTTTTCTATTTCCCGCTTTGCTTTCCTGATCCCTTTCTTAAGATCTCTTTGTAGTTCAGCATATTCTTTGTATTTGTTTCATCTCTATCTCTTTTGTATGCGCTATACAACATTATCTTTCTCTTTTTTTGCATACTTCTATTAAACCATTTTGGCCAATGTTTTTTGGTCCTCAATTTACTAAGTTTTGGTACAAATTTCTACTAGTATATTCTTAAAATATACCCATCCATTTTCCACTGAATCTGTATCCAGTGTGCTCCAGTCTAACTCTTCTAAGTGCCGCCTCATACTTTCAAAGTTTGCTTTTCTAAAATTGTAGATCATTGTTTTAGACTTGGTCCATGTTTTTTGAAGGAATGCCTCAAAGCTAACCATATTGTGATGACAGTTTGCCAGTGGATCTCTAACTAGTGTCCTTCTGACTCTATCTTGGTCATTTGACAAGATCAAGTCAATGCATGCTCTCTATCTGGTTGGTTCCCTGACAAATTGAGTTCGATAGCAGTCATTTACCATCTCAACCATTTCTATTTCTGCTTCTGTAGTCCCGCCTGGGCTTTCCCAGTCTATGGTTGGGGAAATTGAAATCCCCCATTATAACAGCCACATCCTTGCTACATGCAGTCCTGATTACTCTGTACAATGCAACATCTTTCTGAATATCTGAGTTGGGTGGTCTGTAACACACTTCTACTACTAATCCTCCAGATCTTTTATTCAAAAGTTTAACCCACAAAGATTCTGTTTCGTTACTGGGATCTAATTTGAGTTCTTCTGCCTCTTCGATTTTGCCTGTCCCTCCTAAACTGTATGTATCCTTTCAACTTGTATTCATCCCCATCATTTTCTTTAAGCCATGTTTCTGTCACTCTTACAACATCATAGTCACATGCCAGCACCGTGGCTTCTAGGTCAAACATCTTGTTCCTTATACTCCTGGCATTGAGGTACAGACATTTCAGGACTTTGCTACTAGTAGTTTCCCTGTGGACCTGTTAAATAACCCCCCTGAGAGCCCTCCGTCTGCTTTTGAGTATGTAGCTGAATTGGAGGAAAATTGAGGTCTGTCCATTGTTCAGTAGAAACCCATCAACAGCAAGCTTCCAGTAGGCGAAAAATGTGTTGTGCTTTGAAAGCAACCCCTCAATACTATTTAGTAGGGGAAAGGTATGGGTTAATGGTAAGTTTGCACAGTTTCAACGCCGTTTTCAGGGCCCGTTTCTTGCAGTAGAAATTGAGAGCCAAACAGTATAAATTGCAGAAACAGGATGGCCAGTTGGTTGTAAGGCATTACAACCACTTGAAACCATGTTTTAGTAAGTCTACCAGTGATTTTGCAGGCCACCCTGATCAATCTAATGATGGAGCCCAAACGGCATCAGCAGGGAGGCCCCCTCAATGGAGTGGTGCCTCTGTAAACGTACCACAACCTGTTTACTCCAGTACCTTGTGGTTCTATTGTGAAGTTTTGGCCATTTTATGGGGATGTTTTTTGTTTTTGGATGAGTGCGGGACACACTCTAAAAAGATGAGGGAGCAGCCTAATGTCCAAATTGAATTGATTTGTCTCTGTGAATAATTATCAGTGATAATTAGTATGTAATTAGGGTGATGTTTGCCAGAAGGCGAGTGGAGAGTAAAGAGGTAGAAACTGCAGAGACCGGGGGTTGTTGAATGCATGTGGAGACGCGGAGCTCTGAGAGAGAGAGACACCGAAGACGGGTTCAACGGATTACTGGACTGTAGAAAATGGTGGGCTTTGCTGTGGAGAAAAGTGACTAGAAAGACACTGCATTGAATGACAACCATAAGACTGCCTTCTGTCTGTGCAGTGTCCTCCCTCTTATCCCTGCTGTTTTAATGTTGTATGGGTTACATTGTTTCAGTTTTACTTCCTCCCCTCTGATAAACCCCATTCTTTATATCAACTCCCCCCTCCCCCTCTATTAGATATTATACTATACACTTTCATTCTAAAGAGGTCCGTGAATGATTTCCCAAAGTTATCTAGCAAGTCAGACAGTGTCGTGATGAGTATCTAACCTATACAGCGGTCTAGTTTGATTTGTATTTTATATTTTATGTTTCTGTTATATTTATAATTATCACTTACTGTTGTGTGTGTCATATGGAGTTACCTATGGGAGTTTTGTATTGTGTGGATTAAGTTCTCCATCTGGAGTTATATTTTTAAGGCACAGAGTGTGGTACTGCATATAGGGGGAGCTATTGTGGTCTATTTTAATCTGCTAGTATTTTTCCTATTGAGATAAAGGCTGCTAAATAGTTATATGGTCTATATTAATCGAATGTGCAATAGGGGAAGGTAGGGTGTTTATAAATCTATTGAATGGTGGTAATTGTTACAATTAGTTTGCTTTTACTGGGAAGGATATGATTTGTGATAAAAATAGCAGTTAAAAAACAGGTTATCTATTTTAATATAAAGATCAGTTCGTTTTATCCTGGTTGTTGTCTTTGAGAGCCTTCTCCTGGTCACTTACTTCCCAGAGCATACTGGGTTACAAAAGGTGGTGGCAACATTCACGCTACTCCACTACTTTTTGTAAGGCAAACTCTTCCCTAGCATCTACCCCTTTATCAATCCCTTTGTCAGTGTCTCAAAACTAGCGCCTGCGGTCCTCCCGTCTTCACCGTTGCCCGTCCTTTTAAAGTGCACATCAGTGATTGTGTCCAGCTTTCCCAATGCTAATCAAGCACTGAAGGGGTTCAAAGTCCATTACACCATTTTAATCTGTAGCTCTATTAACTATCATATCAGTTTACAGCTCCGCTCCATGTATCCATCAGGTAACCTAGCAAAACTTTTAGTTTACCTGAACTGCAGTTTATTAGTCTAATTTAAACATTGCTCTTATTTTTTAATTGGAACCTCAAATGTGCTACCTATAAGTAATACATTTACACGTGTCTTTTCAGTTTGTCCAATACTAATGTTTTAAGTGCCAATCAATGGTTCTGAGAGAATGTCTCCTAACTCTCTGAATTAGATCAACTCCCATTTTACATGAGCAAAATTAGCTAAATTATTAAGCACTTATAGCTGGAGTTTCATTTTTGACAAGAGTGTAAGGTGATGCATGTGTTTGGTTATGTGTTTATAAGAATATGATATTGTATATTGTATCTGATCAAATTAAATACTGTCACCTGTTTACATAAAACTGATCCATCACTGCTCACAATTGTGGAATTACATAGGTTCTGCTGTGAGGAACAAAACCCTTTTGCCTTTAGCAACCAGTACACAAGATAGATCCTTTCATATTTCCATCATATGTACATTTAGTCAGAATAATGGTGTGTGACTCATGTTTGTGCATTATGCCAGTTAGATGTAAGGTAAACGTAACACTTTCACATACATCAAATATATAGCTCTGTAAAGTGAGTAAGTGACTTATTTTTCTTGTTTAAAATATTACTTTCAATCCATAACATCTTTTAATATAGTAGTGTCTTATTCCTTTTGCTGGAAGACAATATTTGAATGTCAAAATAGCTGTATATATATTCAGCAGAGAAATGCTGTTTATCACATGGTATCTCACAGAAATACTCGGAAACAAACACTTCACAAATGTACTTTAAGTTAACTGTGTCTACATAATACTGAGTCTCACTTTGTGCTATTGCATGCGCTGGTCCCTCTGTACCTTAAGTCATCTTCTGAGTTGCCATAAGAAACCATTATCCTGTAAGCAATCATCTTCAAAATCACACAACAAGTGACCTCCACCTGTGTTAAATTGTAGTGATTCACTTCAGGATAAATTCAGCAACTTGTGTAGGATCCCTCCACTGGGTAGTGTATTTCAAACCAAAGACTCAACCATGAACACCAAGGAGCTTTCAAATGAAGTCCAGGACAAAGATGTTGATAGGCACAGATGGGTATTAAAAAAAAAAATCAAAAGCCTTGAATATTGTCAAGATGATTATTAAGAGATGGAAGGTGTATGGCACCACCAAAACCCTGCCTATATCAATAATACAACTGTCACTTAAGACTCTCCTACACAGTCCACTTGTCAAAGTGGACTAAGAATTGCTGTTGTCAGCAAATAATTGTGTGGGTTGTGATCAATGACAGCTTGTCATTAACTCTTTGCCCCAGTTCCTGTAAGTGTATGGCCCATGGTAATGCCAGTAGAAGAACAGTCTGCTTGGACAGGGAGGATGAGTAAATGTGTTGAATTTCTCGGTAATGTGCTCTATCATTTGTTCATTGATTTGAAGTGTGTTGTGCAGGTAATTCTCTGCACTGTCCTGTAATCCCTGGAGTGTCCAGACAGTCCTGGAGAGTTGATCAGCCTTTTATTGATGAGACAATAAGAACAAACCGGTTGTGATGTAAAACTTTTTAATCTGTGCTTTCAGAGATCGGTTTCCTCCACCTCTGAGTTTTTTCCCCAAAATTTGGATTGCTGCAGGAGGACCTCCTCAAATGTCATCTCCCACCACACCTGGTCCTCTGTGGGGCTCTGAATAAACCTCCAGGTCACCTCCAGGTCATCCTCCTCATCGTACTCTTTCATGTCTTTGTCATCCTCCTCCAGTATAGACGGGAGGACGGACTCGCACAGCCTCTGCCTATCCTGGCACTGGCTGAGGGCAGCAGGGTGATACTGGAGACCCTGGGGGTAACGGGGTAAAGAGGTTGATTTAGATGATGTTAAATACTTTCATAAGCACGCCCCGCAATAAAGTGTTCCCAGATGATGTAGAGGAAGCTGTTGCTAGTCGTTGCTGTGCCCTCTCAGCGGCAGGTATCTTTTCTAGCAGCTTGATCTAAGAGAGATATGTGGCACATAAAATACACAAAATACACACTCCAATACCTGAAGCTACGTGTGCTCTCCATTTGACTTCATCATAATAGGTCTAATAGAAAATATGAATAATTTATTTCAACTTTAAATACCTGGTTACATTGTACAGGAGGACTCTATGACTTTGTCCTGATAATCATCCTAGTCAATGTAATGCGCTCAGTGACTCACAGTGCTGGTGTCGTCCCCATGCTTCTCCAGGGTGTCCCGGCACGTCACAATGTCAGCAGGGGGACAGGTTTCAGGCTCTTCCTCCTCATTCCCCTCCATTATTGTTGGGAGGTACGGCATGCCCAGCTTCCGCCAGTCCCGCTTGTGTCTGCAGGTCACACTGTTCACCACGGTCTCATGGGCAGGGGGACAGGTTTCAGGCTCTTCCTCCTCATTCCCCTCCATTATTGTTGGGAGGTACGGCAGACCCAGCTTCCGCCAATCCTGCTTGTGTCTGCAGGTCACACTGTTCACCACGGTCTCATGGGCAGGGGGACAGGTTTCAGGCTCTTCCTCCTCATCCACCTCCATTATCGTTGGGAGGTACGGCATGCCCAGCTTCCGCCAGTCCCGCTTGTGTCTGCAGGTCACACTGTCAGCCCTGGTGTCATGGGCAGGGGGACAGGTTTCAGGCTCTTCCTCCTCATCCACCTCCATTATCGTTAGGAGGTATGGCATGCCCAGCTTCCGCCAGTCCCGCTTGTGTCTGCAGGTCACACTGTTCATCACGGTCTCATGGGCAGGGGGACAGGTTTCAGGCTCTTCCTCCTCATCCACCTCCATTATTGTTGGGAGGTACGGCATGCCCAGCTTCCGCCAGTCCTGCTTGTGTCTGCAGGTCACACTGTTCACCACGGTCTCATGGGCAGGGGGACAGGTTTCAGGCTCTTCCTCCTCATCCACCTCCATTATCGTTGGGAGGTACGGCATGCCCAGCTTCCGCCAGTCCCGCTTGTGTCTGCAGGTCACACTGTCAGCCAAGGTCTCATGGGCAGGGGGACAGGTCTGAGACTGGAGGGGCTTCTGAATACTCTCCTCGACAGTGCTGGTTCTGCTTCCTGGCATTACAAATGCTTTCATTTAAAAATCATTGTTATAGTTTGTGTCGTACATTAAAATTAAAAAGAGAATATTATTGTGAAATTACAGGTTATTAAACCTCTTAAGAATATGAATATATGTATGTACACATTTGTAAGTAGACAGAATCGCTCACCTGTGAAGGAAGGAACATTTTTCTTGACAATACAGCAAGGAAAGAGCTTTATGAAGCCCCGTAGGCCTGCTGCCACACTCTTCCTCTGCTTCTTTTCCTCCTTCATGACAGCACTGCGACTGGGTTTCTGACCCATTGCAGAAGTCGATATACAGATGTCGTTCAAATTCAGTAAATAGTCAATTTATTCAATAAATAATTGGTAAGTAATAATTCTGTAAATAGTCAGTGAAATCACTAAATAATTAGGATGTAAATTATTCAGTAAATAGTCAATGAAATCACTGAATAATTAGGAACTAATTGATTAAGTAAATAGTCAATTAAATCACTAAATAATTAGGAACTAAATGATTAAGTAAATAGTCAATGAAATCACTAAATTAGGAACTAAATGATTAAGTAGATATTAAATGCAATCACTAAATAATTAGGAACTAAATGATTCAGTAAATAGTCAATGAAATCACTGAATAATTAGGAACTAATTGATTAAGTAAATAGTCAATGAAATCACTAAATAATTAGAAACTAAATGATTAAGTAAATATTAAATGCAATTGGTAAATAATTAGGAACTAAATGATTTAAGTTAATAGTAAATGGAATCTGTAAATAATTAGGAAGTAAATATTTCTGTAAATAGTAAATTCTGTAGTAAATTGCTGTAAGTAGGTCAGTATTGAATCAATTCCACTGCAACTCTGCTCCTTCTGACAGGCTGGACACAGTGACATCATAACACCTCAGCATTCTATCATGACATCACAGCACATCAGGAAATGTACATACACAAACAACTGTGTTCCATAGGAGAAACCTTCTCTTCTGTCTTTTTTAGGACAAAACAGTTTCGGCCTTTTTTTTTTTTAATAAGAAAGAAACAGATAGTAGGATGTCTACCAAAATGCACCAAATGCAAGCTGAAGAAAACAATGTACAGATATACACATTGCAAATGTGACAAAATAACCAGGGACAGAACAAAATAAACTAACTACAACAAATCTATCCATCTAATTGATATTCTTTAGCCACAGAACTTTGTTACATAATATTACTGAGTTTGCTCCATACCAAGAAGCCTAATATAGTTCAAGATACAGCAACTATTGAAAAACAAGTGACCATTCCATTTGTGGCTTGAGTTTTTTAACATATTGCATTGCATATACTGTATAATGTATTCCTTTATTCATAGTTGGATATCTTCAACCTTCAAATAAGGGCTGATATTTCTTTCCTACTTTACATTTGTTGCTGAAAGTATTGGACCTGTGTCCTTTCAGACAGAGCCATTAGATACAATGATGGGAGAAATGTGTAGAGAGACAGGGCTTTTTGAGATTAATGCAATAATCTTTCCTGTCCCAGGGAGCAGATAACAATAATGCTGTCCGTTCCATCACAGGCAATAGAGCTCCACTTTAATTAGAGTGCACCCCACCCCCAGGTGGTTAGGGGAAATATACCAGTGCCACAGAAGACCTGGGACCAGTATGATAGACACCACACAGGTGGGCCAATTAAATCACTGATCAACACAGCTGCAAATTGAAAGGTCACTGGATGATTCATATGAATAATAATAACAACATCAAGAAAAACAAATTGTTCTAACATAAACAACGATAGGTTGTGTGATTTCATCAAAAAATAAATGGTTGCTTTACCTTAATTTCTAATTTCAGTATATTCTCTGGGTAGAAAAGTTATTTTATTATGAAATAGTTGTTAGTGAGATGGTCAATGCCATTTTAAATTGCATTTGTGCATTTCCAATTTTACACTAAGATTGAAATGTTGCAGTATATGAGAGCTTGTAAGGCATGTCTTTCCCCTTCTAAGACTGAAATATTAATATTAACTAAGTATTATTCCTGGAAGTATTTATTAACCTGGTCTGTGTGTAGGTGTTTGGTATTGTCTCTGTGTTTGACAGTCTGAGGTGTGTGCCAAATTCTGGTTTGTGAATAGACACTAACCGACCTCCCTCCTCACCAGGACACAGTGAGTAGCGGGCAAAATGTGTGCCTGGACGACTGGTTTTCCAGTCACGACTGTCTTAAGTTTTCTGTTGCAAAAGGCCCCTGCTATGGCAGGAGATGGGGTTGAGGATAAGCATGACTTTATTAGGCAAGGGTTGCCAACACTGGTCCTTGAGGGCCACAGTGCCCACAGGCTTTTCTTTTATTTAGTGTTAAGTGCTTAATAAGACCAATTGTCGATCTTAATTATACAATTTCCATGTGTTCAAGGTATCCAGTAATTGGTAATTTAGAGACAATAAAATGCGGGATTGCAGCCCATTGTTAGTCACCTGTTATAGGGGTGAGAGGTAGGCCTACTGTTTTTGATGCATGTTATTATTGGGGCACTGTGTTTTTCTGCAGTGGGATCTAACTTGTATTTCATCCCTCCAGGACCAAAAAGCAGATGCTGTTAGTCACCTTAATCATCTCAATGAATCATTTTATTAGATCTGCTAGAAATGATATAATCAGAGCCATGCACATTGCTAGATTGCTTATTTAATCATGTCCGTTATTCAATACAATAAATGTATATGTTAACCGGGAGCACGTGATTTGTTGAATTTTGCCATTTCTTTTAGATGAAAAAATAATGAATTCAGAATACCAATTCAATAATATATTTCACCTGTATACATGCAGTATAAATGCATTGTAAATCAAACATAAAAGCTTGTTCTCAAGGAGTGCTGAACTCAGTTTGATAAATGAAAACATCCAGTTTGCTTCTGAATGAAAATGTAAGCATCGTACAAGATTGAGGCTCTGAGAAAACATGCTCATCTGAAAAAACCATGCACAGAAATGCACTGACTCAAGACTAGTGTCTGTCCTGCTCACCATAGTAAATATATGAAATATTGTAGCCGAAACTTGCAATAATGTTTTCGTTTGTATTATTTTTGTTCTTGTCCAATGAAAGTTTTGCTTTGCTCCGTTCCTTTGAGCAGTTTGTAAAGCTTTACAAGCCACGTGATCCATACGACACTTGGGCCGTATTTTCCTTAATTTTTATACTAAGCCTTGGCTAGGCAAACAAACCTATAAATAATTAGGTTTAGGGAATGTAGAGAAATCAAATTGAGTGGGAGTCAGATGTGTTGTGTGAACCTAAGCTCTGTTCTTCATAAGGGGTGTCTAGTTAGGAACTCCATTGTACATCATTCAAATCTGCAAGTGCACAACCAACACAGAAGCAAGGAAACAGACAGGTAATGAATACAAACTCGCACGTTATGAATGGTACCACTGTTTCAATAAGAACTTACATTTTATTCACATACAGGTACAAAGACGGTAAGCTGTGGTTTCAAAACATTCCTGAAACTGTACCAAAAAACAAAAAGAGGATAAAATAAAATCCACATCAAGATTTCTTCTGACAGATGTTTTTCTTTTTTAAATACAGATTTCACAGCTGTGGGAACGACCACCGCTAGAATAGATCACCCTTGCCACACTTCATTTCAACAAATTGAAGACCTTGTGTGCCACCTAGAGGGGAGGAGAGCAAAACATGTACTTAGTGTCAAGGAACATAGAAAGCATTACATGTTTCATGGTATAAGTTTCTCATCAATATTTGAATAGCTGCATTTGAAAAATCCCAATAAAAGTGAGCTCGCTCTTTAGTTTTCCTGTTGCAAAGAGCTGAATGGAGTGGGACTCTATTCATTCTTGACCATTGTCTTGTGCTGCAGGACTAAGCACTTACACAGTGGTCCCTGGCATGAAGGAAGTCAAAGAGCTCCTCTGTGCACTCCTCCTCTGTATGTGAGCGGGAGCCCACCCTGGTCTCGCAGGCCTCCAGCCGCTCACGCGTGTGGACACAGTGCTCGGTCTGCTCACACTGCTCCCGGATGGTCGTCAGGGGGTCCTGCACATCACAAACAGGGGCGACAGAGAGCTGCTACACTGCCAACACTCTCCTAACACACAATATAGGAATTCACTTGTCCCATCACAGTTTTCTCAGAAGATGCAGAACATCTAGATAAGGTAGTCTCAGAGAAGGCTAACACACGGCCGGCTTCAAAGACCATATCCTTTAACCTAGTGTCAGCTCATAGTAAGTGAGGTCTGTCAGAAACTAGACCATTGCTTTCTTCTCTTTAGTTGCATAATCTTCAAAAGTCTGAGACTCAAATACTCACCACCATATCTTCCTCCTCCTCTTCCTCCTCCTCCTAGAAAGACAAGTCGGGTCAAGGTGAATGGCAATTTGTTAATCTGTGGCACTATATAAAACCGTTTACAGAACAGAAAAAGGTTCAGGCTGCCACAACATACTCCACGCAACTGACACTTGATTAAGAAATGTACTCAGTCTTTTAGTAATTCTTGTATAAAGTGACATAGGGATCAGAAGAGAAACAGACATTTCGCCATTGACACAATCGGAATTACAAATTGAATGGACTGAGCCCAACACTGGTGTAAACTACCATATATAAAGCAATCTAAAGATCTACAACAATTGTGATTGAATCAGTTTCCTCTAGAAATGGCTGTTTTGTCATTCAAACAACCTGTATGCTTAGAATACGGACTTTCACAAGTAGAGACAGGCTGGTTCATATGCGCAACCTTCTCTTCTCCTTGATGACGATGACAGTCCGCATATCTGTGCATGCACATCTACAATTCAGAGGTCAGTTTCATCCAGATGCAAATGCGGACGGATACATCCCATATCTTTACATCAAATGGCAGTACTGTTGCGCTGTATTTCACAATATCAGTCATGCTGCACGATCCAACCTGAGGCCTACACTCAATGGCTCAGGAGGGCTGAGACACTGGCAACGGCGAGACGAATACGATGCATTTCATTTTCTTCTCTGCATTTTGTTAATGATTTGCATCCCATGAACGTACCTCATCGGGCTCTCCGTTTGTGAGCATTTTCTCCTCCCTCAATACCATTGTTAGCCTTGGTTTAGTGGTTTAATGCAATAAGCCGCTTGCAAGAACGTCCCTCACTTACAGTCTCCGCTTCTGTAGGACCTTCAGGTCACAAGCCGGAAATTTGCGAAAAACCCTACCGGAAGACAGATCTACCAATCCGGTACAGAGCCTCGTTGCGTCCCTGTAGCGCAGATTCCCGCAGTTGTTGACAGATCTGCGCAATTCCTCCAATGGGGTTGGCCAATTCCTGCAGCTCTGCGCAGAACTGCGGAAACCCGCACGACACGAACGCGAGGCTCTTGCCTAGGCTGCATGTTTGCGTCACTTCCCGTGTTGTAGGCAATTCAGTCCTCCAACCCACTTTACCTTCATGAAACATGTTATAGAATATCTTTCCGTACGTAGTGTTATCATAAAGATGCACAAAACATATATAATAAATAATACGAATTAATTTGCTTTACGCAGCATACAAGGATGGAGCACGTAAAAGAAGAATTGAATCCGCGAGTAGCAACTTTATTGCAAATATGTACCAAAGTAGTTAGCGAACATATGCATGTACTGGAAAAGCAGGTCTGGGGTAAGAACACACATGTTTAATATCCAAATTAAATAACAAACACAAACGTGGTCCATGCATGTGGGCAATGCATGATGTAAACTCAAAGGCGTCTATAGCATGCATTAAACAGTCATTTTGCCCATTTGTTGCATAATTGATTGTTTCTTATTCTGTTCTGCAGATTTGCCAGTTTCTCTGTTGGAAGAGCTCCTACCACACTTGAATATATTCTACCTGGAGAGGATAGAGGACTCTGCTGTTCGGAAAGGTAAGGCGCTATACTGCAGTTAGCATCACACAGTAGTTTATAAAGACTGACCATATTAGCATAAGTATTGTGTCTACATTATTAAGCTGGAGTATAGTTAGCAACAAACATAACAGTTTGACTCCTTCCTCAGGCTTGTCCACTGATTCTGCCTGGTTTGGACTATGGATGGAAGTGGTGAAAAACAGGCCTCCTGGACGCAAGGTTAGTGAGTGGAAGTCATCACTGCAATGCGCATTCTTTATAAGTGTGTTGATTAAGGTTCTGATATTCAGCTTTTTCAGTAGTCTATGGATTTTGACTTTTTTGGAAATTGAAGATGGACTGCACCTGTTTTCCATCTGAAAAGAGATTTAATGCTCTACTTGTAGTTAGTAAATATTGGGTTATGCAAAGTAAATTTACTCCATACACTGATCAGCCATAACATTATGAGCACTGACAGGTGAAGTGAATAACACTGATAATCGCGTTATCATGGCACCTGTCAGTGGGTGGGATATTTTAGGCAGCAAGTGAACATTTTGTCCTCAAAGTTGATGTGTTAGAAGCAGGAAAAATGGGCAGCGTAAGGATCTGAGGACTTTGACAAGGGCCAAATTGTGACGGCTAGACGACTGGGTCAGAGCATCTCCAAAACTGCAGCTCTTGTGGGGTGTTCCTGGTCTGCAGTGGTCAGCACCTATCAAAAGTGGTCCAAGGAAGGAAAAGCGGTGAACCAGCGACAGGGTCATGGGTGGCAAAGGCTCATTGATGCACGTGGCTGGCTCGTGTGGTCCGATCCAACAGACGAGCTACTGTAGCTCAAATTGCTGAAAAAGTGAATGCTGGTTCTGATAGAAAGGTGTCAGAACACACAGTGCATCGCAGTTTGTTGCGTATGGGGCTGCGTAGCCGCAGACCAGTCAGGTTGCCCATGCTGACCCCTGTCCACTGACGAAAGCGCCTACAATGGGCACGTGAGCATCAGAACTGGACCACGGAGCAATGGAAGAAGGTGGCCTGGTCTGATGAATCACAAGTTCAAGCTGTTGACTTGGCCTCCAAATTCCCCAGATCTCAATCCAATCGAGCATGTGTGAGATGTGCTGGCCAAACAAGTCCGATCCATGGAGGCCCCACCTCGCAACTTACAGGACTTAAAGGATCTGCTGCTAACGTCTTGGTGCCAGATACCACAGCACACCTTCAGAGGTCTAGTGGAGTCCATGCCTTGATGGGTCAGGGCTGTTTTGGTGGCAAAAGGGGGACCTACACAATATTAGGCAGGTGGTCATAATGTTATGTCGGTGTACAGTATTGTTTTCTGATAATTGATAAGAAACTCATTTAATGTCTTTTTCAGCCCATCAAAGACTGGAGGCAGAAGTTCCTTGAGCGCCTCTTCCACATGACTATGTTTGGTAACTACAGAAAAGCAGGGCACCCACGACTACAAGACTCCCGTTTTTCAGTCCTGACACTGACAGCCAAGTACGTGAAGGTCCTGATTCTGTCACGGTCCCTGATAGAGACCACTAAGATGACCTCAGCTGCGTTCAGGCCTGTCATGAGGATTTTAGAGGGCACCGTCACCCACATGAAGGTTTATGACATAAGCCTTCCATTCCTCGATCACAGCCTAAGGTCCGTGTTGTTAATCTTCCACCGCCTTCTTCATCATGGCTCTGTCAGGACTCTAATCATGAGTAAATGCGGTGAGTCCAGCCCCATACTGTGGACTTGGATGCTTCAAATGAGTGCTGGATATGAATGCTCCTTGTCCAGTCCAAGAATTCAACGGCCTTCTGATCAGACCCTGGAAAAGAAGAGAATTTCCACTTTGGCTACTGGAAATCCGCCTCCTTCCACATCTAATGTCAGGACTTCCCAAGTGTCAGACGTGGAAGGCTGCAGTCTGAAGGACAAGAGGACAGTCAGCAATGGAAAAAGGACATTGCAAGATGAACCAAGTGCACAATGCTTTAAACTGCCTCGGCTTGAACGGGCTGAATCAGAGGATGGGGCTCAGGTACAAGAATGCATTTTATGTTTTGAAAACCCCTCATCAGTGCAGATGCATGTTTCTAAAGGACCATTCGAAGGCGCCCAGAGTGCTCCATCCTTTCTCTGCGCGGGGGCAGATGGGGAAGACACCCCTATGGGAAAAATCAGTGCCCTGGTGCTGGAAGCGAGTAACTATGTCCTGGCTCACAATCTTGCACCCCTTCTCCCTTCTTGGATCTGTCTTCACTCCCTGCAAGTGTCCAGTGAATGTAAGTAGAATTTATGTACAAAGTTAGGCTAAAATGTGTCTCATCCATCAATCGCTTGTTAGTTATTTTGCTTATTCCTTACCAGTTTTAATTTTGACCATAGAAAATAAAGGGTTTACCAAAATGAATGGATACATTTTACATTTGTCCTCCGTATGATTCATTTTCTCTGTAGGGATCATAGAGGAGCCATGTCTTTTGAAGGTGGTGGAGGCCTTGAGCTTGCTGTCCCAGAATCCTGACTGCTCCCTCTCAGAGCTGTCCATCAGCAGCTTGTCCTGCAGGATGCCCATAGCGGCCTTGCTGGCCAGGTTGCTGTCTGCCTGCCCACGCCTGGAGGAACTCACCCTTGGTTTCATTCAAGTAAACCAGCCAAAGAGCAATCCTTCTCATCTGCCTGCCCCCATAGGTAGAACTCTACATTCTCAGGGTCATTTGGAGTAAGGGCACAGTTTTTCTGCATCTCTTAGATCAAATATCTAAATTCCATGAATTCAAGTGTACATAATTTGATTATCCTCAGGAAAAAGCAGACATCCCAAGTTATGTTATGTTAGTTTCTGAATATACCTACCCTAAATCAAAAGTGGATGGGTTGTAGAATTAAAATGGAACACATTTGGTGGCTCCTATTATTAGAGGATGCATTTGGTAAGCATTGCAGAGAACCAGAAATTACCACAGAATGAAAAGCAAATAAGTTACCCGAAGAATGAAATGCAAACATTTGTTGTTGAGCACCTGTCCTTGTAAACTACAAATTTGTCTAAATTGTGAAATATATTCACTATCATTCAAAGATTAAACTTGTGTTCCCCAGAAAGCTCTTTAAAGACACTGCGAGTGGAGTTCCCTGCAGAATCGGTGTGTCTCCAGTCCTTGGTGACAGTGTTGCGTGGCACGCAGAGTCTGACCAGTCTTTACCTGAAAGGAATCCGGTGTAAAACTGGCCATCTCGGCCCACTGCTATTCTCCCTGCCAGGTACAAAACCGACTCTTCTCATTGTTCAGTTACACACCTGCTCTGCGACAACATACGGACATCAAACTAACTAGAAAATGTCTGAAAGTTTATTACAGTTTATGCATGTAAATATCTTGTATACAAAACATCTACACTGAACAGCTCTCCAGATTTCCATCAGCGTTTAAAGTCTGTAAGCCTTGACAACTGTGGACAGGTAGGAAACCTGCCCAATAAAGTGTTGTCCCGTCCCTCGTGTTTCCAATTGACAGTGCAGTTTGTGTTCATCTGATGTCAGGTGGCTTAAAATTAAATAACAAACTATGTTGGCAGCTGTAATGTGATATTTGTGTCTTGCAGAGTGCAGTCTAAACCTGCAGCACCTTTCCCTGGACGACATTAACCTCTCAGGCTGTCACAGGGAGGTGCTTCACCTGCTGAAGAGTTGTCTTACTTTGAAAGGTAAGAGAATTGTCTTGAATTTTTCCACTCAAAAGGTAATAGACTGGCCTTGGTTACTTGCAAATTAGTTTAGGCTCTTAATTTTTCCAGTATTTAATTTAAATAATAAGATGTTTTTAGGAATAGGGACATAGTAGGTGTTTTTAAAGTAAATAACTTTAGCACGATGAAGGAAATGTGCTATATTATCTATATTTGTAAATTATTCAGTCTCATAAGCACAACAAAGCATTTTTCTCCCAGGTATTTCCCTTCATTTCTTGAGTGATTTCTTAGGAAGCAAGTCTTACAGTGTGCATTTCTGAGATTCACACAAGTCATAATTTCGTTTTTATTCCAGGGTTATGCCTTACTGACTGCCGACTGTTTGAGAAGAATAAACAAGAGTTCCTGGCCCAGTTAATCAGCTCAGTAAAGTGTCATCCATCTCTTACATCTCTGACTTTGTCAAGAAATCGCCTTGGTGAGATTCATTAAAAACATTTCCATTAATCAGACACTCATTTACACTGCATACATTCTGGTTTGTTAACCATTCTTGTTATCAGGGAACGACGGACTGATAGTGTTGGCAGATCTATTCTCTGGAGAGTCTCCCAGCAGGATTCGACATTTGAATGTCAGGTAATTGTAATCTCATTACTATCACTTATGTTAATAGAAATTATTAAAAGTTGTCAATTTTGTGACAGTATTTTGGGGGTAAGGGAGCAAAGAAACAAGCTTCTGCGATGCCTTCTGTTCTGCTTCACAGCGCAAACTACATCCTGCCAAACGGGCTGCTGGAATTTGGGGCGTTGCTGGAAAGCCACCGGCCCCCTCGGGAGTTAAAGCTGGACGTGCGAGAGAACCCTCTGGACCGAGACCCCCAGACAACAGCGCGTGCCATGAAGCAGCTGGGCTCTCTGTGCCACCTGATCAAAGACTGCTGGAACTCCAGGACCACCTTCGCGGACCACATCAGTGTCATGTGACCAGGGTGGCTGGGGTCCGATGTTACAGCAGGTAACCAAGCAGGAGGAGACAAGAGCATCCTCAGCTTACTTCCATGACCGACTGAAATTAGTTTTCATCAGTGTATGCATTTCAGTTCAGAAAACAAACAAAACTATCTGAAGTTCACAGAGTTACGCAACAAACCACTTTCATTATTTCTGTAGGTTTTTAATATATGTTTTTATACATTTGTGAAATAAAGATTCCTTTGCAAAAACATCACTTTTCCAGGTGATTTGAAGGGCTCGAGCACAGCATAATTTTTAAATTGATAGATAAAAATAGAAGCAGTTTACAGACATTTGTATTATAACAGGGCAAACAGTCTTACAAATAAATATTTACATAATGTCGAGGACATTTTAATAAGAGACATGGGGAGGGGGTACTTCCTTTCTCCCTAAGACATGAAGTCTAAATTAAATATTCTTATTATTCATACTTGGAGATAAAGGGTTAATGTCTTGAGTTTCTCTCATTCTCTTCCAAAAAGACTGAAAAAGATAAAACCGTGAGTTGCAGCTCTTCATTTTGGAAATACAGTGCTGCGTAGTGACTGAGCCGTCCCACAGGCGCCGGCTCACAGCAGCCCCCGCTGGTCCTCGTGGGAGCGCTGGTGGAAGACGAAGGAGACGGCAGCATCCCAGGAGGCCTGCAACACGGCGTCCCTCAGGCCCCTCTTGTCGGAGCAGTGGTGCCACTGGGACAGGTCGCTGGTGCAGTCCGCTTCCTCGGGGGGCGGGCGGACCTGACGGCCATTCACACAGCGCCGGCAGCGGAACCTGGGGACACGGGACACGATGGTTCAACTCGATCTGCATTAGAGCTTCTCAAACGCATCTCCATAAACAAGAGTTCCAAATAAAAATGTGTTGGGTGTGTATGGGTGTTACTGGTACCTGTCATGGGTGTCACTGGTGGTGTCCTCCGTCAGGGAGAAGAGCTCCCTCAGCTCCTCCAGGGAGAAGTGGCGCTCCACATCCTGCTCCTCGTCCACCACACAGCTGCTGAGCGCCTTCTTGTGGGCTTGGCGCTGCAGGATCTTCTCCTCAATTGTGCCGGTCTGCGGACACACGTTACATACGATCAGAACACAAAGCACCCGGCTCCTCCGTAACCAAACGGAACACAGATCTTGTTTCGCCTACCGACAGGAGCCTGTAAATGTAGCAGGTCTTCTTCTGCCCGTCTCTCCAAACGCGGGCCATCGCCTGCTCGTCATTGGCCGGATTCCAGTCCGGGTCGAACATCACCAGCCGGTTTGCGCCAATCAGATTCAATCCGCAACCTCCGGCCTTACTGCTCAGCATGAAGATGAACTCTGGGTTCTGAAGGAGGAGAAACAGGCCTGAACTGAAAACAGCTTGCAAACACAGAGACAAGCAGATACACAACTTAAAAGCAGGCTGGTTTACAGACATCGTCCATTATACTCTGACTGTAGATGTAATCTTGTGGGAAGTGAGTCAGCACTATTCTATATAATAGCAATGACTCACACAATAATGTAACTCAGTACTCACCGAAGGGCTATTGAATTTCTCCACAATTTTCGCTCTCTTTTTAATGGACATTGTGCCATCCAGTCGAACGTACAGGTATCTGTGAATGCAAAAGAAAAAGCCTAATTTATTTTCATTGCCGGCACATTTTTATAGAAATCCATACAATCTCGACCATAGCATTATATACAAACCAGACAAAACCCGATTAATAGATTGATGTTGCTACTTTTGCTTTAAAACTGTACTGAAAACAAATATAAGTTGAATGTACACCATGTTGAGAATGGCTTTGATAATAGCTGAACATTATGAAGATCTAACAAAAAAAAAACATACAAAGCCTTTTTTTAAGATCGGACTGACCTGTTGGTTTAAGGTGCTTGGAAATATTAAATAAATTCTCAAAAAGTGATACTGACATCCTAGGGAACTGTGAAATTTCTTTTTTTTTTTTTAATATATATTATTGTTGTTTAGAACTTTGTATAACACTTTGACAACTTTGTTTCCATTTATAATGTTGATGTTTCTCACCTTCGAGATCGGCACAGTTTCTCAAAGAGGTCCAGAGTCTGGGTGTAGTTTGAGACCAGCACTACCTTATCACTGCTGGTGCTTCGAGTCATCGCGAGAATATAGTCTAGAACCAACATCTTTCCTAGAAAACACCAGAGCCCCAAGAAACTTTTTAGTCTCCACATCTGCTTGAAGTCTGACATCCTTTTGACCAGTGCCACGTAAGCAGTTTTCAACACAAACAACTACAACAGAAATAATCTCGGGCACGTGGCAATTCCATTCGTACAATGGGATTTTTAAAAGGTTGCCACCATTCACGTTTTCTTACCCGAGAGCTGCGGCTCCACAGCTTTTGTAGAGTACCCAGGTGGAAAGAGATCCAAGGCACCATCAAAGCCCTCCACTCCTTCAACGCACTTGTCGTAGATGAGGGCTGGGTCTGAACACCACATACAACAGGAGAGAGAATCCTACATTCAGTGTATTTAGCCATATTATTTTAATACCCACATCATATCATATTTGACCTGAAATACTGATATATGGAGAGGATTGTAGCTAGTGGGAAAATGACTGAACTGTGAGTTACCATCCCCTAAGTTGTAATACACAGAGATTCACTTTCATTTGAAAACAAATATTAAAAAATGTGTCCCAGCTAAACAGTAGGCTAGTGACTCACGGTTGCAGAGCTTCTTCAGAGAGGTGATGGAGGACAGCGAGGACACGCTCATCTTGCCCCCATTCAGCTCCTCCGCTGGCATCGCCTGATTGAGGAAGAGTTTGTACAGCTCGGTCTGCAGAGGGGTCAGCCTGCGGGGATGAGATCACAGGTGGTGATTTTCTACAGACTTGGATCTTAATACACCTATATGATCGAACCTTTATTTATCTATTTCCTAACATCACCAGGTGTACCTTTACTCTTGAATCTGACCAAGCTAAGCAGGTGTTTGTCTCGTTTTTGTTCCCCTCAGAATTATCCTCCAGTTTCATTTACTTTCCCCAAGGCTGTGTGAAAAGGAGTACTAGTCTCTCCTAACTAGTAAGATGCCGTCTAACCACTAGGCACATACATCTTTCCCACAGAGCCTCTCTCACCTGCAGCAGACGACCTGTTCGATCTTCACAGGGAGGTACTTTGAAAGAATGTCTGATGTCCTTCTGATTAAACACCTGAAGGGGGGGTTAGAAAGCCAGAAATCAGAACAGTTGAACAAGTCCTCACCATACAGAGGTTGCAGTGGTGCCACGATGCCCCTTACCCATTGACGATTGAGATGAGCTCTTTCAGTTTCTCCTCTCCACACTGGCGATCTTTGTCGCTGGCATCAGCATCACGGCCTTTCAAGATGGCGGTTTCAAAACGCTTCTTGAACTCCTGAGCGGTCCCTAAGGAAAGACCCCGACACAAGCCTCAGTCAAATGCATCCTGGATTAGATGCTGTCAAAATGTCTATGTTGCTAGTAGCTAGAGAGACGCACTGATCAAAAAAAAAATATAAATACTGTATAGCCCTGTATGGATTTATTTTACTCCTCTTACCCAACCCCTGAGATGAAGACTATATTGTTAATCACCTAATACACCAAGACCCCACATTCCCCATTTAAAGACACAGTGAATACCGGATTCTCACCAAGGATGCCAGCGTTGACAAAGTGCACCAGACTGAAGTACTCCAGCAGGTCGTTCTGGATGGGAGTCCCAGAGATGAGGACACGGCGCTGGGCACTCATGGCGTTCAGAGCCAGGTACGTCTGGTTCTCAGAGTTCTTTAGTCGGTGACCCTGGACACGAGAATCAGCAAAAAAAATAAAATAATGTGCAAGTGAAATACTGCAATCTGCAGACTTGGACTTCGATGAAAATACACATCTGAAAAGCTTTCCCACTAGATTCACCCATCCTTCCAAAAATATGGTAAAAAACCTCTCTAAGATGCATATTTTGTTTATAGGTGCTTTTTGGCTAGCAGTTTTTGTACCAATGTTTATTTTTAAATAAGAGCCATTTTAAGAGCAATAACAGATCATCCAAAGCAATTAAAGGCATGAGACCGTAATAACATACATGCCACTCTGGTTTACCTCATCACAGATGACCAGACCCACTTTCCCCCGGTGCAGGACAGCGGCATGCAGACGGAAGGTCTCGTAGGAAATGATAAGGATGGGCGAGGGCACCCTCAGACCATGCTGTGAGATGAAATTCACTGCAAGCCAAATAGTACAAATTCATTGGTTACAATTGCATAATAACTACTTTTAAAGTTCTTACTAATAGTCCTTAACAGATTTTAAAACAGGCTACACCTTTTTATACTGATGCCACACCCTATCCCACCACCATCTTCAAGTTTTAGATGAGAGAATAAATTGAAACAATTGTGCTTTAGTGTAACACTGTTTATGCTCGCCCTTACCAAGTTTCCTGTCGATCTCCTCTTTGGAGCCCCCATCAATGGCAAGTGGGTTGATTCTCCCTCCCAGCCACTTCCCCACCTCATTATACCAGTTCCTGACCAGGCTGGAGGGGGACACCACAATGGCCTTGTCGATCTCTGGTTTGGCGTCAGGACTCTGTCTCAGCAGAGTCCACATCAGAGTGATGCACTGCAGGGTCTTCCCCAGACCCATCTCGTCTGCCATGATGCAGCCATAGCTCTCAGGGATGCGTCTGCCAGTGACACAGTCCCATAGGAACTTCACGCCCTGTCAGACAAAGGGAAGACCGATTTAATGGCACAGGACTGTGGCCGACTGCGTGACAAAGAATGTCATGTTTTTAAAAAGAACAATTAAAGAGCTTAGTGCTAACTTTGCACAAGTGTCAATTGGCTACTCTATGAAGAAACAACAATGCAATCATGGAATGCAGAGAAATTGGATACATAATACACAATTATGGATATATAATAATGAGATTTAAAAGGAAGTGGTTACCAACCCTGGCCATGGTCCCAAAAATCTGTTTTTTGACCTGCACTCCCAGTTAATTAACTGAAATCTTAATTGAACTTATAATATGCTCCATTTGACTTTTCAAATGGTTTAAATTTACAAAACGTTGGAGCATTTGGGTGCCTTATACACATTTAACTTGACAACTCCAATGTTTTGAATGTATTAATAAGCTCTGATTAGGCCAATTATTAGTTCAATTAAGGAATCGAGATCAGGGTTGACCACAGTACAAGGGGTCAATTAAGTCACCTAAATGAGGTTATTTTTCCAAGTTTTTAAAATCACATTGTAAAAGCCACATCCTCTGGCAATAACCCCTGCATCACTAAAACAGTGTCTTCAAACCACAGAGACAAGCAAAGAGATCCAACTTCCTTTTCCAAGCATTTGCCAGATAAATGTATTTCCCAAGCCTACCTCTCTCTGATGAGGCCTCAGCACTTTACTCAGTATGGGGTCAACAACAACATGGACAGGGAGTTTCTCTCTTTAGGGAAAAGAAAGAGATTCAGATTAACACAGAAATTGTCCTCATTAATATAGTTTAAAATAAGTATTATTTATTTATATTCCCAGGCCAGGTATCCACTCACTTTTCTGCCTTGATCAGGTCATGATTACTCAGTGGGGGGGGTTCATACAGTACCAAAGCTCCTTCTTCAAAAGGATCATGAAGTGCTTTCCTGACTCCGGCCCGCTTCAAACCCAGCGCTCTTATACCAAGGGAGCCTATAGACAGAGCAGAGGATGAGCCCAGAGTGGGTGTCTATCTAAGGGGACATGACATATCTAGTCTTGAATGTGGAAACCTTGTCGCATTGGGACAAGTATTACTCATTAGGTGTGAGAGTTAGTGTACATTCTTGGGAGTACAATCACAAAGATTAATATATCCATAGTTTATTTTCATGGTGATTGATGAATGGTCTATTGTCAAAAACAAAAAGCAACTTACCGGTGTAATTAGGAATGGGCACTTTAAATGGCTTTGAGAGAATACTGCGAATAAAGGCTTCCTACAAAATATAAGAGACCAAGTTACAAATGTAAACAAAGCAGAAACTGACCATTTCTATCCACACTGGAGGAAGTCAAAATCAATATTTATATCAATAGAAATTAACCTGGTAAGCATTTTGTCTTTCATGGTCATATTTCTGATTTGCATATAACAAATGGCAAAGCCAGGTATTAGATGAATTTATGTTAATATCCCGAGTATATCAATACAGAGAATATTAAAAAGGGTGCCTATCTAAGGGGACAAGAACATGAACACAAGGAATAAATTTCTTCACTACTGGGCTTTCAAACTCTACAGTAAAATATCAAGACAATTTAGCAACATTTTATTGTAATTCCTACATACATATTGACACCATTCAGGGTCTAAAAGACCTGCAGAGGAAAGGAGGAAACGCTCAAAGTAGACTCATTATAACTCACATGTTTGCTGCTGTCCAGACAGACCGGCCTGTTGGTGAGCTGGGTTAGGGGTTTTCGAAATGGGGAAACATAGTTTTGTCTGTCTTCATTTCCACATCCACCTTTCTTTCGTTTCTGGGTCTGAAATGCACATACAAAATGGAGAATTATAAAACTACAAATGGAAAAATATGATTTAGTCAGCAGTAGTATTACTGATATTACAGTTTCCCTCTTTGGTTCTTATAGTATAAGAAATAGCTATTCTTGTGTTTTCTTTATGTGGGATTATCTGATCTAAAGTTGGAGCAGTTAAAAGCACCAGGTGCTAGATTAATTTGGGATTAGAGATTAGAGAATAAGGCAGCATTGTGGGGTAACGGATTAGGAATTTTGGGGTGGAGATGCTTTTAAAAGTAGTTGTCTAATATTTGGGTATATTTTCTGTGATAGTAGCTAATCTGCTGCCTGGTGTAATCCTTGTCCTTCCCCAAACTGCATACTTACTGCCTCCGGGTCCCAGTCCTCATCCTCAGAGGAGTCTCCATGCTTCCTCTTGGCCAGCTGACTGGGAGCCAGGCTTCTTCTCTGTTGGGTGGAAAGAAAGACACGTTTCTCTGCAGGTTAGTGTCAGTGTATTCAAACTCCACATCGCTTCATTGTCAGCAGCAGCAGCACCACCATACAGTTACATGTGGGGTTTTAAATGCGCTATAAAATGGAGGAACACATTTATATGGGGGTTAAAAAGGCTTTAGAATATAGCATGGTTAGTGCTGTACTTACCATTGTAAGGTGTGACGTATTTACGTTGCTCTTTCACTGATCATCGGCATGTTTACCTGCCACTGTCGGTACGACCCGATTCCTCACCATGTCTGAAGTCTTTGGGAATCAGGAAACAAAATCCAACGACGCGGAAAATAAGTGAACGATTGTAAAGACGACTAAGAAACCATGTTTCGGTGATAGTGCGATAAACCAATGAGCAACGACAGTGAAATGCGAAAGTTTGAATTCAGTTAATGAGTCTTTCTTCTCCATGCAACTCCATCACAGCCCAGCCACAGCAGCGACGCCGGGGTTTGTTGTAAATTCAGTCTCCGCAATCAGCCGTTGTAAGGATTACATTCGTTTCGGTTCCATCTGTAGTTTTCTGTCCTTTATGATTGGCAAGCTGTATAAAACTCGTTGGTCTGGAAACACTTTGAAGCCATTAATTATGAATATATAAGGCTGTTATTCTCGCGTTCAGAATGCAAAAATACCGCGCGCTTCTGACGTAGGCTCTACGGCAAGCCCGTGAGTTAAAAAAAAGTGATAGAGCGTTTTCGAAAAAAGCGCTGCAGTAAAGATGAGCTGGAGTGGGACATGTGTCAGTACTGTGCTGTTAGTCATTTCCGTCTTCTCTTCTTTGATGAGTGTAGCGTGTGTTGTGCATTTGCATAACGATAACTTTTCCACGTGTTAGTCATTTGTTTTACCCCTTGCATACAGACATTGAACTATTTGTTTCTTTGTTTTGTGCTGGGTGTGTTAAAATAAATCAACATATTAAGTTTGGATTTTGAACTGTGAACTGAGCCTCACGCTAGGTCTATACAATAATATTAATGATACATTACATTAAAACTGGGCTTCCGAGGTTCCTGCTGAAGATTTAATCTGAATGTTAATGACAGAAGGATTTCAAAAGGTGGCGACAGAGCCCTGGGTAGAAAATGAGAATGAAGCTACTATTTCTAGCTGTACAATATATTAGTGGTCCCCATCTTACATGCATAATATACAAGTATAACCTGTCAAAAGCCTTCCACTTAATTACAATAGGCCCAGACAGAGTATCCATTAAAAAAAAAAGCAATTAAAAATTCCAGAAAATCCAGAACACAGAACCAAGAACCGGGAATAGTTTAAAAATGGTTTAATTAAAAGCATGAAAACACTTTCAGCTGGTGAAGTTAATTTCTGAATGCTTTCACAATATTGAAATGCATGCGTACATATAAAACTAATTACATCCGCATCAAGTTAGTGGTCTACTGTTCTGTATTCACAACTATGATGCCACACTAAGTTTCTAAGGAGAAATACAATCTAAAGCAGCATCCTGGGGAAACAGCACTTAGTGCCACTTAATAGAGGTTTATAATGCAAGCCTATAGGGACATTTTAAGTAAAGCTACATACTAGAAAGATATGACTATATGGTTCCTCTTCAATGACAAGTATACCGTTATTAAGTGTAGGAGTTGAAGGGGTAAGTTTCTTCAACTATATTTATTCTGTAGTGATTGGAAGGTCTGTTATTATAGCATATTCTGGTAGAGGAATCACACACGTTGGTATAAATGCATTCATAGATGATACTCAGGGCACTGGGACACAATTCTGCACAATGGAAAAGGAAAAGCAAGGTCAATGGCTGTGTTCACATGAAAAAAAGTGGCAAGTGACATAACCAATCTTTTATGCTTCTTTTGGCCATGACATTTCAGCAACCCCGTTTACGTGCAGGCTTATTTTAGAGATACTTTACCCTTTCAGATGCAAACCGCCTAAACGGGTTATTAAAATGAGAAGGAACCTGCTGAAGCTACTCTAGTGCGATTCCATAATATTGTTCATTGTTTGAACACCTTTGCAGAACAGGTTACACTGGATAAACATTAAAACTTCCCCCAATCCGTACACTACTATATGCAGAGGGTTTACAATTTAAATTAAGACCTTGATTTAATGCAAGAAAATATTACTACTGCTATAGTTACATTTTCATATTAGTAGTAGTAAGTGTATAACAAATTGACACTCCTTTTTATTGTGCTCTAACAAAGTAGGATTACTCCAGTTGCTAATCTGTATGCACATAATGGGCACAGTGTTTATCCTTATGTGACACACAATAAAAATGCATAATTGCTTGTGCGACAGATCTACACATTGAGTCACTGGTCCATTAAATGTCACACTTCATGTAGAAAGTAGCCTTCACTGGGAGCATTCAAATCCATACAGCAAACCAGTGCTTATGGTTTTCTTTTTAAAGATTACTGCTAATAATTGGACATTTGTGCTATGAGCCAAGGATTCAGTGTCGCATTTCACGCAACACAATTAAAAGTCCTAAATGACAAAGACGTGTGGTGATGAAACTCAAGAGGTTTTAGCTTGCATGCAAATGCCACGAATGTTTTTGAAAACGGTCTTTATTTACAAAAAAAAAGTAAAAAACAGTTCAGTCAGAAGATGCCTTTTTAAAAAAGTACAAATATATACACCTATATACTGCCTTTACACATTTCTAATGTGGAAAAACCTAATGTAAAATCATACATACATTAAAACATTTAAATAGTCTTCGTATTCAAAACATCAATGGGGAATGAGATGGATTGCACTGAATATGATCTCTTCAGTCTCATTACCGATGTAAATACATTCATTACCATGATGTAGTGATTCAAATGCATACTTTGGTATAACATTTGATGGAAAAGTGCATTTCAGATGTAAACATGACTGGATTAAAAAAAAAAAAGGATCAGTTTCTGTACATGTAAATGCATACAGTGCAGAGATACTGCTCCTTGCTCTTGGAGCAGATTCGGTCATCGATATTCATTTTCCTGGTTCGCTCTCTCTATGTACTCATCCATTGAGGCCTGCAAGACAAATGGGTGCCATTGTAATGCATGGATTTATGAAACTGTAAAGATAAAAAGAGCAATAAACCCAGATGGTATAAGTCTGCATGTATTGGATACTCAGGATATCAACAATTTGTTCAAATAAAATAAGTTCTGAAGTGCTGTCTGAAGCATCAGAAAAATCAGCTGCCAAAAGACCTTCCTCACTCAACTCATCGCCAATTACCGACAACTCAGAACTTGGGTGAGAAACTTTTGGTACATCTCAATTTAACACTGTATTGTTGTCGAAATCCAGGATGGTCTCCTACCTGCATGAGGAGGCGCTCTTTCCTCAGCCGGCGATAAAACTGCAGCACTTCTGGGTCGGCCCTCACCACCCGGGGGTCGAAGTCCATGACCCGGAGCCCCTCCAGACTGCGGGCACGCGACAGGGCCACGTATGCCTGCCCGCTCTCGAACACCCGCGACAGAGAGATCTCCACACAGTCCAGAGTCATCCCCTGCACATGGCACGGTACACACGGACAATCAGTACAGCAGTTCAGGAGTTTTGTAGAAAAATATGTGTCAGAACCTTGCAACCTGCCCTTAAGGAAGTGTTGAAACTATTAGTATCTAGTATAGATTAGTCAGCAGCTAATTTGATGTTAAATTGTGAGTTTCTGTTTGCCTTTACTTTCTTAAACAAATTTTTGGATGGTTTATATAGTAAATCAGAGTTTGTGGGGCACATAAGAACCTGTGTAGGAATCGGACAGATATTTTATAAACCAGATTTAGAAAAGTCCATGGTTGTGCTTATGGATGCTATCAAACCAAATTAAATGCATAGATTTGTACAAGCGTCTGCAAAACATTGGCCAGATTTGATCAGTTTCATTTCCATAGGCAGCACTAGTGATAAGACAGGGCAGCCATATAAATAAGGGTAACTGTCTTGGCTTCCCATTGGTGCACAATGACCAATGAACATTCACAGCGAAAGGAGATGCTCCATCATCATTATTCTTCACAGACAATCCAACACAGGGCAATTTAATAGGAGTGTCTGGGTCTGTGACCCGAAGGGAAGAAATCACTTCAGCTCTTCTTGCAGCACATGCACTAACTAGTGCGGTGACGGAAAATACTAGACAGTCTTTCCAGGAAGCCATTCTGAGTTTAAACACAAATGTAGAGGTTATTTATGTAGGCCTATACTTTCAGATTTATGAGTACTTATATGGTGATTGAGGCAAGTATATTGTTGATTATATATCTATTTAAAAATCTGTGAAAAGCTGTACATTTTAAATCATGCCTAGTCATTGCACTCAGTACCAATGAAGTACCCAGTTTCTCCCCCCTCATTTTAAAATAGTATTCATAGCAATACTTTTGAAATATATGTTGTAATATTTAGGGAAATTGAGAAAATTAGATATGATTAAAACATGAAATAAAAGGATACAGATTTAAATGTATGAAATTCAACTTCCACATAGCATTTACACAATTCTCATGCAATGCTCATTCAGGTTTGAGTCATAAGATTGCACACTAGGGTGGCAGTCAAATCTGCTGTATTCCCGTGTGCTTCATTCGGGCTCAGAGCATCTAATACCCTGTCATTGTCTGTGCCGCTAAAACCCCAGTCTATGTGTTCTTGATTTAATTAGGAACTTAATAGCTCAGCTTATGGAGGGCTTTGAAGTGACAGCAGACACCTACATGGAAACGACAGCACCCTCAGAACAATTTGGCTAATCAGCCACACAGACAAAAGCTCTTGAATAAACAGTGCCAAGAATCTTGCCTGCCTTACAGGAAAGGGGCTGGGATTCTCATCTGCGTTGTCGTAAATGCACTACTTTTATCCTTTCGCTTCCTGCTTGACCACCTCAGCGTAAAATTGGCGATATGATCGCAGAACAATCTTCGCTCAACACCCGACACAGGGAGGGCTCAATGGACTTGTTTTCAAATACATCAGCAACTCCACACAAGGCCAAATAACATCCATCTTCCCAAATGCAATGGCAGCTAGGAATAGTTTGATCTTCAGTGGGTCAGTGGACAGGAGATCAAATTTTCAGTGTGAGTGTAGGAGGAGTGAGTTAAAAAGCTGGTTTCCTTCTGTGTTGACCCCGATCGAAGCAGGTCCGTCTGCGAGGTTGTACAGGAGTTTCTCACCTGGCTCTTGTGGATGGAGATGGCCCAAGCCAGTTTCAGAGGGAGCTGCTGGCGGCTGAGATACAGGCCACCCCCCGCCTTGAACATCCAGCGCTCCGGCTTCATGGCCTCCGTCAGCCCACACAGGAAACGCACCCGTGGCAGGCCTGAGGGAGGAGGGGAGCAAGGGATCAGACAGACACTACAGCACAGACATGGAAATGCTCTCGCCAAAAAGTAATCCTACGTTTCAAAGGAAAGGAACCCATTCAGCCCATCTTTCACCTTGTATGCAGGGTCTGCCAACATAACCTAGCAGGGTGATCACAACACTTTGGTCCCTGAGCCTCACATAGCTAGAGCGGAGATGCTCATCAGATTGTGTGGACATGAGCACGTTTCTGCATCAGTATTAAATCCCCATCTTTCAGCACAAGTTCTCCCTTACGTGTACATTCACAATCACATGTTGGTGAGCGAGTCCTACCTTTGTTTCCAGGCTCGAATCCCACGACCACACCCCGCGCTCCGTTCACGAGGCCGCGTTGGACATCCAGGTTCTTCGTCAACATCACCTGCCACCAAGAGACATGTTTAAAGACTGTGGGATGCACTTGAGCCATTTGTACAAGTTTCACGTTGGTTTGGCAAGAAGGAGCACTATGATACCACTATGGTTTAACCGCTCCTGCAATATTGTGTCCTTCTATAGATTCTCATGTGCTGAAGACATCCTCTACACCTCTTGTGTTTTAGGTCATGTACCAGAAGCAGGAGTTCAGTCCAGAGTGGGACAGCATCCGCTTACCTGAGCTCCCACTTTCAGCTGCAGTACCCGACCCACAGGGCTCTGGGCATCAATGTGCTTCACCAGCTGGGGGTCACTGTCCACGGCCTCAAACACCCGAACTGCCCCTGTGACAAACACACCAACCAGTTAGGATGGGGCACAGAGGGATAGCTCCCAGAACATGCCACACACAAAAGGCCTAGAGGAAGGATTGTCAAGTATACAACTTAATACAGTAGATAAGCAGACTGAATCTTACCCAGTAACTGCTCAAGTTTCCTCTCATTGGTCAGCTCCACATCATCTTTGTGTGTGCACAGCCTGGTTGCCAGGATACCATCTCTCTCAATTGTGTGATACGCAGTTTCCATGAGCCGGGCTGTGACATCTTCTGTGACCCTGAGGGAGATGGGGAAATCTCTGGGTAAGAGCAAGATCCATCTTGGTCAAATTAATTTTCAAACCATAGATCCAAAATGGGAAGCTTAGAAGGGATAAGCAGTTGTAGGTTTGTACAAAATTAAGTTTGGTCAAAAGAAGCCTTGGAAAGACATGTAAGCTAATTAGTCAAGATCTGAGGAACCCTGGGCTGAGATATTGAACAGAAGTGCAGGCCAGAGGTCTGTAGGGATTAACCAACAAGTGATGAGATACAGTCAATGACAGTATAATTTATAGACTTGAGACTTTTCAATGGGGAAAAAAAACAACAGGCAAAACCTCAAAGCTTCTAGATCACCTTCAAAACCCTAGAGGAATCAGTCCTCAGATTCAAGTAAATGAATATGGAATACACTTCATAAGAAGCAGATCTACAGTGCTTGAAGGATTAAGAGATGCAGTGACACTAGTGGCCTGCACAAATCAATGATCTGCTGTCAGGCAATGCATCCCATTTGTCAGCTTGAAGTTAGAGGAGGTCTCAAGTCATTTTATTGAGGTCTACATATTAGGGGATCTGAATGGGCTGCATTTTTTTGTATCCATTAGTCTATGCGAGACAACCAGTAAAATAACTAATCTGATGGAATTAAATATAAATTAAGCATAAAAAACTAACTAAACTACGCACTTTAGTGAAAGGCACATTACCGGCCAGATTCGAAAAATAATTCAAATTTGTAAAGAAAAGGTTTATTTCAGTGAAGCCATCTCTACAGTAATGTCTCAAGAAACAATGACCTATACAACACGGCCCTTGGGCTGCTCCCACACACACACTAATCGAGTAGGTGGCACAAAGGTATCTGGGGAACTCTACCAACCTGCCCACCCTCACCGCCTGCAGCAGGGAGATGAAGGACTTGTCCGTCTGTCTCCTCACATCCGTCAGCTCCATATTCACATGAATACACTTCCGCCAGCTCTTTGCCTAGAAGTACACAAAATGTTAGTGGTGCCTGGCAAATTAATACGCTGCAGACCTGTCATGCAAAAAATTGTGATTTTTGAAGGAATGACCCAAGATTGAAGGCTAAAAAAAATATATAAAAATGAGTCTACACAACTTCCAATTTCACATAACATCAATCAAGATTAAAGCCGAAGGACACCAATTGTTGCCTTGTTTGTATATCTTTCACAAATAATCTTGGAAAAAATTGTAAAACACTGTCCCAATCTTACTGATAAATATTTAAATACTACACAAATCTTTAGTTATAATTGATTATGGACTTTTTAATTCAATACATTGATTATGTATATTTTGGGGGATTCAGCACTAGAAATAGGCATACTATATTATTTACATTTTTGTGATTTAGTGTAAATTATAAATCCCACCCACCCCCGCCACACCCCATGACCTCTGACCTGGAAGCAGAACTTTGCTTTGCCCTTGCTGACTGGAGGAAGCTGCAGGAAGTCTCCACACACAATGAGTTGGATCCCTCCAAAGGGTTCAGTAGACCTCTTGATGGACCTAGAGCCCCAGCAGAGTGCCAGGCAGGGAAGAAACACAGACAAATGTTTATTTGCTAAGCATTGCTGAACATCAAGAGGAAGCCAATAAGACTCCCACTGCACTATGATACGTTTCAGATTTGAGGATGTATTGCTGGGTAGAAGAATACGAAAAATGTCCAGATAGAGTTGCAGTTAATAAAAAGTCTTTAAAAAATAAATAAAAATAAAACATGCAATATACTACAATGTAATTGGTGCATATTTGTCTCTGTTCATCAAAAGGGAAAAATGTTCTACTACACAAAAAACAAGTGTTACCTGGCTATGGCCTCCAGCTTGTCAAAGTACTCCCCCTCCACCATGGAAATCTCATCGATGATGAGGTGGCGACAGCTGGTCCAATGCTGCAATACCCCCGGGCGCTGAGCCAGGTCCACACACTGCTCCAGAGGGGCTGAGCCCGACCCAATACCTGACACACACAGAGAATTGAGCTGTGACACTGCAGACAGAGCAATTAGTCGGGCTACCTAGAGGACAGCATTTACTTTTACATTTGTTTTGCTCTGAAGACTAAATCAGCATCTCATAATAAAGTATGATTCTGGATATGCATTATTAATAAAAAAAAAAAAAATGCCTTTAATGATTGGTAGAATATATTTAAAGGCAGAAACGAGTTTCTCAAGGCATAATTCAATCAAGTGTTTGTTAAATCAATTCCAAGTTCAATTTAAAAAATAGTATTCATGGATTCTGAATTAATTTAAAATGTAATGACTATGGGAAAAAGAAATGAGAGCAATTAAGTACTTGACAAGAAATATTTGTAACAGTCTAGAAAGGAGCATCTTTCAGAAATAAAGGAAGTAGCCCATTTCAAATCACAGTATCACACAAAAAAAATGCACTCTATTGGAAGGGAAACATTTTAAACTGAGAGGGATTCATCCAGATGTCCTGTAGAAAGGTGATATTTTGGTTTGGACTTGAATGATCTTTGATTGGGATAAGGTCTGAGGACCTCTCCAGTAAAAAACAACTGAAAACAGGATCCACACAGCAGAAGTGGGCTAAGCCATAGGAGACAACTAGCTAATTATGAGGACAATAGCTTTTCACATTCAGCATCAATTACCAGAACCATTAGCCCTGCGAGGCAGCGTGTGAATGTAGGCCGATTTCGTCGTCAGCTGCACTAACTGGCTGTGAAACACTACGCATATGAGTCTATGGACTGCAGCCGTACCTGCGAAGGCATGGAGAGTGGTTCCCCCGATATGGCAGGCAGCCACGCCAGTGCTCGCTGTGGCATAGGTGCTTTTAGGGGGCAAGGATCCCACAATCCTCTTCAGTAAAAAAGATTTACCCGTACCTGTAAGGAGTGCACATGTTTTTACAATGCATTATGTTTTCTGAAATTAGGTTATAATATCCTATAATGTACAGAACACGTTTTTTCAGCTATTTGATCAGTGGGAGATATCCTGCCCCAAAAAAGATTAATCCAAGGTAGAGTACATGCAGTACATTACAGCTGAGGTTCAGAAGACAGCGAGCTGTATTAAAGGTGGTGTCTGAGTCAGTACCAGCACTGCCTGTGAAGAACACATTTTTCCCACTGAGGACGGCGCTCAGAACCATGGTCTGCTCTTTGGACAGCTTCCTCGCCACTGGCAGAGTCAGGACAGGCTTCTTAGCAGGGTGCAAAGCTTTTACCTGGGACGAACAGAATTAGAATAATTTATCCAGGTTATCCAATTTTAACATCTAAATTCCATAACAGAGACTCCGAAATCAGGCAAACTTCTTACACCACTGGGGCACAGATTAACCGAGACTAAGGATCTCAAATGGTGGTGGAATTCTACACACCAATTTAGAAGTCAAACAAAGACCACAGATCGAAAAAAGTATAATCTAGGGAAGGGGGGGAGCACTACTTTTAAATTTAGGCAATCAAATCAATTTTTTTGGAGAACTTGGTCACTCACGGGGCTGCTTTCTGTGGAGTCTGGTCTCTGTCTTTTCACCTGCAGGCCACCAGCTTTATTGCCATCTCTTCCCTGCAGGCCTTTACTGGGGGGCTGCAGGTTGACCTTCTCTCGCAGGGCATTAGCTTTCTGTACGTCCTTCTGCTGCAGAGGACTGATGGTCTCGAAGCTGTGGGGCAGCCCGGACAGCAGCTTGGCCCGATTCCCCAGGGGCTTGCCGGTTTGTTGCCAGGCCTGGTGCTTGATGCTCAACGTCTTCAGGAAAACACGCAGTCTATCCGGGGGGCAGTCGGAGATCAGGACTTGAATGTGGTCAGGGACTAGTCTGATGGTGCTCTTCCCATCCCGAGCGAAACGAGTGAAGAGCTGGATCTCCCGCAGTATGAAGCTTTGAGGAACTTTGCCGTCCTCAACACGAAGGACCATCTCCTGGAACTCGTTGCGCCCCAGCGTCACCACCGCCTTCCGGATGACCTGGCGCTTGGTGGTCTGGCCAGTGGCGCTGATCCGCTCCACTGTGGCACAGCACTGCAGCTCTGCGTTATCCACTCCAGGCAGCATCTCAAAAATGGAAAATGGGACCTGTAAGCGGATGCATAGGTTTACATTATATCACAAATCAATATACTGATTAGATGCATGTGTGTGCCTAATTAAAATGCAGGTAATTGATGCCCTGGGGTTAAGTATATGTAACCCCCCAAATAAATAAATAAAACAAATAAATTAGCCTGCTTAAACATCTAGAAGAGATCCTAGGCAAGCTGGCACATTTCCATATAGGAATGTAGTTTTATATAGTGTTTTAAATAAAAAAAAAAGTGTACCCAGAGACTGGCAAAGTAGAAACAGGGAAAGCTGCAATACAATTGTACTAAATATACTAAAATTAATGCAACATAACAAATAATGAGTAATACCTTAATACTATCAGGGGACATTGTGTTCATCATAAGGAAAGCTATATCTATCATATAGATACCCATTATAATAAAGTATCGTCAATCCACAGCATCATATCAGATACTTACAAATTACAATCACATTTTACAGAGAAAATCCTACATGAAACACAGTGTAGAAAAGTTTCAATTAAGGTTACATTGTAGTTTTACGTATAATCATATGGCTATACCTATTCAAAACGAATCGCTTTCCCCACTTCTTTCAGAAATTAACTGACCGTGCAGTTACTGTTTAATATGGCATTAGAAATACAGAATTAAATGGCTTTCTATGTATATATAACAAACTGCTTTAAAGTGCAAGTAAAAGCAGAATACGTAATCACTACCCAATGCATATCAGCCTAACACGCTATTCGTTTTACACAATCAAGCGAAATATATGTATTGCTTTGTCTTACCTGCCCAATACAGTACTGATATTAGCGAATTAAATTAGAAGTGCAGGACCAGCTGCGTTTTAAAACACAATGTTGTTTCAAATCTGCCGGTGCGTCCCATCGGCCAATAAACGTGGAGGCATTTAAAAAAGAAACCAATGAGAACAAGACCCATTGCGTCACACAAGAGGAGGAGTTTCAAGTGATCATGATCAGTCATTGGTCGAGATGGCGCAGATGTCCGCAGTTCAGAACAGAGCTGCACAAGTCCAGCGATCCCATTGGCGGAACAGCGCAGACCCGCCCGAAACTGCACAATCCCACGGGTCCCATTGGAGAAGTCGCGCAGAACTGCGACAATCTGCGCTACACGAACGGGACCACAGTGCCTGACTTGACAGCTAGTGTGTTTCCCAAGCCCTACTTGAATAAACCCAAGAAATCTGTAGAGAATGATAATTTTGGAAAACAGCTTTACATCATACGAAGGCATGATCATCAATATGTGCGGGCTAGTTGATCATGATTTTGTCTGTCCTACGAAAGAAAAGCATAATGACGTCCTACACACGATAGCACTTCACATGCACTGTACTCCATCTGAACAAATTAATATTGTGTGTATATTATTATTATTATTATTATTATTACCATCATCATCATAACGGCGTGTCCACCTCCTACAGGAGACCCAGGGTTTGTCTGCAAAATGTAGGATCACAGCAGCTTCACTTTCACTTTGAAAATCTAATTTTACACATCAACTAAGGGCAAAATATGATAGTCCTGTTAAGAGCATCTTTCTACATCTGCATTAAAAATACAGTGGGAATATAATGGCAAATCACAACTGCTTTAATAGTATAAAAATAAAGGAAAATACAGCCAAACTGTCATGTGGCTTCTAAAGCTTTACAGACAGCACAGATGAACAGA
Source organism: Amia ocellicauda (assembly GCF_036373705.1). Lineage (NCBI taxonomy): Eukaryota > Metazoa > Chordata > Actinopteri > Amiiformes > Amiidae > Amia > Amia ocellicauda. The sequence goes on along the minus strand of NC_089868.1, from coordinate 15,332,558 downwards.
GTAAAGCAAAACCTTTTCATTGGACAATAACTAAAATAATACAAGTGCAAACAGTATTGCAAGTTTCGGCTAAATAGTTAATATATTTATCATGGTGAGCAGGAGATTCAGTGCATTTCTGTGGATGGGTTCTTCCAATGAACATGTCAATCTTGTCAATCTTACATTTACATCCTGAAGCAAACTTTTCATTTAACAAACTAAGTTCAGTTCACCTTGAGAACAACCTTTTATTTTTTTTTCGTTACATTCTATTTAATCTGCATGTATACCGCTAAAATATATCCCTGCATTGCTTTTCTGAAATATGTTTTCATATAAAAAGAAAAGGGAAAACCGGTTAATATATACATTTATTGAAGCATTTTCTGTAACAATATTGAATAACAGACATCCAATTAAATAAGATCACTAGCAATGTACAGTGAGGGAAAAAAGTATTTGATCCCCTGCTGATTTTGTACGTTTGACCTTAATCCCATAGAAAATCTGTGGAGGGAGCTGAAGGTTCGAGTTGCCAAACGTCAGCCTCGAAACCTTAATGACTTGGAGAGGATCTGCAAAGAGGAGTGGGACAAAATCCCTCCTGAGATGTGTGCAAACCTGGTGGCCAACTACAAGAAACGTCTGACCTCTGTGATTGCCAACAAGGGTTTTGCCACCAAGTACTAAGTCGAAGGGGTCAAATACTTATTTCCCTCATTAACATGCAAATCAAATTATAACTTTTTTGAAATGCGTTTTTCTGGATTTTTTTGTTGTCATTCTGTCTCTCACTGTTAAAATACACTTACCATTACAATTATAGACTGATCATTTCTTTGTCTGTGGGCAAACGTACAAAATCAGCAGGGGATCAAATACTTTTTTCCCTCACTGTATATTTCCCCTATCCACCGGGGGGGTGGGATGCACTCTAATTTAAGTGGAGCTCTACAGCCAGTGATGGAATGGACAGCATTATTGTTATCTGCTCCCTGGGACAGGAAAGTTAATTACAGGACTGTGGTGGTGAAGGCTGAATCTCAACATCAGGACACCAATCTCCAATAGCCCTGTCTCTCTCTACATGTTTCACCCACCTCTTTATCTAGTGGGTCTGTCTAAAAGGACACAGGTCCAATCCTTTCAGCAACAAACGTTTGAGGTTTTACACACTGATCAAGTGGTTGAGTAAAGTAGGAACGAAATATCAGCCCGTTTGAAGGTTGAACATAGCTCTTGTTTCAGGTGCTGACGCAGTGCACACACATCCAGAGTCCTTTCATGTAGCAGTCAGAGATGATACTTTATGCTACTGTTACCTCAGCCAGACATTGAAGACTTAATCACAGCCTGTTTCTTCATGTGCAAAATAAATACAAAAAATGCTGCCGTTTGACCAGCCTAGAAATATTTCCCGGCACTCAAACAAGCAATTCCCCTTTTCTGCTGCATTATCGGTGTCACTAGGCTGCCAATTCATTTTCTTACTGAAAAGCTAACGCTCTGTGGAATCATGTTGTATGAGTTACTGACCCCAGTCATTGTTATAGCTCCAATTTCTCATGTTACACATTTGCACCTTAATTAGTATTGATAATGCAATGCAATGCAGGCTGGGCTTATTTTACAGCTTCTTGTACCTGTACTTACACTGGTGGTGGGGGATTTCTGGGAAGTGTGTAGTTGCTGGGAAGACCAACTGTACATCCAGTACAGTTCAACATTAATAAAGTAATACATTATACAGTACATGCAATGCAAGATGTTCAGAAAAGTTGGTAGCTTGGATACTCAAACTAAAATGTGGATTTCTCAATCAATAAAATAAGATAAAAAGACTAGTATACTGGTAATTATAAAATAGCTTAAATAAAACAGTTCTAACTGGTCTTTTAGTTGAAACAGGCACTGTATACATATAGTAGAAATTTGTACAGGTTTGTACAACAATAAAGGGAAATTCCATGTTTTGTTTATCCTCCTTTTGAGGTGACATTTCAAATACTCCAAAGTATATTGCACCACATTCACTCTCATAATTGAATGGATTTAATTTAGCACAGATTGAAATATGCATCTGGGCACGTATCGCCAGTGCTTAGGGTGGCTACGAGAGCTGCATATTACATTAAAATGTTACAAGCCTGCATAGCATTTGTGCCGGCATTCATCTTGGTGTCTACATTTTTGTTTTCCAAAGATGACATGCAAATATAAATGAAATGTCATCTTTCACAAAGTTAGAGTAATTTATTTACAGGGGATTCTTAATCCATTCTCTTGCAAGAAACAAAACCAAACAAATTATCTTTGCAAAAACGTCATCAAATTGACATTTGTAAATACAGTCATTATTCCCACTTGTAGAACAAATTGAGCTTTACCAGAACAACTGACTCAGAACGAAGCTATTATTGTCTCATTTTGTCAAGGTTTCAAAGTTATATGAAACCCCGTTGAGGGCAGAAGGGCAGAATGCCCCTGGGGGACATCACTTGATTCTGTTGAACGCGATGAATTGCATGTCATATAATCATATTGCTGGAGGATTCTTTACACCTAGTGATTGTTAAATAAACAGCCAAGTAGACAGCTTGATAATTGTCAGAATAGACAGGTTAGGATTAGCCTAGGAGTTTATTCACCTGCTTCCACTACCAAATTATCAAGAAAATGCATGCTATTTAAATATGAAATTCCCCAACACCACAATCTCTCATATTTACAGACATGCATGGAAAACCAATTTTAAAATGACTGGGGACACACAAATCCTCCAGGAAGAGACTGTATGGTCCCAGTGATTAGTTTAATTCTTAGTTCCACATTCACACTTTTCAACCTCACATTTTATTGGAATGTAACCTGTTTTTCATATATTACATTTCTCTGTATATCTTACAGCTTCGTGTTGCACATCTCAGTTGGGTAGAGAATAGGTTCTTGGTATGGAGAAAAAATAATAAATACATTAAAACAGTGGTTCCCAAACCGGTCCTGGGGGACCCCCTACCCTGCTGGTTTCTGTTCCAACCGAGCTCTCAATTACTTAATTGAACCCTTAATTGTACTAATAATTTCCTAAATCAGGAGTAGGGGTTACAAGTGAAGTATAGAATTATATTAAAAAACGTACTGAAGAAACAACTATTTTCTTACACAATTTAAAAAGTAAAATCTAAGCAGACTGTTAATTCAATTAAGGTTCAATTAAGTAATCGAAAACTCGGTTGGAACAAAAACCAGCAGGGTAGAGGGTCCCCCAGGACCGGTTTGGGAACCACTGCATTAAAATATTAAAAAAACAAGCATGATAACTGTGTTTTGATTGTGTAACAAGATTTTAGCAGATTTATTCCACTTAAAACCAAACACCAGATTAGCAGAATGGAGGCTAGTAAACATGAAGTTAGTTTGTCATTGACATGAAAAGCATACTGAAAAGATCTCTTGCCAGTTAGAGACTTAAACTTGCTCAGCTGATTAGGGATATTGGGCTTGATTCATCAAAGTGTCAGTATTTAGAATTGTTTCAGATTTTTTTTTTCTAACCATGACTACACCTTTTTCTTCAATGGTGATCAATTAGTCTTTTTTTTATAAAAAAAATAAGCCTGAAACAGTTTTGTCATAAAAAAGACAGAAGAACTGGAAGAATATGGGAGCCAAGTCGATAATTTCTGAAATCAACACATAGCAGTTATTGCTGCAGTTTTACACATAAATAGTTGCTATTCCTGCAGAATAAGGTCCATTAATTGGAAATAAAATTAACTAAATTGACTTCTCCTATGGAACACAGTTGTTTGTGTATGTACATTTCCTGATGTGCTGTGATGTCATTATAGAATGCTGAGGTGTTATGATGTCACTGTGTCCAGCCTGTCAGAAGGAGCAGAGTTGCAGTGGAATTGATTCAATACTGACCTACTTGAGACTTACAGCAATTTATCTACACAATTTACTATTTACCGAAATATTTACTTCTAATTAACTATTGAATTTACTATTAACTGAATTATTCACTTCCTATATACTGATTACATTTACTATTTACTTAATCATTTAGTTCCTAATTATTTACGGATTACATTTACTATTTACTTAATCATTTAGTTCCTAATTATTTACTGATTACATTTACTATTTACTTAATCATTTAGTTCCTAATTATTTACTGATTGCACTTACTATTTACTTAATCATTTAGTTCCTAATTATTTACCGATTGCATTTACTATTTACTTAATCATTTAGTTCCTAATTATACACCGATTGCATTTACTATTTACTTAATAATTTAGTTCCTAATTATTTACCGATTGCATTTACTATTTACTTAATCATTTAGTTCCTAATTTACCGATTGCACTTACTATTTACTTAATCATTTAGTTCCTAATTATTTAACAATTGCATTTATTATTTACTGAATTATTACTTACCAATTATTTATTGAATAAATTGATTATTTACTGAATTTGAACGACATCTGTATATCGACTTCTGCAATGGGTCAGAAACCCAGTCGCAGTGCTGTCATGAAGGAGGAAAAGAAGCAGAGGAAGAGTGTGGCAGCAGGCCTACGGGGCTTCATAAAGCTCTTTCCTTGCTGTATTGTCAAGAAAAATGTTCCTTCCTTCACAGGTGAGCGATTCTGTCTACTTACAAATGTGTCCATACATATATTCATATTCTTAAGAGGTTTAATAACCTGTAATTTCACAATAATATTCTCTTTTTAATTTTAATGTACGACACAAACTATAACAATGACTTTTAAATGAAAGCATTTGTAATGCCAGGAAGCAGAACCAGCACTGTCGAGGAGAGTATTCAGAAGCCCCTCCAGTCTCAGACCTGTCCCCCTGCCCATGAGACCGTGGTGAACAGTGTGACCTGCAGACACAAGCAGGATTGGCGGAAGCTGGGCATGCCGTACCTCCCAACAATAATGGAGGGGAATGAGGAGGAAGAGCCTGAAACCTGTCCCCCTGCCCATGAGACCGTGGTGAACAGTGTGACCTGCAGACACAAGCAGGATTGGCGGAAGCTGGGTATGCCGTACCTCCCAACAATAATGGAGGGGAATGAGGAGGAAGAGCCTGAAACCTGTCCCCCTGCCCATGAGACCGTGGTGAACAGTGTGACCTGCAGACACAAGCAGGATTGGCGGAAGCTGGGCATGCCGTACCTCCCAACAATAATGGAGGTGGATGAGGAGGAAGAGCCTGAAACCTGTCCACCTGCCCATGACACCATGGCTGACAGTGTGACCTGCAGACACAAGCGGGACTGGCGGAAGCTGGGCATGCCATACCTCCCAACGATAATGGAGGTGGATGAGGAGGAAGAGCCTGAAACCTGTCCCCCTGCCCATGAGACCGTGGTGAACAGTGTGACCTGTAGACACAAGCAGGATTGGCGGAAGCTGGGCATGCCGTACCTCCCAACAATAATGGAGGGGAATGAGGAGGAAGAGCCTGAAACCTGTCCCCCTGTCCATGACACCGTGGTGAACAGTGTGACCTGCAGACACAAGCAGGATTGGCGGAAGCTGGGCATGCCGTACCTCCCAACAATAATGGAGGGGAATGAGGAGGAAGAGCCTGAAACCTGTCCTCCTGCTGACAGTGTGACGTGCCGGGACACCCTGGAGAAGCATGGGGACGACACCAGCACTGTGAGTCACTGAGCGCATTACATTATCAGGACAAAGTCATAGAGTCCTCCTGTACAATGTAACCAGGTATTATTTAATGTTGAAATAGATTACATTATTCATATTTTCTATTAGAAATATTATGAAGAAGACAAATGGAGAGCACACGTAGCTTCAGGTATTGGAGTGTGTATTTTGTGTATTTTATGTGCCACATATCTCTCTTAGATCAAGCTGCTAGAAAAGATACCTGCCGCTGAGAGGGCACAGCAACGACTAGCAACAGCTTCCTCTGCATCATCTGCGAACACTTTATTGCAGGGCGTGCTTATGAAAGTATTTAACATCATCTAAATCAACCTCTTTACCCCGTTACCCCCCAGGGTCTCCAGTATCACCCTGCTGCCCTCAGCCACCAACAGGATAGGCAGAGGCTGTGCGAGCCCTTCCTCCCGTCTATACTGGAGGAGGATGACGAGGACATGAAAGAGTACGATGAGGAGGATGACCTGGAGGTGACCTGGAGGTTTATTCAGAGCCCCACAGAGAACCAGGTCTGCTGGGAGATGACATTTGAGGAGGTCCTCCTGCAGCAATCCAAATTTTGGGGAAAAGACTCAGAGGTGGAGGAAACCGATCTCTGAAAGCACAGATTAAAAAGTTTTACACCAGAACCTGATTGTTCTTATTGTCTCATCAATAAAAGACTGATCAACTCTCCAGGACTGTCTGGACACTCCGGTGATTACAGGAGAATTACCTGCACAACACACTTCAAATCAATGAACAAATGATAGAGCAGATTACTGAGAAATTCAACACAATTATTCATCCTCACCTGAGATCCCTGTCCAAGCAGAATGTTCATCTACTGGCATTACCATGGGCCATACATAATTCAGTAAACTCATTCTTATATGTGATCTACACAGAGCAGATCTTTTAATCTGCCATCTGTCTTGATTTAAAACAATCACATTGAAGCCTTTTCAGGATTATTAAAGCAGCTGTGTACTTTAGCATTCAGAAACTGAAATGAAATGCCTGCCCATTAAATCCTAATAATTCATCAAAACTTCAAAGTATAATATTGATCTTTTCCAGAAATCCCCTCATTCCATTTTAGAGAGGTTTCCAGGTTATTGACTAGAAAATACAATTTTTTTGTTTTTCCAAAAATTTCAAAGATAATAGTTGACACACACTTACAGGAACAGGGGCAAAGAGTTAATGACAAGCTGTCATTGACCACAACACACATAATTATTTGCTGACAATGGCAATATATTCTTAATCCACTTTGACAAGTGGACTGTGTAGGAGAGTCTTAAGTGACAGTTGTATTATTGAATACTGCTGGGAATGCATTGACTGAACAAGCCAGCAGTCACAACCAATAAAAGAGTATCAGCAGTTACCATGCAACCGCTGTTTTCCTGTTAGTAGTTCAGTTTGGCTCATTGATGTATTTTTTTTTTGTCCGAGAGATCCACATTAGAACTGATCCTCAGTATTTAATAGTATGTTGCATACTGCCAAAATATGTCAATTCAAGCTCTGTAAAATTTGTCTCTCATACTTACACACAGAATCCCCACAAAACTGACCTATTGTTGCTATAGGATAAGATGATTAGTTTTCTCCATTTCATATTTATCTGAAGATAGCTTAAAAGGCCAGGAGTGGGCTCAGGATTGACAGGGGAGATGGTAAGCAATCAAATAAGCCCTCAGAGAGATTCAAGAAATCCAAACCATATTCAAATATAGTGTCAATGAAACAAAGCAGTGTTCTGATACTGTAATAAACATATTATCGAAGATGTCTGGAAAGTGGCAAAATCAGTTTATGCTCCTCAATAGCAGGACACACAAGAAAAGCAATTTACAGGACATTCAAGTTTGGATCCAATCTTGTAGATTGATACTGAATTGTTGTACTTACAGAACCATTCCCCTGTGATCAAAGTTCAGTGGCAATATTGGCATCATATCGTTTTAGGTGAATATCATATTCAGATTGTTAGATAATATAAATATTCAAATAACACATACAAATAACAATAGAGAAGAAATTAATGATCTGATTGTCAACTAATCAAAAGCCACACATGAAATGTTAGAGAACAAAGAAGGGAAGAAAATTTAAGGAAAATTGAAGTTGTAAAGAAAAAAAAGACACGTAATCATCCATCCCTGTTCCTTGAAGTTCACACAAGCCACAGCAGAAAGGGCTAGTAGTGTCTTTTTTTAAGTGTTGAATGATTCACCTCATTTGCATAAGCAACTTATTAAAAGGCAGAAAAGGTCAATTAGGGCAATATGGGCATACTCTCCCTGTGAAATGTGATAGCTGGGCAGAATAAATCTTTGCAGGAGTCTGTGCATTTTAACTCTGTACACCTGGCTACAAAATCTTACCTAGTTAGAGACTGCCTAGGATGGTAGAATAAGGCTGGAGGTGGTGAGATCTTAGATTGGAGCTATTGAAGATATCCACAGTATGAATGGCACAATATAAAATAATGTGTAAAACAACAATAGCTACTATGAATTTAAAAAAAAGTTTCCATCAATTTAGCTGCCAGCTGCCAGGGAAACAATTTTGTTTCTCATCCTCACAGAACAGTAACAATATTCCAAACGAATCACTGAATAAAGCAAAAGTACAGCGATTTACATCACAGCAAGAAATAACATCTGCTTTTTCACCATATACAAAAAGCTCACTTTCAAACAAACAAGATGACGCTCACACACGCACACAACAGCTGTAGACCTCAGCTTTAAGACCTTGTTCCACATTGCAAAGACAACTATTGACAGCCTCATCTTAGCTGTGTACATTCATTAAAAGACACTGAAAAAACTTGAATTAATTGCATTGGCACCAAACCCACAAGTGCTAATGTCTTTTCTGAAACAATGCCATTTAATTCAGTATTTATTTGATATGATCCTACTAAGGCTCTCTGGCTCAGGTCAACCATGTAATTTCTTGTCCTCTTTCTTTGGTATCTGTAAAAGTTGAGTCTTGGTGTAGCACAGAGAATGAGAAGAAAAGCTGTGATTGTCATTCAACTCATTTTAATAAACCCTGGCATATACTCGTATGGGGGTGTGTCTCTTGAGGATTTCAGTGCGTTAAACCTCTTAACTCTCTATTTTCATCTCAACCAGGGACATGGGCTTCTGGCTCAATTTGTACTGTTAATTTCAGTTAGGCAGTGACATGGCATTGACAACACAGCTCTTATGATCTTTCACTAGTTTCTCCACAGAAGCTTTCCTCAGTTAAATCGTTTTTCTGACACTCTGCTATATTGCTATAATGAGCCACAGTCAAAACACTTAAAAAATATGACTCATTTTAAGCACCCTGTAATGCTGTAAAAAAAAAAAAAAATCATATTGTATAAAGTGCGAGTTGGCCTTTGTTGCTTCCAACAAAACCCTCAGGCTGTCCTGAGACAGGTAAAAGACAATAATTTAACTCACACATAGCATGGCTATCAATCCATGACACTGTTTAGCTGTTAGTTGTACCTAGGATATTAGTTCATGATTTGCTGACATAACACCAGTTTCTCTGACATAGAAATGGTTCAAACTTCAAACAGAGCAAAGATGTAGTTATAGGGAGAAATAATAATTAATTAAATTAATCCTATATGTTTCTAGTTTCTCTTGATAAGCCTGGTTATATGAAACATATCAAGTCAAATTAATAAGTTTTCAGCAGCAAGAAAAAAATCCGTATTAATCCACTAGCTAGAGATAGCAATATACAGTGCCTAGAACATTTATACTGCCTTTTTTCATAAATTGTTGTGCCTTTAGAGCAGGGGTTCCCAAATTGCAGCCGGGGGGCCAAATGCAGCCTTCAACGATGTTTGGTGTGGCCCCCCAAAGCCAAACTTCAACCACCCCTTTTTGAACCTTTAATAAATGATAAGTTAATGAACATTTTCTGTTACAAATTGCACATGTAATTTGGGGGAAAATAATGAAACGACAATTAAAGTTCATAAAAAGGTATGAACTGGGACATATTTAGTTTTCATCGGTGGTTCATTTTCTACTGCGGCGCCCCATTCCATGCAACCTCCGGAAATTGGCCCTCCATCACCAGAGAATGCAAACTCCTGTTTTAGTGTTTTGTGGCTCTGACTGGGCCACTAAAGGACATTTACATTTTTGTTCCTTAGCCATTCCAGTGTAGTTTTGGCTGTGTGCTTCGGGTCATTGTCATACTGAAAAGTGAACTTCTGTCCCAGTTTCAGCTTTCTTGCAGAGGACAACAGGTTGTCCTCAAGGAGTTTTCTGTACTTTGCAAAATGTTAGCCACTCTAATCAGTCTCCAACTTGCTCGGTCATCCAGTTTGGAGGGACAGCCTGATCTAGGCAGGGTCTTGGTGGTGCCTTACACCTCCCACCTCTTAATAATCATCTTGACCTTTCTCCAAGGGATATTCGAGGCTTTATATATTTTTTTTGTACGCATCCCTTGATTGGTGCCTTTCAACATCTTTGCCATGGAGTTTTTTTGAAAGCTTCTTGGTGCTCATGGTTGAGTCTTTGCTTTGAAATGCACTACCCAGCAGAGGGAACCTACAGGAACTGCTTATTGAACCTCACATAATGTGAATCACTACAATTTAACACATTTGGAGACCTCTTGGTGTGTGATTTTGAAGGTGATTGCTTACAGTGTAATGTTTTTTTTTATGGCAACTCAGAAGATGACTTAAGCTACAGAGGGAACAGCACATGGAATAACAGTAAAAGCTACAATAAGAGGCTCTGTGATGATCAGAAGGCAATATTCAGCCTTCTTACAACAGGATAGTATGAAAAGATTAAAACAAAAATAGTAAGCAAAAAAAAACATTTAAACCCTTTATTTTACAAAGCCATATTCTCAGAGCTTCTATGTAAAAGCATAAGATATAAACTTGTGACGTCAATCTCCATTATTATGCCTAAACCTGAATAGATCAGACTTTTAATTACCAAGAAGTACAGTTTTGAAGCGTTTGTTTCTGAGTATTTCTGTGAGATAGCATGCAATAAACAGCATTTCTCTGCTGAACACAGCTGTTTTGATATTCAAATATTGCCATCCAGCTAAAACAATATGACACTATGATATTAAAAAACATTGTGGACTGTACATATTCAGGAAGTATTAGAATACAATTATTAGCAGGTATGCAACATGAAAACAATTTAAACAGCTGTTTAAAATTCAGTTTTTCACAAGCCATATAGTATTCTTAATCATGTAAACATCAATCTGACGACTGAGTCACTGGAGTAACTCATGAGAGGATCCATGGTTACTATCCATGGTGCTGAACACAGTTTTGTAAACCAGGTGCAGGTTGCACTGCATTTGTACACAGAGGATTTTTTTGATTAGAGGATACAGGATCAGAAATAACCCTGGTTATTTAATTTCTCAGCACACTTCACAAGTCAGTAAGACTATAATAACATAATTACAGCATATTATTATACCAATCCTTTAATTACTAGTGCGTAGGAGTATTCCTCATTGTATTCCTTAAAAAATCTTAAATTGTTTTTATTTATATACAATGTGAACAACAAATTACTGAAAGGAGGAATTCAATATTTGTGGCCTGTTTATGAATACATAAATGTGTTTGATTCCCAACAGAAAGAAGTAATTATATTTTGTCCCTCTGTGTTTTTTGTCTGCGGGGGCACTGACAAGGGGCCAGTCAAATAGAGGCAAAGTTATATATAACCCTCTAATGATGCAGATTATATTAACCAATACAGCACTTCCCTCCTTAGCTTTCTTCCACTTACAGCAGTAATTGTAAGCAGAGCAATGGGAATGATCAGTTGACAGTAGCCCTTTTTAAATCCAGCATTTATTTTCAGTAGAGCATACAAGCCTCTTCAGTCAGCAGAGTTTCATGACACAATAAGTTCTATAGCGTGTCTTAATACATTAGATTGTCACTAAAGGTCTTGGAGCTGAGAAACCTATCTAAGACATTGCCTTAATTTAGTCATGAGTCACCCACAGACTGTAAGAATGTAAGCAATGTAAGTCACATTTATCTTCCATTTAAAATATTGTACTGTATCTTAGTCAAGCAAATTCAGTTATTTATCTAGCCAAGACAGATCAAACAAAGTCAAAGGTAATGCATCACAGTTTCACTCCAAGTTACCAAGAAGGGAAAAAGTGGGCTGGTATTTAATAGGAAGTGTCCGTCTCTGTCTTCACCTCTTATGGACTATAATACAGAATAGAGAAGTCCTGACCAAAGCTCTGTTTCCATTCCTGATGGATACTTACATTGAAAAAAATGTTCATCTTCATTTCAGGAATATTTGCTTCCTTCACTGCACTTTTTTATTTCCTCACTGTTGAACAGATGCGCCTGCTTTCTTAAAGGTCCCCCTGTAGCATTCTGCTGGCTTTGGTACAAATTAACCTAAATGCCTTTATTGTGTTATGTTAACCGATAACCATTTCTAATTGTAATGGTAAAGGCATTTGGCAATGCAATTGTATATATAATTTCGCAGTGAGGAAATGTGAGATTCAAAACTTGATTCCCTAGAACCACACACTATATATAAGAAAACGTACTGCTGCAGGATAAAACAACAGATCAATTCCCACAAGCAGGAACACAAAGTTTCCAAGCTACTATTACACAATATTACAACAATTAATCCTGTATTTTGGTTTGGTAATTTTATATATAAACCTTGTTACAGAGATCCAGATCAGGCCAGCAAACTAATTATTATAAACCAACAGAAATACAAAAGGCAGAAAGAGAAAGTGGTATTTTAACAGAAAAATAAAGTTACTTTATCACTTTGCAGAGCTACATATTTTATTTATGTGAAAGTCTTATGTTTGCCTTACATCTACTTGAATATAATGGACAAACATGAGTCACACACCATTATACTGCCTACATTTACATGTAATGGCAATATTAAAGGATTTTTCTCATGTACGGATTGCTAAAGGCAACAAAAGGATTTTGTTCCTCACAGCAGAACCGTATGTAATTCCGTATGTAGTGATGGATCAGTTTTACGTAAACAAGTGACCATTTAATTTGATCAGATACAATATACAATATCATATTCTTATAAACACTTAACCAAACACATGCATCACCTTATGCTGTTGTCAAAAACTAAACTCCAGCTATAAGCTTAATAATTTACCTAATGGAAAATGAGAAGACAATTGATCTAATTCAGAGGGTTAGAAGGTCAGAACCATTGATTGGCACTTAAAATATATTGGAAATAACTGAAAAGACTGGTGTAAATGTATTACTTAGAGGTAACATTTGATTGAGAGCAATGTTTAAAATAGATAGAATAATAAACTGCAGTTAAGGTGAATTTTGAAGTTTTGCAAGGTTTCCTGAGATGGATAAATAGAGCTGAGCTTCAAACTGTGGTGTTGGCTTGGTTTCACGTTTTGGTTTCTTTTAAGCCCAAAATGGACTGGGCGTCAACACTCAGAAACTCATCATTCCCAACCATATCATCCTAAAACAAACAAAAACTCACACAAGATTACTGTTTCACTGAATTCCTAATCCTTCCTTTAAACTAATGAACAGACCCCAACGCTATACCACGATTACATGAACAGTGGCCTATATCTTAACACCAGTCACAAATCTGCAGAGACCGTAACCAAACAAGTTTGAAAAGATGGCATTACACTGATAACTAGTACTTGAAGAAATTGATTTATTTAATTAACACTGAAATGAAGCTTCACTTTTTGTTTTTCACTTCACAGGTTTGGGTTTGAAGTAGTCAATACGCTTTATTCAGCTTGCTGGAGAGAAAGGCATGTTTCTCTGCATGCAGGCAGATCCGAGCAGTTTTTATAGGAATAACTGAGAACAGTGTACTGTTAGTAGATTTACTTATTTACTCATATAGCTAGTTATTATTCTGCACAGTGGAAAGTAAGAACAATATTCAAAAAAAGTAAAGAAGAGAATAAGAGCACAATGATGTAATCTGACTACGTGGTTTGACATTTAGGCTTATTTTATAACTATCAGAAACTGTCTGACCCACACTGACCCTTCTGCTCGTACACAACTTCAGGTCTGAAGGTTAGCATTTGTTTCAACAGTAATTACAGTGCTCCTTTTTAGAGTTATTTTGGCATGGCCAGACTGCAGAGCAAATCTGGCAACTTAATGTTCATACTTGGTTAAGTTCTGATGGTTCATATTCTTTGCTACGGATTTCAAACGTTCTGTGATCAAGGAAAAGTTGCATCAAGGATTCAGTTCAGTAGTCACTGGCTGATCAGGCATCAATACAGCTGTTTATTTCCCACGCATGTATTTCACATTGACTCCTGCCTCTCCCTTAAACTGACATCCATTCATATTTGCCCTTTTCGGAGTTCCCCACAGTGGGATGTGACTCAGTGACAGAAAGTGCAAAGTCTTCCCATTGACACTCCACAATCCAGGCTAAATTACACATGACAACCAGTCCCAGAGTACAAAGCGGAGGGAGAATTCATCAGTGGGTTTGCAGTGCCTCAGCAGGTTTCCCTAAACACGTATGGAAATTAAATCAGTCAATTAATAATAGAAAACCACTATTGCTTCAATTTCTGGTGTGGAACTGAAATATTACGCCTGTGCAGCCACAGTGATGGGAATGTATTAACAATATCTGCATTTACTGGCAGCATCTCTTCACTGAGGCAGCAGCCTGTATCCCCCGCGCTCGCGGCTCTGTGTGTCACAATAAGAAAGGAGTGATTTTGGCAGCATCAGCATACGGTTAATTATACTGTTTATGTTCCAAGGACTGGTAATGGGAAAGAATAAGTTGACAGTAAATTAAGTCACTTGGGATATATGTCAGTCCTGAGGGCTCTTATCAGCGGGGTTTGGTGCTGCAGAGTAGCTGTTTTGTAGTGTGCTGGTACAGGACCAAAGCAGTTGTACTGAAATATTAAAGACATATAATCTCACTGTACTCACACTGAGATACAGGGCAGAATGTGTTATTTATTTGCATTCTTGTGTTTTACCTACTAGATCTGAAGAACTTCACTGCCACTAGATGTGCGCTTGCATTTTTATTTTCGCTGGACAATAAAGTTAAAACATTGCCTTCCTGCCCGTTAACACATCTGACACCATTTTGCGCTCTTTCACCTTCTTCTATATTGGGAACCAAACTCTGAATTCTGTCCTATGCCTGAAGGGATTTTTCAGTCTGCCCTCTTTGCTTCTGATGTAATTTTTTCACATCTTTCCTCTGTCTCTCTCTCTCTCTCACACACACACACATACAATCCTCTGCAGGATTAATATCCACCACTTCTTTACTATCCAGACTCGTCAAACTCAATTGACATGACAGATATATGAAGCTGTATACATTACATGAACAAAATCAGTAAGATAGGCCTCCATCATGTGTTTTGTAGAGGTTAGTATGAAAGCTATAACAGCCAGCTCCCAGTAGTATGATAAAAGGACTGGAGCTGACAATGTAGCGTTGTATAATGTGCTTGTGAGTAATTTTACATGTATGACTGTTTACAAGATGGCAGAGACCTAAGGTTCATAAAGTCCACTGCAGGGAATACTACACAGAAACTGAACACTGTTGGATATATCATAATGGCACGCCCACACTTCTTACTGCATTACACTCATCAGAAATAGAATGTCAATTTCAAGTTATTATTCTTTTTAATTGACTGTCACACAGCTTGACTCTCCTATCTGAAATGAATCCCTGTTCACAGTCATTTTCTATATGACGAAGAGAAGGCTAATATCTCTTAAAATTTGATCAAACAGGACTAAATAGTAGTAGGTTTAGGTTTTCAAATTTTCAAGAATAGACGCCAAACTCAATTTCTCAGTCCCCAGAAAACGAAATCAAAGCCTTGAATATATGGAAAATCACACACTTAAGAGTGGAAATCGTATTGCTTTGACTTGATATACCTACACAGGAGAGCACTGTTGAGTATCCCCTCACATTGCAGAAAGCTCATTGGAAATGACAGAGATGAATGATTGAACATGTTTTGTCTGGCAACCCAGCAGTCTTGAGGAACTTCAAATAATAAATTAAACTGACTTCATTTTCAGCACTGTTGCCTTTTTAATGTAAAAACAGCAAAATAAAGCAGAAACAGTTAACAGAACAACACAACTAAAAAGCTATAAAACTACTGAGCTAGTGATTGTTATTATCAAACTGAAAATGTATGTTTATTAATGTTTTCTTGCTTTGACCATACTGTAATTTGAGAATTTAAACAGGAGTGAAAACAGGGACATTGTGTGTACACAAGAGAAATTATAGCTGCAATTAGATTGTATTTTTCTGTCTAATCAAAACTAACAGCATACTACAACAACTGCAATATTACATAACAGTTTAATCAGTGTGAACTGCCAAACTAATTTAGTAATATTGATCTCTACCACTGAAATATTCCATCCCTTTAATCCAGAGTGATATAGATCACAAACACTCAACAAAAATAACAAAAATAAACTATAATCCTAATTTAGCAGGTCTCTGTATGCAAACTATATGTTACTAATGGCTAATGATGTGAGTCTGGCTCCCATTGTTTCTCCAGGTCTGTGATAATGAGTTCAGCTGAGGCTCTGACCTGGGGCTGTCAAGCAGACACAGTGTTGTTTCTGGGTCTGTCTTGGTCTAAACAGCAGCCAGCAACACTAACCTTTTCAGCAGCCAGTTGTAATATAGAGCCTCATTACAGTCTCCAAAAACCTTGTAGCATCACCCTAATGATCTATCTGATGAAAAGTCCTTACGTCTTCACAATTAGAACATATGCCAACCCCCAAAAAGCAAATTTAAACCAAATTAGCATAATTATCTATAAACAATACATCATGCAAAAAAGAAAAAAAAAATACACTTTTACAGATGACACTTGGAAAATAAATTCAGATTTTGCATTTAATTAGGCCCAGTGTAGGGGTTAAAACTCCCTCCCTTTGACCCTCTGACTCTGACTCTCTCTCTCTGCTCTGTTTCTAGCTCTCTCTCCCCTCCCCCCTCCCAAGCTGAAAGTCTTACCAGCAAAACACAATGCGCCAACACAACATCTTAATTACAGGATAATTAGATTATCTCTGCAGTTATGAGTCAAACCTTCAAATACATGTGCTCATGATTTTGTTTTGTAACACAATGCAACTGCTAATTATTTGGAAATTAGCAAAGGCTTCTCCAACTGAGAAGCAAAGTATAGGATCCTAATAGATGCTGAATAAACACAAACACCTGCAGCATAGAGCCATTGGCACAAGCAGAGATAAATGTCTCTATCAAAGCACACCCACAGTTGTATGGTAAAGTAGTGGTAACAACGACGCTTCATGATGATTTTCAGACGCAGCCCCCTTCACTTTGACATTAGAACCCACCGATTGAGTTTTAACAACTTGTTTCAGTAAACACCAGGGAGTGCTGTGTGGAAAAGGGCTGTCCAACTGTGGTGAATGAGTAAGATTTGGCCTTTTTTGAAAGAGCGGCACAAGCTGATGCCTCTGTGAGTGAATACACCCGCATCCCCTGATACTCTCCAACAGCTGAAACGCAGCTCCTGGCGCTTGATATTGCTGCCGCTCTATTGTTATTTCACTGATTATATTACAGCACTGGCGCTTGGCTCTGACTCACATCACACAAGTGTCTGTGTCTGTTTTGAAACCGAAGACATTAAACCAGTGTTGTTCACATTCAGTTCTCCGGGGCCGCAATCCAGAAGGTTTTATAGGTCTCCGTAAATCAGCAGCTGCACTTGACATGGGGAAGAGGCTGTAAAGTGAATAATGTATTCAATTAAAAATAGCTCAGCTGTAATGAAAACCTGCAGACACTCTAGCCCCTGAATTACCAGTTTTGAAGAACTATACAGTGAAAAATCCCACCAGACTGGACTTGATACTGTATGTATCTCCAAAATCCCTTTAAACGATATTTATACTGCGTTCATCTCTTGAAACTGACACTGAAGCAGAGTAAAACAGGCACAAGTAAAGGGCAGTGCAAGAGGGTCAACTTATTAAATTTAAAGTAAGAAAAGTCACACATACAAAATGATTTTGCTTCAAATAACGTAGGACTCCAAAAGACTGTTGCTGTGTTTCTACAGGGTGACTGTCATTGCACTCTACGTTATCTGAAATGACACAAAGACCATACTAGTCAGAAAACAGAGGTACACATTTCCTATTCTCAAATTTAATCTTTTACAGATACAATAAGTTTGCCTAATTATGTGGCTGGTTTTAAGATACCTTCAGTGTATATTTGCATACTGTATCAAATCATATACCCCGAATATATGACTCAGTCGAAAGACCTTTGCCCTGCTCAAGTCCCTGAGGTCTGCAGAGCTGTAGAACAGAGTAGAAGCCGATCCATTAGTCTCTTGTTACGTGGAGAAGGGTCTGAGTGGAAATCTCGTTCTGGCCAATAGCCAGCTTTGCTCCGTGGGCGGCTGGACCACGCAGTTCAGCCCAGCGCAGAGCCTATCAGCAACCTGATCTCTACTACTTCTACAATGTGTATTTATGATTTTCAGCTCTTGTCTAATGATTTTCATGCAAAAGGTTTTAATTAAATGATTTTCTCATAAGATATAAGCTAATCACACATGTAAGCTAAAACAATTTCACTGGCTACGGAAGAAAGGTAAGAAAAATAACTCCTGTAAGGGTACACATAATCCTGGGGGCGAGGGCAAAATTTAAGCTTAATAAAATAGTCTTTTTAGAGCTCGCCTAAACAGAGATGTGATTTTTACAGCAGACTGTACTGCACCAACCACACGGAGACGGCTCGCCTTGCAGACAGCAGGGAGAATTTGAATCTCAGTTAGTGTCAGCCTCCCGGGAGCTTCTGAGAAACGAACACAGGCTTAAGAAGGCTCATTTTCCCACACTAATGAAATTACCAGATGCAAAAAGCAAGAGGCTTATTTAGCAAGACTGTGAAGAGGATTTGGAGGCTACCGGGGAACTAATTGTTTTTGAAATGCCTGCTTGAATGAGGTTTTTAATGTTATGAGCGTTACTGGGAGATTTTCAAATGTCACACAACCTGGTGGCCTGCTAGTTTCTGTGTGGGGAAACTGTCTGTCAGCTGGTTACAACATGCTTATCATCATCAACTACATTTAAATCAGTTTCCCCTGTAAAAGAGTATGGTATCACAAATTACTTTTGACATTTTCGTCCTCTTTGTATTAACTTATTCATCTTTTTTACTCATTATTTTCTGCTGGTGTGTGCTGTTGCAGGTACTATGAATACAATCAGGGTGTTCATTTTATTCACTATTTCCCAGAGGATTACAAAGGCAGTATTAGACTATGTCAGTACCAAACCAACCATAAATAACAAAAACACACACCAGTTCAGTTCAGTTGAAGTTTGACTTTACCTAGATCAGGGGTGCTGTAAATCCAGTCCTGGAATTGTGTTCCTGCAAGTTTTACTGGCCTCTGTAATCCATACACCTGGTAAAGATAATGAAGTGATTCAATACATTTCTAGTTAAATAAAGCTGGTAAGAACTCAGGATGGAAGAAAAACCAGAAGCACTGCTGTCCTTCAGGACCAGACTTTGGGTACAGCCCTGGCCTAGTGCTTCAGAACCAACCTTAATCTCCTTCTTCTTCTCTATTTCTCCTGCATTCCACTCCTGTTCTTCTTCTTTCTCCCCCCTACTTTCTTTGTCCTTCATCTCTCTACCTCTGTGAAAATATTAAATATTAAGATATCTCTATGCACAAAGTACACCTATGTACAATTTGTACAAATTAATGAAACATCCTCAGATAATTAGATAACGTATTTCATATCTCTATCAGGGCTTCAGATAAATTATCTTGTATAAGCTGTAGATTTATTGAACCGTCACTGGCATCCACTACCTGAATATTACTGACTTCTTTTTAAGTATTTTCAGAAATCCCAGAGGCCTGCAGGAGTCACAGCGCTGGATATCAGCAACTAAATGCCACTTTTCCAACAGGCAGATTTAAAGCCCTCCAGCAGAGACACATATGTGCTGTATTTAAAATGCATGCAAATCCTCAGGATGTGAATGGGCTGACAAAAACATAGCATGTATAAAACTCAAACTCTGAAAAGCAGCCAGGTATTGTAAGCCACACAGAAATGATAGGATACACTTGGCCTGCCGGAAAACGATTTGTCTGCTTTCCCTCATCAGCGTTCCATGCTGATTGCATCTCCTTTCCCAGCAATGGCGTGTTCAGTATATGCTTAATCCCAGTGTTCATAACTCACTGTGGAGGAGAGAAACACCCTGGAAAGTGGCTTCTCCCCCAGACATTTTCTGTCCACTCAGCTGGTTTATTATTTGTTTGCAAAAAAAGCAGAACTCATTTCACAGCCCAGTGCTGGGGAAATGGATGGGGGTTATATCGCTCATCTGCGATTACAGTCACTCTGCTCTGAATTACACCATCATTAGGGCAGACGCAAGCATCTGAAGATACAGGCCCTGTGAGTGCTGGTCAGCAGGGGCTACTGTCGGGAAATAGGTGCTTTTCCGGGCTTTCCGAGATAATGGAAAGTCCTGGCTAATCTGTATTGGCAATGGTGGGTTGTGAAAATCCTCGATCCCTGAGAGCATACAGCCTGAGAGCATAGACATTAAGTGCAGAAAGAAAATAACCTAGTATACATTCCACCGACTATACAGTATCAAACACAAATCAAAGCAAAAGAGTGCGTGCCACCCAAAACAAGCAAATGTGAGACAACAGCAATAAAAAAGATCTGTACATTAAAGACTGTGTGGCTTTAGAATATAGTTAAGCAGCCTAAGGTTGGCGTCACCTATCAGCCACTACAGGCTGCGAACTGTAGGGGAGATAAAAACAGTAATGCTAAAATATTGGAGAATGGAACATCGAGAGTCCCTGAAGGAGAGGATAGATAGATGGAAAGAGGGAGAAAAAAAAAGTTTGTATTCCTCTTGTTTGTGAGTCACTGGGTATGAACAGGCTGACGTCTGTGGGTAGCGAGTTACACGAAACACGGAGGGTTTAAAACGGGGACTTTAAAACGGGGAGGCCTCCAGGAATGCTCACCCAGCTGTCGGGCGGCAGCGAGGAATCTGCTTATGATGAAACATCTGCCACTCGGTCTGTCAATTAAAAAGAAATCTCCTCCCCTCGTACATGATGAATACTTTCATTACATGGAATTAGATTTCTGCCTTATGGAATCATATGTTATAGAAACACCACAGAGATGATGAAAGATTTCCTTTATAAAACTGGCATTGTGAATTCTGCAGTTCTAAAGAGCTCCTGTTTTTACGTGTTCGAACAGAGGTGCACAGCTCAGTAACCGAAGGTACGTAGTGTCTTTAGACATTTACTGCACCTGAGCTCTTAACCAAATTGTTACACTAATCATCCACGTCACTGGACCAAAGATAAGATGTTTATATTTTCAGGAGATCTATAAAATATGTGGGATTGTAGATCGTCCAGGAGTAAATGTCTGGCTCATTGGGGTACTTCATCTTAAAGTTTCCTGCATAGGGAGAGGAGCAGTATTCTGTCCTTCTGTGGAATGTAACTTCTATACAAATCTGTCATGTAAGTATTCAAATAGTTTCCCATGCAGACTATCTAAAAAACGTATGCAATTATACAATTAAAACAATAACATGGCATCTAATTGTTTCATACCAAACACACACAACTGCTTATCTAATGCATTAGTTATATACTGTGACTTTTCAACATAAATTCTGCTCATGTGCAATCCAATTTGTGGCACTCCACATATTGTATCTTTAAGTTTAAATGAAATCATGTTTTCAGAACATTTTTTTGGTCCTTCAAACTTTCAAATATTTTTTGAACTCAGAGCAGCTGAGTTTATACTATGAATAAATGTTTTGTTTGTATTCCTCCAGTCTAGTCAAAAATGTCAGTATCTGTTCAAAATGTCTGGATCATGCCCAGTTTAAGAGCAGCTATAGGGAGTGTCTGAGTACTTGTTCCCTAAAAATACAGAAGATGGTTTGAGAATTCCTCATTTGAAGCAAGATGCATTTAAGTCTTAGTCCTGATTGAGGTCTTTTGTATTCACCAACACGTATCTGTTACCAGGTTCTCTTGAAGTGTAAGGTTACATTAGCCAAGTCTCTGACCTTGAAGAGTTCTTAGGTAACAATCTGGCAACAGTCTATACCCCCATGTGTACGGTATGAGCAGATTGTGAGCTACACTGCACATGCAAACGCAGGATCAAATTTATTTCAAGAGGATAGGTATTTTTTAAGCTGAACTGCATTTCTAAAACACAATCTCCTGCTGTCATTATGGTAGATTCTTGGCTTTGTGTATAGTACAAAAATATCCACCGAAACACGACATTCGTTTCAAGTTTACCAAGTGTAAGATATCTATAAAGTTACGTGAGGTCGTCCACTTAAAACATTTTATCTTCATTTTTTCCAGAAATTATTCTGTAATGCTATTGTTCTTTTCATAGGAGTAACATCAGTTGACACAAGTCAATTAACTGGCTAATACATAACTTCTGGTGATGCAAGCTTGGGTTTTCCAGTTCCAGTTTGGAACCGTTATTTTTTCATTAGTTCCGATTGTCTCAATATTAATAGTGTCTCAAGACAAGACAGCTTTAGCAAAGTGGGTTTATAGTCCTCGTTGATAAGGGGAAGACAGACAATAACAATATACATTTTCCACTGACAACTCAATTTCATCACTGCTAAGAAAGTCTGAAAAGAGTCCTTAAAGGGTCTCACCCTGAATAAAATCCACCTTAGCAAAACAAATACAGTACAATAAATGAAGGGTTTTTGATACACAGTGAGCATTCAAGGAATCTGAAACAAATTAACATGAATTATTATCACGCACATTACAGTTACATTGTCAGAGGGGAAACTATCTGGACATGAACTGGACACACAGCAGTCTTGGCCTGTGACTAATCTAGTGACAGATCTTAAGGTCTGGGCTCTTCTATGGACTGTGATATTAAAGGATATAGCCTTAGAGGCAAATGGATGATCAAGTCCATCTGGGGGAAAAAAATGATTTATGTTATTTTCTACTTTCATCATCTGTGGTTCGTATTGCAGTGATGTGTATTTGGGTATACTTGGGTCACACCTTCATCAGTGAGTATTCAGTATCACATTATTTATAGTCAAAGCAAACTTCCCTCAAGGTAAAGAAAATGAATTTGTATAATTTTAATATGGTTAGAATAACACTCTGAACTGGTGTGAATCAAGACAATTAGTTAAATTATTCAATTAATCTCAATTAATCAATCCAGATGTGTAATCAACTAGAATAGCAAAATAGTGCTATACATGGACATGTGTACACGCACACACAAAGACACAGACCCTTTCGACAGCAAATAATAATACATAATAATAATAATTGCTCTCTCTCAGACAAATATATCTTTATATATAGCTAGCCCCAGACTGTGAATTTAGAGTATTTAGTCAAATTGAAATGGTGGAAAATACAATTATCCAATACCTCCCTGTACTGCAGGCTTACACTGAAGTTTGAAATTAATTCAATCTGTTCTATGATATTTGCAAGTCATGTGTATTGAATTACTTAAAACATAACAACACAGACATACCACATGGATCAATCTCTTAAAATGTGGAGAAATGGAGAGAGGATGTCTTAACAGTTGTTTAATAACTGAATAATCTAAGGCTCTGGTGAAAATGTGTATATGAAAATAACTGATTCCACTTATAATGGTTTAGGCTCGACTTTAATACTGTTCCTGACATTACAATAAGATCTTACTAACACTATGATTAAACACTTCTAGATTACAGATATTTAAACAAAACATACTGATATGTTGTATGCTAGAAAGCCCAAACTATACAGTGAATATATTTGTAATGTTATCAGCAAGACACAGTAGCAAATGGAGTAATGACAATAATGGTCACTGAATCATGGCGCCCATTAGTAATCCAATAGATTCTGTTACTCTCTATTGATCAGTCCTGGAAGACAAGCTTCATTCTTCAGATTACACGATACTGATATCAACACATGGGAGCATGCAACCTCCATGAGAACATAGTTGTATTTCTGTTTCTGAAATAAAATACATTGTATCAATCTAGTCTGTCTTAGAAGGTTCGAAGATCGTCACATCGATTTTTTCCTTTCTATTTTTAACAGAAACAGACAATGTTTTAATACTAAAGCACACTTCAGATGTCCCTCGTAGCCTGTCTAAATTAAAACGTTTGATTAGTATAATGCACATTACTTACATACAAATTGTTGGATATAACGCAGTTCAAAACCATCATAAAAAGACTCCCAATTGCAACAGACGTGTCAGCGGTCATTTGACCAGACCATTAGGTTAAACCATAGGGGTACATTCAAACTATGCAGTAAATGCTTAGTGTACAAGTGTGTAATATGTTGTAATAGAGATGCTATGGTACGATAAGTATGAAACACAAAATATACGCTTACACTGGTAATTTAATGTATTTATTTTTTGTTCTGAAAAAGACCTCTAAGCCCCCCACGAAGTGGACCACTCCGTGACGTTGTTTTTTCTTTATCCGCCATCTTTAAAGCAAAGCGTTGTGCAATATAACTAGAAACATAAAACAAATGTCGCGAAAACCACCTAAACAGCAGATGCCAAAAATACTGAATGTGAGCTGTGTCGCCGCAGATACAGTTTATTATTCATTATATTATATTTGTACTTTTATTCGTGTAAATAATCGGAAATAGCGAATTGGTAATTGGCGAATTCACCCCTTGATGGATATAGCAGGCCACCATCTTATAATGTTTATTTTCTAATCAAAATGTTATGTTACTAAGTTCTGTGTTGCTGTGTATTTATTATCTATGGAACCATTTTAATTATTTTGACTTCTAAATAAAAAATATTTAGCTGCAGTTGCAGACCGTTTAGTTGGACTTATGCGCTTACGTTTATCCTACAATTTCACTTAATTTGTGTCATGCTCATGCTCACCAAGTTAATCACGTTTAATCACCTGCTACAGGTAGAAATGCATATTTAATGGAAACATAATTGAACATTTTTTTCCACTCTAACTGGATATCAGAGAGCTCACTTACCTTCAAATATATCAGGGATCAGGCATAATTTCAACCACTGCTCCATACTGAGTCATGCATTCAATTACTTAGTGAAGGGCAATGGATTGGATTGCACCAGGCAAAATGGGGTTTTGAATATGGCAATTCTGTGAAAATGGCCATTCATTCAGTTATAGTTATTTTTTACTTCAGCTTTTGCTAATGTCTTAATACTTAATTCAATGTATTATTATTATTATTATTATTATTATTATTATTATTATTATTAATAATAATAATAATATAATAATATCAAATTAACCTTACTGAAGTCCATTACCAACCTATATTAAGAACAAAATATTAGTAATATCATCAATTTGTCATTTCTATGACATATCCTTAATAATTTTTGAATTTAGAGGATTTTTACGTGAAGTTTCAATTAATTCATTAGTCAATTAATCAATTCAATAAATTCCACTGTATACTGCGCACATTCATACAGACTATTGGACCATATGTCCCTTTTCAACCAGTGTCAACTTTTTGTCAGTTATTTTAAGCACAATTACATAAAGCAGAGAATTATTTAATTAGGGATGATCTGATATTGTTATTATTCATTTGTGGGCAGGAGATTTAGCTTTTGGTATTGTTTTCTGTCATGGTTTACAGCAGATTGACTTTTCTTGTTGGGAATTATGGGAAAATCCTGAAGTCTAAATTGATCATTTTATATTATTGTAACCAATTACAATCACAGTCCCAATTAAGCTTCAGTTGAGATGAATACTTCTTTCATATTTCTAGAGTTTAAAGTTGACAGTGTCTCTCTGTCAATCTTTGGACCTGGCAAGGGCTGACGAAGCCCTTCTCAACAGAATAGATCCTTTCTATCGTTTCAAATACAGTTATCTTATCTCTAAGGCTCTCTGTTGTTGCCCTGCATCTTCTTGTTTAATACAACTTGCTGTGTTAGCATCCTTGACCAAGCGGTTATTCATTCATAAAGTCTGTGTAGTAAGTAATTTAAATGTCTCTTGTTAATTAGTTACAATTTGCTTAGTAAGCTAGTTTGTACCAATCAAAATGTAGCCAAAGAGGGAGGCAGTTTATTACAGATTCTTATTACAGGCCAGCAAACCCAAAACCATGGAGGATTATCATTTATCCTCAATTGGCTTGAAATACTAGAAATATGTCACAATCCAGGTATAATACCTCTGCTAAAAGTACAATTGCTGTCATTATATGATAGTTAAAGCACAATGTACTTTATCAATCACGCACAGCTCCTATATCTCTAATTTGTATAATACGTATTTTTCATTAAACATTGTCCACATCCTATTTTTTTTCTTAATAAAAATGGGAAGGTGATTTGTGGCCTGCCATTTATCATGTGCATCCCTTCAATTGTATTTAAACTTAATCACCCCACACCATTAAACATTCTCTCATATTATCCTCCTACACTGCTTATAATTCCTCAAAATTTGTAATGTCAGTTACCAACATGTTTTCTAATAAAAAATAACACAGTTAACAATAAAACAAATATATAAAATCTGTCACAAAATGTAAAGTACAAGCCTTTCAAAATCTTTCAAAAATATTTTTTATGACAAGCCTTTTATCCATTAGTTAAGTTTTTACATCTGGGATATTAAACAGCACAATTTGCAAGGTTTAATTTTAGTATTCATGAAGTGCAATGACAAACTTGGTTATTAAATCTGAAATCACTGACAAAAAAGCTAAAATCTGGTTTTGAATCACAAAGCATTAAAATAAAATAAAAATCTCAGCATTTTATTAAATCATTCTTGATGGTGATTGAACATTGCATACGTATGTGTTGAAAATGCCAAGATTAGGCATATATGAGCGCTAATATCACTAATACAGGAGAGATCCCCTACCCCCACACTGTTAGTGCTTTGGATTGTTTGCTTTGTTTCCTAACCTTTATCTTCTGTGTGTGTGTGATCTTGTGGAAACTGTCAGGTAAATAAATGATCTCTCTTTTAATTTGCTTGACCTTCCAAAGATCAGGAGGCTAATTCATTTGATTAATTTATAAAATACATAAACCTTTAATATTGGTTTATATAATGTAACCATAACTTGCAAGCTTCCTTTTCCTGGGAATCCAAATTTACAAAATTTGCAAGGGGCATTTTCCTTTCTTTAATTTGCTAGTGCAGAGGTTTAAACTGTAAATATTGCACTTGTATAGCACTGTAGTGGCTTGGTATCTCTAAGACATGGTAAAGAATACCCAACCCTATCCTAAAATGTGTTATTTACGATTTCTTTGTTGACAGAAAATACAACATTTCAACTTCAAGAAGCAGACTTTACACTAAATTGGAAATTACCAAGAACATAATTCACATCATGAAATTAAATCTGGTCATTGCCATGACCGCCTAAACATTAAAAGGGTTTACATTTGGCAGCATAAACTTAAATCCCATTATATAAAAAGAATAAATAAATAAAGGACATGGGGGAATAAGAAAATACTGTGAAAAATAAATCAATAATCTGTCCCCATGTTAATGAGTCTCTGAAGGATGCTTACTGCAATTGGTCCAAGCAAAACTAAATAAAGTTACTATTGATTAAAATATGGACCACAAGGCACAGGTGCTCCACAAGCACACATCAGATACAATGGATCAATAGTTGTCAAGCCAGGTTCAGAGAAAAGTCATCTGTCCTGTGCTACCTGGGGCATTCGTGTTAAATCTAAGAAATATAAATAAATTGCATTCCATATGGTTTAAAGAGCTTATAATCTGAAAAGAAGAATCAATTTCCATTTAAGTCATTTTACATATGTCATAAGGCACAAATAATCTTACACTGTAGACAAAAAGCAAAGTAAAGCAGGAACAATTCCCCTTTTTCTATTGCTGCAATAATGACTGATATTCGTCTTTGACAGCACATCTCAAACACCAATAAAGAAACAAATCTATTCAATGGTGTCGGTAAAAGAGATTAGTCTGTAGTGTTAAAGAATGAAGAGAAAGGGGTAGAAAAGGAAAAACATTGCTGTTCTGAAAGATGATTGTGCTGGATTTTGTTATCATTAATGAACCTAAAAACAGAAGTATTGGTAGTTGACCACATATAAGACACCTCAGAGCATAGACCTGGTTAGTGCATTCTGAACTGAATGGCCAGTTTAAAAGGATTGTTGACCCATTGTACATAATGGTAGGGATTTAAAGTCAAGGCAAAATAGTACATGTGACATAGGAAATGGCATCCAATTGACCTAGATGCAGAAGTACATGTATATTTGAATAGCCATATTTCATTTCAATCTCTGTAAACATAATTGATGATCCACAAATGAACTAGGAGCCTCTTAAGCCAGAACAAGTGTTTAATACAACAAACTGCAGAAACAGCACTCAATACTGCACGCCCACTGCTGGGAACTCCGACAACAAGAGTTTACTGAAGGACCTACATGGAAACTATTGTTTGGCCGGCAATTAATATCTGTTCAGCCTGAAAGTGTATTGCTTGTTTGCTTTAATACATCAAAGAAAGCCATCTGACAAGTAAGCTTTGTAATAGAGGAACCATTTAAACAAAAGCTGAAACAGGTAGCTGCTAATGAAATGCCAAGAAAAGACAATGTTGTTGGCTGAATCATTAGGGTGAGTCACAGATCTCATCAAAAAGTACAGTGCCCGTGTCAGCAGGTCTGTGTACGAAATCTTCTGTTCAGTTTATATGAGGACTCTGCCAAGTGGGCACCCGTGCACCCAGGCTTGTCTGCACCTCCAAGGTTGTCTAAGGTCATCGTTACATCTTTAGTGTGATAACTGAATATGAGGATAACCTCCCGCTGCGGCCTCACTACTGACTCACACAGTGTCCAGTGTTTGACTGGTTTAATAAAAAGACAGCAATTCAACAACTGGCGTTAATGGCTTCTGATAGGTTGGGTAACTATCACATATTTTATAATTATTAGCTATACCAATAGCTACATGCAGTAATATGTTTATAAAAAACAAAAACCACAAGAACAATTTGCAGCATCACTATGAAACAAGCTCAAAATCTCCCTCTTGAGTTCATCTGAGCTACTGCATCTCAAACACTGTTTCCTCAAAGAGAATTTGTTAGTGAACAGCATGACCATGGTTCAAACCATTTTAAACTATAACATAGAATCATATATGTGTTGTCCTTCTCAATGCTCCACAAAGCAATGCTAAAGAATAATTATTGTTTTGTTGTTCCTGTTCAGTATCTAGCCTATTTAACAGCAGCTATAAAGAACACAAACAATTAAGGACATGCTTATTTTAGGGATACCTTTACAAGATCCCAAGTGTGGACATTGTTGTCCCATGTATAATTCATGCCACCAGTGACGCCAGAAGTCCCATTTAAGACTTTAAGCTGCATTGAGTAAAGGATGACAACCAAGTGCCACAACGCTAACAGCACAATAAATCAATTCAAGTATTCGGACAAATGAGGCGAGGGGTCAGAGCACATGCAAATCTGAATCTTAATGAACCATTCTGTGCTGTTTTAAAGACCTTTTTGACAGCACAGCCGAAGGTCAAGGAATTCTACCTTGACTATATGAATCATATGTTTAATTAACCCCTTGTTCCCTTTAGCGTTGAAAAGCTTCTCTTTGTCCACTGAAGCACTGTAAAATACTGAGCAGTTCCTTCTAACATTCATAGACAATATTTTACACCATTAAAGAGAAAAATGTGTCTATATATTAGGCTGTGGCACTGAGCTATCCTTGATTGACTACACACAAAACCAATGTGAAAATGTAGTTACATAAACATATATTTGTATATGGCAGTAGAAAATGATCAATATAAGTGTCTATATAGAGATCTCTTCTTCCTATTCCATCTACTTAGGATGGGGTGGGGGGGGGAATCCACAGCACAAATCTTGCTGTCGGTACATTCTAAACAAGCTATTAAAGGCTTTTAGCTGCAGCCATCAGCTATTGTAAAAAGGTTATTGTGGTTTAGCACTATAAAAGAGAGACTAAATGGACGTCAAGCACAAGCAAGTCCACATACATCTGAGACTGAAAGGTTATAGAGAGAAATACCTTTCACAAGATTTTGAAGAATTTCAGTTTGGTTTGGAAATAATAAAACAAGCATATTCAAATGTATTGTTACATTCACCACATAAAATTGTATTAAACCCTTTTTCAACACTGTCCATGTTTGCTACAAAGACCATAAAACGGTGTACATCTTAAATCAATAAATGACACTGCAGACAAGTTTCTAACCCCACCTCCCCCACAGCTGAAAACTGGTGAATTTCTGAGACAGCCACCTGTCAGCCTCTGTTAATGTTGCTAATTGTTACTTGATGCATCTTTTCTACTAATGCACTTCTGCAGGTGATCTGTGTGACTGAGTAACTGTTGAAGGGACAATATCAGTCAAAATATAACTGGCAATTATATAACAGGCAACAAAAGACAGACAGAGGCAAATATATATTCCAAATTATTAATTAAAAGTATTTTTTGGAACTTGAGAATGATTGGATGTTACAAAACAAAGTGATAAAGAATATCTAATTTTGAGAAATAAAAACAATTCAAAGTCCAATCTCAAATCTGTAACAGATGCAAGAGCTGGACACAAACCATTTTCTTAATAAATTATCTTGTTAATTAAGACAAAGGGCAGGCTGTTGTTTGTTTTAACTTAGAGAGAAAAAAAATATTGTGTATTCACTATCCATTATCAATAAAGAAGCATCTGAAATATTAATTCAATCTGTCCAGGTTCCCCGTTAGAATATTGATGACCATACAATTTTTATTTGAGACGTATTAGTGGAGCATTGAGAGCAATACCAAATACCTACTATGCTAATGGTAATGGCACCTTTCTAAAACTTACCAACCCATACATTTAAATAAGGGTGTCTCCTCTGCATTTTAGGAGGATTATATCCATGTAAATTATCTCTTCCTCAAGCATGTACTGAGGTGAAAGATGTCAACCCATCTAACGGCTCTACAAGAATCATTAATTTTAGGCATCAGTTTCTGGAAATCAGAGAATGTTACTCTCAGTCAGAGACTTACCAAACACGATCACCTGCTGGCACTCTTGCATTAACATTTGCAGCAGGATGTTATTTCTGCAAGGGGATATAAATGATGTCATGTTTTCTAAATAAATGATGATAAATATTTATAGGAAAAATACTTAACCATCAAAAGTTCCCTGAAGATGATGCTTTCGGCAGCTGGTGTTCTGAACATATCTGGTGATTGGAGTTTCCTAACATACACCGATCAGCCATAACATTATGACCACCTGCCTAACATTGTGTAGTTCCCAAAACAGCCCTGACCCGTCAAGGCATGGATTACACTAGACCTCTGAAGGTGTGCTGTGGTATCTGGCACCAAGACGTTAGCAGCAGATCCTTTAAGTCCTGTAAGTTGCGAGGTGGGGCCTCCATGGATCGGACTTGTTTGTCCAGCACATCCCACAGATGCTCGATTGGATTGAGATCTGGGGAATTTGGAGGCCAAGTCAACACCTTGAACTCGTGATTCATCAGACCAGGCCACCTTCTTCCATTGCTCCGTGGTCCAGTTCTGATTCTCACGTGCCCATTGTAGGCGCTTTCGGCAGTGGACAGGGGTCAGCATGGGCACCCTGACTGGTCTGCAGCTACGCAGCCCCATACTCAACAAACTGCGATGCACTGTGTGTTCTGACACCTTTCTATCAGAGCCAGCATTCACTTTTTCAGCAATTTGAGCTACAGTAGCTCGTCTGTTGGATCGGACCACACGGGCCAGCCTTCGCTCCCCACGTGCATCAATGAGCCTTGGCCGCTCATGACCCAGTCGCCGGTTCACCGCTTTTCCTTCCGTGGACCACTTTTGATAGGTACTGAGCACTGCTGACCGGGAACACCCCACAAGAGCTGCAGTTTTGGAGATACTCTGACCCAGTCGTCTAGCCATCACAATGTGGCCCTTGTCAAAGTCGCTCAGATCCTTACGCTGCCCATTTTTCCTGCTTCTAACACATCAACTTTGAGGACAAAATGTTCACTTGCTGCCTAATATATCCCACCCACTGACAGGTGCCATGATAACGCGATTATCAGTGTTATTCACTTCACCTGTCAGTGGTCATAATGTTATGGCTGATCGGTGTAAATAACATGTCCTAATAACCCCCAAAAAACAAGCTGGAATTGTTTTTATTTTTTTAGACAATATTACCAGTGAATCCCACATCGTAAATGGAGTAGATCAGTCTTTACAGCTTGCCTGCACTAATATTGCAGGTTCAGATTTCAAGATGTCAGTCCACAGAAGCCAAGTCAGCAAATGCTAAAATAAGAAAATAAAATAAATAAATACATAATAAGGGACCACACCACCTTCACACAAAACCATTTACAAACCCATGGAGGCTATAGGTTAATG
Organism: Amia ocellicauda; assembly: GCF_036373705.1. NCBI lineage: Eukaryota > Metazoa > Chordata > Actinopteri > Amiiformes > Amiidae > Amia > Amia ocellicauda. The sequence continues at coordinate 15,300,210 of NC_089868.1, read as the reverse complement.
TAACCTCCTGTGCAGCAAGCACTGAAGTGGTTGTAGTTAGCAGTGTTCCCTTGTTTAATGTTTAAAATCACCTTTATTTTTAGCAGATAAGACAAATATACATCTTACTATGAATCCATAATACACTAAACACGTCCATCAATTTAAAAGTAATATACATAATTTTGAACTGCATAGTGTATCTTGTAATCCAATCTTGGAAAATCCTATTTCTGGACAAAGGAATCTGACTAATGAATAGTTAAACTTGTTGAGAAACAAAAATGGTGAGGGTATAATACTAATAGGTCACTATTGATCAGCTATGGATATTTCAGTGTCAGTCTCTTGTATTTATTTTATGGGTATACTTACAATTGTATTAAACACATAATTCACAGTAAACTACAGATAAGCAAATTGCATGATTCCTCACGTTGTCTGCTGAAAACAAAAAGAAACGAAAACATTGTTACAATACTAGCAAAATAAAAGGTGTTTATGGATCTATTAATTGAAGGCCTGCTCCACAAACCATTATGCACAATCCTGTTGATGAATACTGTAACAAGGTGCTTGTGATGACGAAACATTACGTAGACATCAAGACTACATGAAAACACAGGGCACTTCTTCCTGAGGGTGCTGTAATCGCTTACAAAAAAGAAAAGCAATACTCTAAATATCCTGAACTACTATATGTACGCTCTAGATAGACTAAAGGTTGCTTTAAGCGTATTTAACCATATCTGTTCTTAAAAATTGATAGGACTGGAAAAACCTCAAAATTCCACTTCATAAACAATATGTACATTCTACTTTTAAGCATTAAAAACATTAAACTTTGCACTACCAGTATTTAAACCTGGTACACGTCATATACAAACAACATTACAGTACATTTAGTTATATAGATTTAAATAGAAAGTTGACACCAACACCTTTCTTGTGATGCTGCACATTGATACATGGCATAAATACCAAAGAGGCAGTTTTGTATGATTATTGAAAAAAATAAATCACTAATAATATTAGAAAAGAAAATGCAGTCTAAATTTTCAGTAAGTAACAAAAAAATCTTACTTGAATCAATATTTACTCTAAAAAGGTACAGTGAATATTATTGCATGTTACTGACAAGCTCATGCTTTGATTGTCACGAAACGTTATTTGCACAGCCAAATATTGAAAGTTTCAATCGATTTCGTATATATATATATAATCTGTGTATGGACTGTGTATGGACTATTCACAAAGGCGCAAATGCACGGAAAAAAGTGATTCAAAGTCAATTCCAATAAGAGAAGAAGTGCAATGAAGCACAGTGTGTGTCAGCGCTCGGAGCGGCACGCGGCTGCGGGTGCGTGACGTCACGAGCAGCACTGACATCAGCGCGAGCGCCGCTTTAAAAGCAGCGCGTGCCGGCGGAGGCACCGGACACCGGAGAGCTGAGCGCACCACACCGGGCACCCAGCATACAACACCACCGTGCACCCAGCACCGGGCACCCAGCATACAACACCACCGGGCACCCAGCATACAACACCACCGGGCACCCAGCATACAACACCACCGTGCACCCAGCACCGGGCACCCAGCATACAACACCACCGTGCACCCAGCACCGGGCACCCAGCATACAACACCACCGTGCACCCAGCACCGGGCACCCAGCATACAACACCACCGTGCACCCAGCACCGGGCACCCAGCATACAACACCACCGTGCACCCAGCACCGGGCACCCAGCATACAACACCACCGTGCACCCAGCACCGGGCACCCAGCATACAACACCACCGTGCACCCAGCACCGGGCACCCAGCATACAACACCACCGGGCACCCAGCATACAACACCACCGGGCACCCAGCATACAACACCACCGTGCACCCAGCACCGGGCACCCAGCATACAACACCACCGTGCACCCAGCACCGTGCACCCAGCATACAACACCACCGGGCACCCAGCATACAACACCACCGTGCACCCAGCACCGGGCACCCAGCATACAACACCACCGTGCACCCAGCACCGGGCACCCAGCATACAACACCACCGGGCACCCAGCATACAACACCACCGTGCACCCAGCACCGGGCACCCAGCATACAACACCACCGTGCACCCAGCACCGGGCACCCAGCATACAACACCACCGGGCACCCAGCATACAACACCACCGTGCACCCAGCACCGGGCACCCAGCATACAACACCACCGTGCACCCAGCACCGGGCACCCAGCATACAACACCACCGGGCACCCAGCACCGGGCACCCAGCATACAACACCACCGGGCACCCAGCACCGGGCACCCAGCATACAACACCACCGGGCACCCAGCACCGGGCACCCACCCAGCACTGCCAGCCGAGCGCGCAACTCCACCGCACCGCCCCGCAGAGCAACAACCACAGGGATAACGTAAGAACTGGGTACTGAAAGAACTGCAACTGGATTCAAGCCTAACAGGTTTCAGCAAAAGGTAGCATCCAAAACGAAGATGCGAAAACAAGGGACTTTTTGTGTTGGAAACTTTTAGCCACATTACTTCCTCTGGAAAGACACTGTTTTGATCGTCCTCCCGAGTTTCTGCAGCTTTTCCAGTCCAGGGAAGACGTGGACGATCAAAACAACTGTCAATCTCCGTGCACGGCGAGAGGCGCGGGTGCGACTGCATGGGGTCTGGGCTGAAGCTAGTGTAGATCACTCCGCGCTGACACCGGGGCTCTGGGGCATGTCCCCCCTCCCGAAAGCTGCCGCCATGAATTTCACAGAACTGGGTCCGCTTTTCCACGTCTCATCCAACGCCTCCCCGGCGGTGCCACTGCGGCTGCAGGCCGGGGCTGTGGCCACCTCTGCCACCATGTTCGCCGTGGGAGTCCTGAGCAACCTCGTCGCCATCGTGGTCCTGTGCACCTCCAAGAAGGAGCAGAAGGAGACCACCTTCTACACGCTGGTGTGCGGCATGGCCGTCACCGACCTGCTGGGGACGTGCTTCACCAGCCCGGTGGTGATCGCCACCTACGTTACAAACAGGTGGCCCGGAGGAGAACTGCTGTGCCATTTCTTCTCCTTCTCCATGCTTTTCTTCGGCTCCGCTGGGATGTCCATACTGTGTGCCATGGCCATCGAGAGGTACCTGGCCATAAACCACGCCTACTTCTACTCGCGGTACGTGGACCGGACCATGGCCAGGCTGGCACTGGTGGCCACTTACCTTGCCAACATCGTGCTGTGCCTCTTGCCGAGCCTCGGGTTCGGGAGGCACAGGAGACACTTCCCTGGCACTTGGTGCTTTTTGGACTGGCGGGCTACCGACCCCGTCGCCGCCTCGTACTCGTTCCTGTACGGGGGGTTCATGCTGGCCCTCATCGCCGTCACCGTGCTGTGTAACCTGGCGGTGTGCGGCTCGCTGGTGCGCATGCGCCAGAGAGCCCGGCTGGTGCGAGCGGAGGTGTCGGGACAGGGGGGGTCCAGGCGCAGGTTCCCTAGGCTGCACAGCGTCACCTCGGCCACGGAGACCCAGATGTTTTGGCTGCTCATCTTCATGACCATCGTATTCCTGGTGTGCTCCATCCCATTAGTGGTGAGTAGAAAATAAGTCAGTGCACTTTAATTGGAATAGGCGCATATGTTCTCTCTTGTGCTGGGGGGGTTGAGGTGCAGTTTTCAGAGTCTGCCCCTTGTGCACGTTCACCTAGAAACCTGGAAACAAAATATCCAAAAACTTTCAATATGTATTTCTTCAAAGCTTGTTAGAAGGACCAGAATTGCAATCATTTAATATTATAAATACTATTGCACAGAAAGTGCATTGAATAGGTTATCCTATTTTCAGAATTACAGCATATATTTTTTTTTCTGTTAAGCTGTCTGGTGTGGATGTGAAAAGCCTGGAGCGCTTTGCTGCTAAAAGATAACGTCCATTAAACAGATGTGATACCTGAATAGAAGCACACTCTTACTCCAGTCCAATTTCCCATGTGTTTCCCAGGTGCGCATCTTTGTGAACCAGCTCTACGGTCCGGCACACATATTAGCAGGTGGAAAACCTGACTACCGCAGCGATCTCTTGGTCATCAGATTCGCCTCATTCAACCCCATCTTGGACCCTTGGGTTTACATCCTGTGCCGCAAAAACCTCCTGATCAAAGGATGCGAGCGGGTGAAGCGGACCATCGGCGTGGCCAGAGAGAGCCATGCGCGCAAGGAGGGCTGGATGAGCAGCCAGCAGACAGCACCTTCCTATGTCAACAGCATCTCCACCAGCTATGCCTCCCTGCGCACAAAGGATCAAAAGCAGATCATCACCAGGACTAAATCTTTTACTGACTTCACTACTCAACAAACCTGGGATTTGGACATGTCCCGGGTCAATTTCCACCCTTTTAGCATCCAGCAGGAAACCTCTCCTGACTTGGAGAAAGGGACACCTATGGTCACTAATCCAGCACAGAGCAAGCCGGTCTTGTGTCCTATACTGCAGGAATCGCCTGCCCCTGCGGGGTGTGCTGAGCCCGAGTGCACACAAGACAGACACTTCGATATAGTCACATGCACTTTCAGCACCCCGACTTCTTGTGCCTCTGAAAAATGTATTTAGTGTTTATTTTTTAAGGTATTTTTAAAAAGCCATATGCGTAGCCTACATGAGTATATATGTATTTTTATAGTTCAGACAGAAGTAATGTATAATACACTATATGGTGCTCTGAATTAGGAATGAAAAGAATAGGTAAACTGAATGCATTGAGCTCAAGATTAAATTCAAACAGTACATCAAACAACTAAATTTACATAGGAATGTGATCAGCTGTCAAGTTATAATAATAATATCAACTAGTGACAATTACTTCATTGTAGTAACTTGTTTGTGCAGATTAAAAGCCACTAGCGCATGGGCTCATTTTCACGTCATTCGGAATGGGATCTGGCATGGCAGCAAGATCATGTTCACATCTCGGATACAAAATTGCATCAATGGTGTTTGTCATTTTAAATGTTTGAATCAATCTAATTATTTCATATGCAAAGGTCTCATTATTGTGAATATGATCTGCAAAATAAATGAATCCTGGAGGAAAGCTTCCGACAATTACAAAGAGTTCTGCTAGGGGGTGCAGAAATCAATTAAAAAAATAGATAAAATGCATACAATTCTCAAATTCCTTATATTTGAACAAAACCTTGGTTATTACTATTTCCTAACTGATTTGTGTGCCACACACACACATTGATTAGATTTTCAAACCAGGGATGAATTATATATATATTTTCCATTCCCTAAAGTTAGAAGTCTATAGGTGAGACATCATTAACAAAGTTTTGATAGTGAATGAAAATTAAGGCAGTGGATATGTATCTTATCTAGTTCCTTTTTACACTCAATTGATTTAATGAAAGAATGGCAATATTAAGCATAAACATGGGAACAATAACAACATAACTATAACATGTTAAATGTTCTTAAATAGAAAATGGTTGGTGCCTATATTAAATATGGGTCAAGAAAGGCTTTACAAAATATTATCAAAGTAATTAGAGCAAAATATCTTATTGCATACAAATACATATGGAATCATTAACTTTTTAAACCACAGCCTACAAACAGTTCTTTGGGAAGTGTAGTGTCTAATTCAGTTTCATTTCACAAGAGATGCAAATAAGATTAGCATAAAACAAGGCATTGTATCAATTTCTTTCAAAGAATTAGTAATGAAGATGGTTGAAGAACCAATATAAATATACAATGTGATCTTAACCCAGATTTGTCTCACTTTCATTAAATGACTTGCTTTTTTGTGTTTGTGTAACACAAGAACAATGTTTAAACCAAGTATTGCAAATTTGCAATACATTTATTTTGACCTATATTTTCTTTAGGTCTTGCATATATTTAAAGACAGAAACATTAGAAAGTTGTATGGTTAAGGAAATTATTTTTGTGATGTAGGCTTTTTTATAGATCCTTTAGAACCCCATTGAGACATTTTGTTTTAAGAAGCAAAATGCTCTGTTCCCCTCAGTGAAATCAAGAAGGAGAAATGACTATATTGTTTACAAACCCTCTATAATATGTTAAGAGGTCTGCTTTGCCTGTGTTGCATGCTGGGAAGTACTTGATTGTAAATATTATTTATATTTTACCATTCTGTATTGTATATGATTGAATATTGTTTTTTATAAAAATGCAAATTTATGTTTTAACAAAAATCTAGTGGAATGTATTTTTGAGTCAGAACTAAAAATAAATGTCACAATTGTTGAGAAAAAAACAAACATGTGCCCATTTACATTTATATTCACCATACAAGATCCCGGCCATGAACAATTTGAAAAGACATGCTCTGTCTTGCTTCTAACAGAAAGGATATACTGGCAAAAACGGTGGAGCTACTCAGAGAAATTAGTATTTTAAACATTCAATATCAGTATCAGGTGGGGATGCTCAGAGAGAAATACATAGAGTCCATAAATAAGTAATTTAAACATTCAATATCTACCCCCAGGGGCTCCCTTAGTTTTGTTTTGGATCCACATCTATAATTGATGAAGCAGAATACTGCATTTTGACAAAAACAAATTGTATATGAAGAAGAGTATTAGTGAATTTGAGCTATGTATGGACAGTTCAGACTGAAAGAGATCAATCAAACCAACATATACATTGATAAATCATTCAGGAGGCTAATGCCATCTTGGAAAAAAACAAAACAGTCTCATTAAAAGGGATTGTTAACAATGGGAAAAGGTTTGTAGCTTCTGATGTCCATTAAACTGACAATCAGGCTCCTTGCACTGTTAAAAGTGCTTATTCTGTGTTAAATTATGTATTTCATAGTGTTCAAAAACAAAATGTAATTAAAATTAATACTGCAGGGGAAAATCTATGAATACATCAGAAAATATACTTATTCACTGGACCTTTCTTTAATTTTGCTCAGCTACTGTTGCGGTTTCCATCAAGTGTTGCCTACGGGTGTATAGTCTTAACTACTACCACACTCTCCAGAGCATTGAAAAGTGCAAGAGCTCAAACAGAAACAAGATTTCTATCCAGCAGAGCAATATGTTAGTGTTTTACCTTGACCTGTGTTTCACAAGTGGGAATTAACACAAAACTCACACACTTATGACATTTTCATAATTGCGATTGGAACCAATTCATACTCCACTCCTTCACTGTGGAAAAGTCACACAACAACAAATCGTCTATGAATGATCATATAAAATTCACATTGTCAACTGAATAAAATATGGTTTTCAGCTTTTTAAAGATAAGTCAACCTTGGATTGACATTTTAAGATGATGACACTGGGAAATCTGACCAAACTGGAATCAATTTTCCTATGATTTCAGTTTTACGATGGAAGCTGATATATCCTCATTGCTAAACAATGTATTCAAGAGATATGAGGGAACTGGTAGCTTACAGTTAATTTTTTTATTTCTGTCAAAAAAACATCATCTCCTTTGCTTTTAAACCACAAGCTGTATTCCAGTATTTCATTGATAAGACATTTTATGTTTGGTTCCCTCAGTATAACTTTCATGCCCGATTTTCCACAGAGTATCCAGGGTTTAACTAATCGAGAAGGGTAGTGTGTAGGCTTATTAAATGTACAGTACAGCCAAAGGCAAACATTTCAAATAAAATTATTATTTTAAAAGGCTTAGTGTTTGGAGTACTTATTCACACCATGAACACACGTAGCATTAATGAGCTTCACAATAATTATCTTCAAACATGAATCCCCTTAATGTTGAAAACAGCACTTTTACTCAAAACTGCTAAAAATAGTAATCCTTTAACTGACCCTGAGTGAGAGCTCAAGAAGGAAGACATGAATCAGCGCTGGCACAATCTGGAGGGGTGAGGAAATCAGGGTGTCTCCCCGGACCTGACCTCTGACCTCTGTCACTACCTAATGTATTCCTAATCAAGAGCCCTGCCCTTTGTGTCGGTGATGCCCAATGGAGAGGAGGCTGAAAAGGTGCGAGTTCAAATCTCCTGGCTTTATGGACTGCCATACAAATTGAGTCATGTTTTAGGCTGGAAAAGGTTGGAGAAATGCTGCTTGAATACAAATTTAATGAAACCTAGTTAATACCATGAGCTTACAACTGTGGACTTGTACCGGTGTATGTTGATGTTTCAGTCACCGTTGCAATATACAGTTACTGTAGGTCCATAGATATTTGGACAGAGACACAATTGTCATCATTCTGGCTCTGTACGCCACCACAATGGATTGGAAAGGAAACCATCAAGATGTGCTTTAAGTGTAGACTCAAACTGAAAACTGTAAACTGACGGTAAAACGCCCCAAGAACAAGCAGGAACTAAAGACAGTTGCAGTGCAGGCCTAATTATTGGATATTGAATGAGACACAGTTTTGTTGAAGCATTTCATACTGGAAGCCACTAGGTGGTGTTTATTTATTATGAATGGAAAACAGCATGTGGCCAGAGGCAACAGCTGGTAGTTTTTGTTTGCCTCCCGAATTAGGTGAGGAGAAATGGTGTTAACTAACTCCGGTGGGCCACTGGTCACGGTTTGGGTGCTTGTTTTTAGTTTTCTTATAAACGCTTCATTATCAGTTGGTTAATATTGATGCAAAGCCTATTTTACACTGTGTTTACAAGTATACTCCCCAATTCATCTATAAGCGTGTAGCAGTGGAGAGTATGTTCCAGTAGAGGGCACTGCGAAACAACTTTCGGTACCTTCAAAACAAATTGGCAGAGCAAGGGGGATTAAATCAAATAGAATTAGCAGTATTTTATCAGAATTCTTATATTGTTCTTAAATTACACGCTTTTCATGGGTCATACATACTGAGGATCTAATCTGGAACATGGATCAGTAACCATGAAAAGATGAGAACATTTCAATTTCTTGTTAAAGATGCTATCTGGGGTGGAAAAAACAAGACTGGTGCAGATACAGCAAAGCATTTACAGAGTATATAAACAAAAGCACCTTTCACTATTATCCATTTACAGCTCAGATCTCTTGCCTAAAAGCAGGACTGCAGGACTATGTTTAATAGGGAATGTCCTGTACAGAACAGGGCTGCTATGTCTGATGTCAGGACCTGCAGATAACTGAATCCTGACTGGACCTGTTTCTATTTCATCAAAGGGAGAAACCCTGTGAAATAATCTTTCCTTTCTTTGGAAGCATCAACTCGTCAATCTCTGCTAATCCATGATTTGTTTTCTGTTTATTACAGTTATTGTATACTAATGGTGTAGTTAATAGTGCCTATTTTTACTCATCATCTGTTTCTTGTCTATAGCACCTTTTTGGTATTTGTGTTTCACTTCTGAGGGATTTCCCACTCATGCAATATTTACCCAGGGAAAGGTGACAAAGACATGAGCCCCCGCCCTCACATACATAACTCTGACACCTGGACATGCACACAGGCCCACACCCACGGACTGCATATGCTTTCCTGTTGCTACTTTGAAGTTGAAACCATAGCACAAATGTTAGGTAAACAAATTAAAGCTATTTTTATTTTTGTTCAATATTGGTTTAATCTCACTGGAAAGAATGCTACAACAGCTTGACCCAGAAAAGAAAATAATACGATCTTCCAATTGTAATACACAGCTTTACTTCTCCTCCTATGAGTTCTTCCTAAGAAATATTGATCCCTGGTCCTTAGGAATGACATCTTCTAAAAACTCAGAATACAGTTTCCTTGAGTTTTTACTAAGTCCTTACTACATTTGTGGTTTTTAAGAGAGGGACAGCACAGGCATGGAAGTATCCTCATTTTCTGAAATTAGAAATTCTCAACCCCCAAATTTGACAAGCGCATTTGTAAAATGCTTCTGGTAAAACACAAAAATGTTATAAATCTGGCCCAGAAAGTGTGTGACTCGAGCCAATTTTCTTTGCCTCTCATCCGCATAATGAATAAATGAAAAATCAAACATGACATCCTTAACCAAGTCTGAGCCTTTGCACATCTGTTTCCAATACTGCAATCATCTGTCTAGAAGCATGGAGCCTCGGGTATTGCACACACTCGTAAATCTACACTTTGCAGGGGCGGGTGAGGCACACAGCTTGTTTGTGACATTTAAACAGTGACAGAGAAATGGAGTGAAAAGAGATGAACTCCGAGGTGTGACATGCCAACACGCTGTAAGTGAAGCGTTTCTCACCATAGAAGCTTTGCGTCTTTCCGACAGCACATGGCATTCCCATTGCAGCTCTGATATCTCAGTGCTGGTAAAAGTGACCTACTGTAGGAGTCTGGTGGGGTAAAAATATATTTAAAAAATGCGAGTACAGGTTAAGAAGTTAGGGCTGGGCTTTGTTTGGGGCTCATTTGAGGACAGATGGTAGCTACAGTAGCTCTTTTATGATCGCACCTCTGTGTAGATGTGAAGACACTTGCCCCGCGCCTACATCACGGAGGCGTTAATGTGCCGGGCATAATGTTGGTTTCACATGCTCACTCATGATAAAGCACATCGAATTCTCCAATACACGGTCTGTGAGATTCTTTAGAGCGCCCCGACTCCATTCTGTCACAGGGAAGCCGTTGGATCAGGGCCAGGGCTTGCATTGCAGTTGCTGTAGGTCATTCTCTGCTTTCAGGGAGATCCGAAACTCTCCTACAGTGAACAGTAAGGGTCGGATAAACCCAGCCCAAGCCCATGTGCCAGGTTAGCCCCTATCTCGGTGGAACCTAAAAGGGAATTTCTCATGAAACCAAAATGAAACTAAAACAATTATTTCCTAATAAGTATTTTACTTTGGGGGTGAACATACATATTCATAAAAAACATATACTATTATTCTAGAACTGACCACAATGTGAGTTGAGTTCCTCAAGTCCTTTGAAGCATTTAAGACTACACTTACAGGACAATAGGTTCCATTATTTACCTAGTTAAATCAAGTAAAAGCCTAATTAAATTGACCTGCGTTGTTTTCCATCTATGTGACACTAATGTACATTTACTGTCGTTACTTTATGTGTTCAAGATGCACCACATTTTCTGACGGAGGGCATGTATACAAAGGCACAATCGTACCAAGTGAGCGGGACCCTGAAGTAACAGAGGTAAAGGGGAAAAAATGACAACCTCAACATATATTTAACTGCAAAACAGGCGATTAAACACAGCTAATGTTGGTAAAGCACACAGGCAGGCTTTGGATTGGTTACATAAGCAGAGAAATAGGGGTAAGAATTAGTCTGATTGAGAACAGATGAGTCATGATGGAAGATTTAACAATCTGTCTCTGTGTTTTCCCGCTCCGTGTCGAAGGCCACCTCTTAAAGCTGATCTCACCGTTGTGTCAACTTTTTAGTCATTGCACCTTCACGCTCATTTACCCACCTGGAGGTCTGTGCCATCACAAGGGCCCTGGGGGACATGGGGTGGAGCCGGCTGTGGGTTTGTTTCCATGCGAGAGGCTGAAGGTATTCTCAGACAGGCACGTTCCTCAGGCTTTGACGAGGACAAGCACACAGCTGGGCTCCCTCACATCCACGAACACTTGCACTGCTGCTTAGAAATGATATTTAGTCACCTGCTGCCAACGGTATTATTATTATTATGGTTTTCTTTACCAAGATCAGGATCAAACTCACATCACCCCCTCACAGAAAAATCCCTCTCTGTCTCGTTCTGTAAACAGTGATCAGATGTGAACATTACAGATTGTGTCTCAATGAAGGGAGATTGTGACTGTGCAACACTAGGCGTCTTTTTTCGCTGCCAGCAAGCGTTCATCAGCTGCCTTTTGTAGTCTTCGCAAAAGAAAAAGCCAATCAAAACTTGATGGTGTTGAGATAAGAGAACAAAACATACTTGTAAAGCAGTTTACAGAGACGTGCAGCTCCCAGGCTGTCCCTTGCCCTTTGGGGGTATGATATGATCTAAATCAAGCTACCAGAATTTACTCAACAAAACATTCACATCGATGGGGCCCTGTTTGCTGCTGATAGACTTAGGTATTTTCCAGCTGATAATTTGAATTTAAAGGTAACATTCCTTCATACTGACCTGCATTCAACATTTCACAACTTAAGTGTAACTTTGCTTTAACATTGCAACAGTCTTGTGAAATTATGTTGGGACATAAATTTCCAACTCCTAAGTATGTAAAAATGTATTTGAATAATGTGAGAAAAGCATTGATTGTTTTTATAATGACTATTACAGACAGATACTTATTACAGATGTGTTTGAATTAAAAGAACAGTAAAATGAATACATGTAAAAAACTAATGTACATATAACACTACTGGTAATGTAATTAAGAAACATCTACACAACTCAAGTGTAAGATACGGTAATATTGTTACAATGTTATGTTTGACAGAATCAACACTGTATAAACATTGCAGCAATGTTGTGTGTGCCATAACCCAACCACAGCCTTACTGTGCCGTTCTGAAATGTGTTGAACGTGTAATGTGGCTGCGTTGCTGTAGCTGGAATGGCATGACCCGAGTTTGCGGTGTTGCACAAAAATGTGCCTACATGTACTACATAGCAGTTGTAGCAAGTTATGACATTAATATTTGTATTAACAGAACACTGAATTATGCAAATGATTTATTGTTAAATTCTTGCCAAAATAAAAGCTCCAATCGCATCTCCCTGTTCAAACATCCGCTGTTTTTTTCAAACAATGTGGAGTCGTTGTTTGTGATATCATAACCGTGGTTTTAATAATCTTCATGTTTATTGGTTAAGGGGATGATCGTCCTGGGACAACTTTTTGTTGTTGTTCCTGGAACGAAAGCAACACAGCAAAATCAGGTTGTACAGCTGGGGCGTGTGAGCAGGACAAGGCGGCCCGATGCACACACAGCTGGGCTGGGGCCCGGCATCTCTAGGACAGCAGAGCTGGCCCAGCGCCATTGGAAAAGAATCATCACTGTGCATTTCGGTTTTAAAAGTTTATTCCTATGCAGGAAATGGCATTGTACAAAAATAGAGTTCAGGAAACATTTACAAAAGTAATCAATATTGACAATAATATAATAATAACAATTATAACAATAAATCCTTTATTGAATAATAAATTCATTTTTTTTTTAAATACTGAAGTAAAAAAAAAAAAAAATGAAGCTGAATTTGCATTGTGCGACAGGGATTTTGTTCTTTAAAAAAAAAAAAAAAAAAAAAAAATTATATATATATATATATATATATATATATATATGTAGCCTCTGAATTTGAACAACAGAAAGACCAAAATAGCAAAATGATAGTCAATTCAAAATCTCTCTCTGAGGAAATGAACTGCCTGGTCCCTGAAGATCCCAGTTAGCGCTGGCGGGGGAACTGTACCAGCTTTGGGTCACTGTAAGTAAATCATTTGTTTCCACTTTTCCGGTTTTGTTTGTGCCTTTCAGTTCACGCTAAAGAGGTCTTGCTGTTTGAATCTTTGCAAAACAAAAACTGAAAAGCAAATATCAAAGTAACACCAATAAACAAAAACAAAAAAAACATCAAATACAAACAATAATCGAGAGTAAATCAAAAGATACATGGCCACATAATAAATAGAAATCTGATATCCATAAGAATAAGTCTGATAAAAAAAAAAACAATAATAAATAAATAACTTAAATGTAATAAATACTTTGCCTATAGAACAATAATGCAAGAAGATGCACAGCATCCAATGGTGATGTTCAGTTTATGCTTAAACAATTGACAAAGCCATGAAGAAAGCTCTCAGCTAATCACAGACTGTGGGTGAAATGAACCCCACAAACCCCCAGAACCACAACTTTAACCCATGACAGCTCCACACAGCACCTGCATTGGGCTTCGCAATCACAAACTGCGGTGTCCTGCTTTGTGTGCGCGCGTCTGTGTTCATCAGCCACTTTCCTTTAAAATAGCTTTACTGAGAAAGGAGCTGGGGTAGATTGACTGAGCCACACCCTGCAGCATTAAATTAACCTTGAAAAGACACAAAACAATGTTATCACGGTAGATATCGATATTTAAACTTAACTATAGGCTATTGTGGATCAGAAATGAATCAAGTCAATGTAACAGTTTTAAGGGGACCAATTCCAGGTCATTGAAAGAACATACTTCAGTTGGTTCTGAAACCTGCTACTTGATACAGGCTCAGTGTTAATATCTACTACTTCTGCTACTAATAACCTTATCCAAAATCTAACCAAAATCCAGAATCCAATAGTTCAATTAAAGATTTTAGCAAGACCAAGAGCTTAGCTGGAACAAAACAACAGACAAAGGGGTCCTACAGGACAAGGGTAGGAAACCTCTGTCGTAAAACAAACACATTTTGACTCTAATCGTGAGTTAGGCAGAGAAGAATGGATTTTCATTTAGGGCTAGACCAAATCAAAGTTATGACCTTCCTACGAATCGCAGTACAAACCTGTTCCCTATTGCGGTTTCATTCATTGTAAGAAGCCCCTCTGTACTACTTAATACATCTAAATGCAACGGGCTACCAGTTTCCTGAATCACGGACCATAACGATTGTGCATTGTGAAACCAACAGCTTTTCTCACAATAACGTGACACTACGGCATCAGAATAAAACGAACAGGTCACTTATCTGATAATGACTCTTACCAGGCATACTCAAGAAAAGGAAAAATGAAAGCAAGGGGTTTTCTGGGGTTGTGCAGATGTTATCTAGGCTCTCAAAGCTATATTTATCTCTAGTTTCGAGTTTGAAATGGGAAAGTACGGTGGAGTACATGGCGATTTACAATTCAAACTCTTGTCAAACGAGAGGATCGAAATACATACAACACAGACACCTGCAGTAAATGACGCTGGGCTTTAAAAGGATGCTTTTTCATTATATGGATAAGAGCTTCTGAATATGTCAACATTGTGAATAAATATCTTCCATTTTCAGGAGAGAAAACATATTGTTGCAAAGGTGCTGCCCAGTCTAGACAAACAGACACCCTGCAATCAGTGCTAGAGAACTATCTTCGGTAAACAGTTTGTGTGACCTCAGAGCTCGTATTGTGCTCGAAACACTTGAAACTGAACATTACTGACATGATTAACCCCACCTCACATCCCTGTCCATACCCCCTAGGTCAGTCATTTGTTTACGATAAATACATTATTGCAATTCCAAAATGAAGATGGCAGACAGCAGGGTTGGTGGTGGGACTCAAGGGCTGGCAGGGCACGGGCATATTTATCTGAGCCAGCAGCCGATAAGAAAACACACTTGATTACTTCATCTTTCGACACTCAATGGTTCTTGCTAATGTTGACAAAAACACTTTAATCTGCACTGAGATAAACTGTGAATTACGAATGCAATAAACGCCAAGTCATATGACTCAATTTCACGATTGTGAGCCGTAACTGAGCTTGGGTAGCCTGAACACGTTCCTCCAAAAGGAGAACAAATCATAAGATACAGATAGAGAGTTGAATAAAATAAGAGTTCATTTCCAAATCTGACCCACTCAACACTTAATTCTGAACCTATAGAGGAAAGTCAAAAACACTCAATAATTCAGCAGTAATGACACGAACTGTTGATCTCTTCTTTGACTTCTTTGATTTCCGTTCTTGTCAGCTTCTAACCAGCATTTTAACACAATAGAACACAATGATTTTGGCCTTTGAAGGAATTAAATAAGATATTTACATTTCTCAAAACAGAGTATCATTCCTGTTTTACAGCTCTTTTACAGAGCTCAGGAAGACATTTTCTGCTGTCATCCCAAATTCAAAGTATGATCCGGTAATACACAGCCAAACTTGAACAAAGACAAGAAGGGAGTATGAAAACCAAGCTCAGTAGAGTCTCCAGATTTCTTGCCTCTCCCAGTCAATGCAAACAATAAAATACGACTGTGCCAATAAATCGTGAGGAACCACTGAGAGTATGCAAAGATGCGCACAAAGATTTAATAAAAGCTTTAGTGGACACAAGAACAAAGAGAAATATATCCATTCATTGCTCAAAAGGCTCTCACAGTAAACAGCCATTTTTAAATTCCTTTATATATATTATTATTACAAAAGTTGATCAAATTTGATGCCCACATTACAATGAACTGGACAGCGAAACCTCGACTCTCTGTTAGCCTTGAAATGAACAATCCTGCCCCAGGTAGCAGCTAAACCACTTCTCAAATATATGCAGGTTTTCTGTAAACAGGCACTTGGCTTTTCTGTCTTAAAAGGGATTTAAAACCCTGTTGTGAATTAGGGGAGATCTTGATTTTTAAGGATGTGAAAAAAGAAAATAAACCACAAAACCAGTGTTATTGCACCTGCTATTACAGGGACTTGTGTTCTTAAAGGTAATTTTTCATGAAGCAGGCAATTGTTTTTATAGAGGAAGAGCAATACAAAAAACTGATAAAGAGACCTTTAATGGAGGAAGATGAAACTCGATTAGAAAAAGGTGAAAATATTCATTTTATAGAAAAGAAGAAGCTGCACTATCATGGATTTTTTTTCCACACTATTTCTTAAAGAAGAGGGCAAGATTGAGGCATGACTAAGGCCCTGTGTTCAAATGACTGCTATTACTACTACTGTAAGTACCACCGTCCTCTTGTAACACTATTTTTCATTTCCAAAGTGTTGTACTTGGACACGTAAACGCTGTAATCACTGAGATGAATTTACCGCATTGTGGCTTTTAGGGATCAGCATGGGAAGTACTGATTCATTCCCAGCCACCGCTGTTAGTCTGACAGCTTTATTCTCCGAAAAATTAGAACTCCGAAACTCTACACTTTCAAAAAATGGAAATATTTGGATAGTTACCCTGTATAAACTTTAAACATTCAAAGCAAACGTAATTAGGAAAAGGGCTGAAAACCACATCAGCTGCATTTCAGAGCACATGATGTCTGTGTCAGGTACTTGTGGAGGAATCTGAATAGCTTTTACTTTGGCGTGTTATAACATCGTTTACGGTGTTGTAATCTATATATACAGACCGCAAAGAGAAGCAATGTTCTTGTAAGCATCTGTACTTCTCTTTGGTGTAAGCACTGTAGCAAAGCCATGGTTACACTTAAACAAAGAAACCTGATTTTGAACAAAAGCAAAGCAACTTTATTTAGTCCACAATCATTTACACCATCAATTGAGATGGTATAATTAAAAAAAAGTCTTAAAGGTTCTTTTACTAGCCTGAAACAAGTTTTGACAATTACTGTTTTTACTCTATTGAGTAAATGTATGTAAGACACTCCCTTTGAAAGCAAAAATACTTCACCTATTTCCACTTCTAATGAAGCACACATTTACACAGACAAATCTTCAGGTAACTTCATAACTCGCCTTCTTCTGAAAACAGATGCTAAGATAAAAACACACTCGCTCAACAGAAAACAACATTATTTTCCTGTGAGAATTTCACAATTGTTAATTGACCCTGAAATGTGGATTAATGTGAGAGAACCACCCTGGAAGGAAGGTAGTAGTACAAGCACAAGAAAATGGTGCTTTAACTTAATGCCAGTGCTAAAAACTGATTTCTGTTCTACTAGTTGAGACATTCAGCCTTAACTGATTTATTAGGATAAAAGGTTTTAGAAGGATCCTTAATATACTACTGTATGTTTTGAAATATATTAGAAATACAGGCAGTCTAAGCTGATTGTAGAAACACAGATGCAGGTTTTGCCTTTTATAATTGCTATCTAATTCCATCTACTGACTCTCCTTTGCAAAATTGAGTTTCAGCTAATTATGAGCGTCTGCCTTATTCTATTCAAAACACTGAACAACTAAATCAGACCATCGTAATTCAGGTTTCTCCCTCTAAATGACCCTTCCCTGTCCTGAATGGCGAATGCACTGGCCCGGAGACTTCATTTAACTGTACTGCGAGGAAGTCTCACGAAATCACTGTGAAAAGGTATGGCGGTCATTGTCCAATGTTTCTGTAAGCACTGGGCCGCTGACAACAGGAGTCGGGTAGATTGCAGTTGAGCTACTGTGACCACCAAACCTAAGGACAAACCTTCTTTCCAAAGCAAAACAAATAAATAAATAAATAAAGGTCATGTCGATAGTATACTGAGGAGGAAAGCTGGATCTCTTCATTCACTCCCATCTTCTCGATGTGAGGCTCTACCCAAACACGTCTCCCTCAGTCTGACTCCCATCCCTTAAGTCACAAGCACATTTTGTAGCAGAAGTACCTTTTGGCGATTACTTGCCAATAACCATACTCTTACAAGAAGACGGGACAGGGTAGTGGTAGTCCTTTTCCGTTGTGGTCCTGATGGCATGAAAGAAACTCTCGAAGCATTGCCCCGAAGAAGCTGCCATGAAGTCTCGGCTGGGCAAGGCTGTCCACACCTCCGTTATCTAAAAGTCTAGTATAGCAAACTGTTCCGTCATTCTGCCGTCAGTGTGTTGTCAAGCAGCCATCTCTTAGCTGCCATTAAGTCTGTAGCCTCGTGAATAATAAATATCCTTTCTACCTTTAGTGCTAGACAGACCAGGTTGCCTTGCTGTTCTTTACAAGTACATCCCTGTGTATCGTGATACTAACAGAGTTTGTCCTGCAAATCTGTTGTCATTGGGAGGCACAATGATCTAACTAGATGAATAGTTACAAAATAATTGACACAAGTGAAATCCGCTCTGTCCAAACATCTCACACTGTTCAAAAAATACTCTCAGATTAACTCTTCCTGCACACAATATCACATCGTCCTTATGCATAAGTGATGAAGAATTAGGTTCCTTCCCTCCTTGGTTCATGTCCCAGCAGTGCGAAACCTTCTCACAGTCTATAGTGTGCCGTGTCCACAGAGCAATCGGAGCCAAGCGTCTCTGAGGAATTGGGACAAACAGCACGTTCTTTAGTTCTCCTGTTACAGTCCCGTTTGCCCACTGCAGGAGAACATCCCGGTGGAACTTCACCATCTGACTGATGCAGAAGATATTTCTTATTCCTCTCTCATCCTTTCTACCTCTCTGGGCTCTCCAGCGTTTCTGCCCATTGGATCACGATGGCGAAAGGAGAGCAGATAATGAGGTTTAGGTACGGCTTGAACTTGTGTGCTGAACTTTCTCTTCCACGTGGAGTTGAAGAGCAGACGAAAACCCTCCTGTGCACATGCAGAACTGCTTCTCCTTATCCCAATTCTGCACGTTCCCAAATCGCTATTAAACACTCCACGATGCTCATGGTGCAATCTCCGTCAGCCTCACCCACTGCTGGGCGATGCTTGAGCCTCTGAAACAGTGATGCCAGGCGAGTTTCTGCCCCGTCTCCACACCTCAGAAATCTCAAATCACTATCATCTTCCCAAGCTGAAGTTCCAGAAAGTACCCATTTTTCTTCTTTTTCATATATATACATAGATATATCTATATATACATATACATAGATATAGATAGATATATATCTTTCATTTTCCATTGGCAGGGTGAATGTTTTGGCCTCTCAGCCCACACAGTTGCATTCTTTAGCAGAGACGTTTTTTACCGACTGCCAGTCGTTCTTGATGTCCATGAAAGTCACGGCCTCATAGCCCGTCGGCCGGCAGCAGGGGTGGGAACTCACCTTCTCCTTGCTTTTGATGAGGCCGTTCTTCATGAGCGCGTTGAGCGTGAGGTCGTACTCAGTGCGTTTGCTCTGGCAGGAGCCAGCACAGTACTTGAAACGGACAATCTCGTCGGACTCGTAGCCCAGCCCCAGGTCTCGCACACGCAGGGTCTTAGTCCTCAGTCTGCAGTCCCGTTTGACATCCTTGGGCCTCTTTCTCTCCTTGCCCTTGGCCTGGACAGAGTCTAAGGGAGAGCGTTCCCATCGGCCCTGGTGGTCCTCCGCGTCTTCTAGGAGCGGGGGGTTGACTGCGGAGAGACAGGGACATGGGATTTGAGGACCTTTTCTCAGAGTGGTATGGTTATTTAGTTTATATAATTTTACCTAACTTCCTGCATTTGTCAAATACAGGATGAATGGGCACCTACTGTTAATTAAAAAAAACTAAACTACTTTTGCAATTGTAGCTGCTGCCAAACTCCATATTCATATCAAAACAGAGAGGAAAAACAACTAATTTACACTAAATCACTCAGTACTAGTGTTGAACAGCCTCAAGGTTACTATCAATGTAGGAGGCAATGAGAAAATAATGCATTAGTAGATTGAAAACAGAGGTCTTCAGAAAGGCCCGCTTAGCAGTGAGTGAATTCTTCTGATTATCACTGAAACGTTACTGAATGTACTGTCAGTGCATGTAGGGAATTACTGGCATTGGGGGAGAGAATTCCTTGGCTAAACTTTAGAGGAGCACAGTGGTACTTTGTTAATTAATTGAGAAACTTATTGTTTCAGTGGAGATAACTCCCCACCCCCTCAGACAAGCTGACTGATCCGTAAGAACACATACACCAGCCGAGCTCTTTGGTGTGTGTTTCAACAAAACAAGGACAAATTCTTATTGTCGTCTTTGTGGCCTTTTCTTGAAAAAAGCCTGGCATTGCAGTGTAATCAAAGCACAGACAGGCCTAACCTCTCCCCGCTCAGTGCACAGGCTGAGAACTTTTGAATCAGTAAATCAATTTTCCCTTAATGTGTGCTCATATAATGGGTGGATCACGTATTCCTCTTTTTACAGTTGCTGAACCAGAGCAACCTTGCGCACATGTCAGTGCATGTCATTATCGCTGTGTTTATGGACAGCGTTTGAACTCCAGAAAGGCAAGAGGCTTTCACAAATATTGCTCCCGAGGCGATCGGAATTAGGAAATCCAGTGTGCGTAAATGTTATACCATATATGCAGTTGTGTTTAAACTTGCTGTTTGTTCTGAATGCATTTGAATTATTCTAGACAAGATTATTTGAGGAGATAAAGGATCTCGCATCCTGTGTCCTGGACTCTCAAATACCTGGAGTTCCAGAATATCTCTCTGTAGACTTTGATAAGAGTTCAGCTGTGGGATGTTCAGGCTTTCTAATCTAATGACACGCATTATTGCTTTTATAGACTTTCTGGCTTCTTCATGGCTGGCTAGGCATTGATGGAAATTGTATTTTTAGGATAGAACGTTTCTACTGGAAGTTTCTTCCTAAAACGCACTTCACATCGAAGACTGTTAATGAGAAAGCTCTGGCCAATCCCCCCTTGAGGATATGAGGGTGTCATCATTAGCTCAACCTAACTAATCAATAGTCCCTAGAGAAAACTATATAAATGTATTATTTATAATGAAATGTAAAACTGTATTGATTTAGTTTTAAGGTTTCCTACAATGTAGATGGCTCTACAAGTTTATAGTTTGATTTTCCAAATTTCAAAATGGTGTCATGACCGCCTACGATTTTGAACAAAATGATTCCAGTCCGGTCCTGATCTGGAAACTCACCGAAGAGGCCGGCCCAGGAGGAGGGGACATCAATGTCTTCACTCGTCTCGTCCAGCTCCAGGCTGTCTGGGGGGGTCCAGCCCACGCTCCCGGGCCCTCCCTCGACAGCAGGGTTGGGCTCAGATCCCAGGCCCTCCCCGGGAACACCCCCCTCCGCGAGGGCCACCAGAGATCCCAGGAACCAGAGCATCACCTGGAGGGAGCAGACAATCACTCACACGGTGTCCCAGCTGGAGGGACACACCTTCCTCTGGGGGGCATTACTTATGAACTTAATAGCATCCCTTCTGAATCCTAATGCTTTTCCTTTTCGATATCTGACCACAGATGGACACAAGAAGAGAAGCTATTGAGTATATATAGTGGTTACAAAGGGGGGAATCCAGGAAGTCTAAACAGGCTTCCAGGCAATTTGTTTCTGGCAACGAGCAACAGTGCTTTGTACCTTATCTTAGTAGGGCACTGTGGAGCGAGTGAATTGCGCTGACAGAGTTTGCGATGCGCAGATGGAACTGATACAGATGATTATGATCAGGTGGAAACAATTATTATAACACAGAAGGAGTGGGTTTCCTGGAGTAATTTTTTCCCTCCCCCCGGTATTGAATATAATACTTTCCAAAATTGCTTCAATTTAGGGAATTTAAATAAAACATTATATTACATGCTTCATGTTTGGGGTTTGGGAATGAAAATCAGCATCATACTACTGATGTTTCTTGTGTAGAAGTATAGCTCTGCTGGAAATTATATATATATATATATATATTATAATCTGTTGCATTAAAACTTGATTTTAAGGTGTCACCCTATAAATGAGGAAAACCTTTGAGATACAGTCAGCACTGAACAATGCAGAGGCGAGGGTACGAGGGGGGGGGGGGGGGGTATGTGTGGTTCTACCCCCAAAGCCTGTCTATAGGTATTTAATTTGATGGCAACAGTGTTACACAATACCCACTTTCAGGAAGTCAGACCTCGAATCTGTAAGCTGATATTTTCATCCCAGTCAATCCTCTGACATCCAAACACGGCTTCACTCAACCTAACCCTGGCTTCACAGCTCCAATCATCCAGGGCCCGAGAGCCCCCAGGGCTTTACACAGCCAACACCTTAAACTGTTTAATTACCAAATTGACATGGAGCATCTATCCAGTCTTCAGGCAGTCAATTATTTAAAAGGTACTTATAAACCGAGTATCAGTGCAGACTCAGCCAGCTTAGAGGAGCGTGGAGTTGGAGGAAGAGAGAAAACTGAAGTGGGTTTTAGGACGCAACAATAAGTTAGGCAAATATGACAACCATATCTTAAAGTTGCACCTAGCATTTACCTTCCAGTTCCTCAGGTGGACCCTCCTCCCTGGCCGCAGTACAGCCACTTCCTGTTCGCCCCAAGCTCGCCAGTGCCTCTTCCTGTCTGCAGAGGAAATGGAGGACAGCAGTGAGTGACAGTGCTCCATCCATCCATCCATCTTCGAAACCGCTTATCCTGGCGAGGGTCACGGGGAAGCCGGAGCCGATTCCGGCAGGCATAGGGCGCAAGGCAGGAATACACCCAGGACGGGATGCCAGTCCATCGCTGGGCAGAGTGACAGTGCTGACAATCATATTCATACTTACTGTGACCGCCAATTTTTGTCCCTGTTAAAACACAAGCAAATTACATGTTGAAAATTGTACGCAAACTATAAGAAGAGCCAATGAAATTAGTTTTTCTGATTACTTTTGTTCTGCTGCAAAGCTTTATATGCCGTTTGTACTTTTATGTGCATGCTTTTTTTCCTGATGCACTTTCTATATAATCTGTTTGATACAAAATTATAATAAAACGCTAAAGGATTAAAATATGTCTTTCTGTGAGCATCAAATGAATGGTTTGGTTTATTTAATCTCAGTTAAATGTTTTCCGTTTTAGTCCTGCAAACAAGAATGCTGTCCTGGAAATCTCTTTCTTCTGTAAATATAAATGTAGAGCTTAATTATAGTAGCACTGCAATATTGGACATTATTACAAACACATTGCAGTCTCACACGTAATCCAAAAGTCATCAATCACTTGTGAGTTTTCAATTCTTTTCAAATGTGCTTTTTTCCCTGCGTCTCTGCTGGAAAACCTCGGTCTTTTCAGATAAGTCATGCTGCTTGTGTTGGCTTGTCTACAGAAACTGCTATAAACCTTGCAAGTTCACCGACAACACCTTCTATAGAAATCCTCTCAATGGAATTCTTAGCCAGGGATGTTTCTATTCAAAGGATTGTCAACAACACCGAAATCCCACAGAAGCCCCATAAAGTTTTACAGATAGAAAACTGATAAGATACCCCCCCCTACTATTGTGAATTCTAGCTCTGTGAAGTGGAATGACTTAAAATGACTGGATTCTCCTCTTTACACTTCAGATTGTGTGTGTGTGTGTGTGTGTGTGTGTTCCAGATTTTAAATAATGGTTTATTATGTTACCTTTATTAAATCCATATCATGCACATATTTGTTTGTATAACATGAATGAGCTATGAATTGATTCTTTTTGGGCTGCTTTCTTTTCATAAACAGAGCACCACAACTGGCTAAGGCTGAGAATATTTCTTCTTTAAAAAATATTTTTTAGATATTAGAGTTTTGAATGGCCAATTCAGAAACTAAAAATGCAGGTCATATTGCTGTTGAATATCTTTGCAGCATTTTATCTGGGGCTAAACAAAGTAAACATTTTACCCGTGGATAAAATTTGTGAACAACAATACAAAATCATCTCTGTATGATTATAATCAATATTCACAGATTATTAGAGGGAGGCAGATACAACAGGTAAAGGCAGATTCAAATATTTATGGCTTCATTCAGCTACTTATTTAATTCGCCTATGCACTTACTTAACAGGTGGGGGCGCTCTTTAGCAAACATTTACTAACTATGCAAATAACTTCCCAAAGCAAGTCCAAATGGCTTCGAACCAGACAAGAGTGATGAAAACCTTTTGGCGCTACGAGACAACTTAACGTTAGTGTTACACACTGTGGTTTTCTCCTTCTATCAATCTTTCTGCAGCTTGCACTGGATAAGCTATAGTGGCAGTCGGCGTTTAATTCTGAAAGAATATAATGATCTTAATAGTCCTGAATTGAGGCTTGTGATCATGTGGAAACGGTTCGAATTACTAAACATCTGTGTAGTCTTCTAGCAACAAGTACAATTCATGAACACAAAGGGTGCAATTCTTCACCGTATTTAAAATTCTGAATGACGGAAATACGGAAAACAGAGACCAGGATGCTGTCACACCTGAGCAGAAAGTATTTTGCATGTATTTTTGAGGCTAGGCCTGACTTTTAAAATAGGCCAAGCTGGTTAGGAATGGGATATTCTCATGACAACCACACACAGCAGCTCTCACTCTTTAATTCCATCCCTCTTTTTTCCATTCATTCCTTTCTACTTTCCCTGAGGCAGAACACGATAACCCAAGCCGATCACTGTGTCGATTCAAAGGGACGTTGCCAAAGAATATGCCAGACATATGAACAACCCTCGCTCGGAGATTAACTGTGTGGCTATCGGACAAGTAATAATTCCACACAAACCCATCTGCCCTTGTGATAGAGGCACAGAGCATGAACTCCTAAGTAATTTCCACCTATCTCCAGGTTTTATTTAACAGCCTATTAAACAAAATTCCCACATGGAATGAAGCAGGGTGTGTGTGTGCGTGTGTGTGTGTGTGTGTGTGTGGGGGGGGGAGGGGGTTGTCGGGGAAGGCAAGCCCTGAGCTACATTTTAGAAAACATTTATGCTCAGCAGCAAGAGACAGCAGTACAGAATACATGTTGCACAGTTTTCAACATGCTTTAATCAAGCTCCGAGATCTGTTTATGTTATATATGGAAGAACACTTAAAACTTATATGGTTTGGAGAAAAGAGGCACAGAAGGAATTTTGTGGTGAAGTCAGATTGATTGGTAGCCAACATCTCAATACTGTTCAAACGACACACAAGGGTGGGCTTCTGTTAATTAAATGTAGTTTCGACTCTCTCATTAAAGATATATACATGACAATATTTCATTTTAGACTTGAAAGTCTCTTTTTGATCTCTGGTTTCATTGTGTTGCCACTTTTAATAACATGATAACAGTACACTGTGATTTTCATTAGCCCGGGAGATGAACAATCCAATGAAATAAAGCTTTTTAAAGGATATTGTTAATTTTACTGCTTCTGTGGATAAAGTGTATTTATGTATGACTTGAGAGTGTGACAGTTTTAAGAGGAAACTGTTATAAAGTGACCAGCAATCACTCTCAATGTGATATAAATAGCAGCATAAATCACTAGCAGGAGAGCTTGTTGTTTTTATCTCATGCTGCTTATATCTCTTTTAGTGCTCTCAGTTTCTAAAGATAGCTTTCTAAGCCAGACCTACCCTTGTACATTGCCTCCCAGAATCTTCCCAGGCAGAAGCTCTGCACAAAGGTTATGTAAAAGATGATATGAGAGCAAGCGGACCAAAGTCAGCTTCTGTCAAACGCAACGCATGAGAACGATCACGTACTAAATCTGACAGGCAAGCATTTCCAGCACAAAATAACTATTAGCAGCGGGGCTGGTGGTGGTGGTCGTACTACTAATTATGAGGATGTTGACAATTAGTATTACTAATATTATTGTTCACAATGCTTTTGACAACCAAGTCTTTGCAAAGCACTGTCAATATTTCCCCAAAACTCCAGAAAATGTGAATTGAAAGGAGACCTCAAATTCAAGCTGAACAAAAGTCTCCAAGCATAATACATTTTGTGTATTACTAGCTACTTCCCAAAAACCTTCATTCTAGGCAGCAGTACTAAAGCAGTGACCTGTAATTAAGATTACCTTAGTAGATGGAATCACAGCATTAACCTAACAGGAACTCATATCAGCAAAGAATTGCAAACAGTGTTCAGTAAAGACATCGGCAGCCAGGTTTAAAAACACAAAGCAGGCTAAGCCTAATTAATCACAACCAAGTCTTATAATAAGATTGCGTTTGATGAAAGCTCATATTCAGGGATATATTTATATGAACTATGAGGTCATTTGAATTTATTTCTCGTTACTAGAGGTTGAGGCTTAGTCCTCGCATTCCACACCATGCAAGGAATTAACAATTGCTTAGAGGAAAGCCAGGGAAAACGTCTCCGTATTCACCCCCCCCACACGCTGACAGCTGGATGGGGTTAGTGTATGAACCTGCTTAGGGCTGGCAAAGATCAGGCCTCTAATTACTTATGGTTATTAGCACTGGAGATTAATTAACCCTCCTGTTCTGCTATCTAGAAGGAATATGAATGCTGCAAAGCCGAAGCATTACAATTGATCTTTCCCCTGCCGAGAATTAGAGCAGCCTTGACAATTCAGAACAAATCTAATTTCCAGACTGTCAAGCTGAAAAACTACACTAGACAGAACACATTCGCTGTCAAACCTGATTTGAGATGTGTACATTACAGGGACAACATCCTTTCCAAGCGGACATTAATGTCGATCGGCAGCTTTAACTTTATCCAAGGGAAAGCTGGTGGCTGCTGATGTTTTAATGTCCTATACTCCCTGACTCAGAGCAGTTTCTCTCTTTTACATCATTATGTCAAAACAGGCATAGTAACCAATAGCAGAGGTATAATTCGGACAATATAAAGTGTATAACTATCTATCTATATAATTAGGCTCAATGATGGGAGCAATATATAGGTGAATAACAATATTATGATGGCAATACAAATACAGTTTGTTGACACACTAGCACAAACACTGAGACACCTTTGATAGACTACTGCAATTCGAACCTTAGGAAGACTCCCAGCAATGCAAACTCAGAGCCGTCTGGAATTCAAACATGCCTAATTGGGCTAAAGCACCACATACAGCACACAGAGCAATTAACAATAGATGTGTCTTCTTCCAGTTTAATGCAACTATGTCTATGGTTAATTGAATATATGAAGTCTGAACTGGAGGTGTACATTCTTGCAGTGCACTGTAGCTGCCTAAGATACTCGTAATTAGATTTTTAGATCCAAAAATAGTGTTAAACTATCCATTCAAGAGATATAAACAAATGACTTAGAGGTCTGGAATGCAGTATTGTCCAAATGCTCCAATATTAACAAGATGATTCAGAATTAATCATTACAAAAAATACAAATATGACAGCATTTCAAAGCATAACACAAATATTTGTATGAGGAAACATTTAAAAAACATGATTTTGTATCTCTTATATGTCCTCATTCAAACCAATACGTGGAAGTATTTCAGTATTTTAATTAATATCTCTCTCTCTCAGAAAATCATCTCCCTACATCCCCAATGTCGTCTTCCTTTAACGCCAGAAGGATGAAACCATGTGAAAGATTCTGGATATTTTACAAAGAATCTGCCAACTTAAGACCATTTTATTTCGTCTGTATAACAAACAATCATAGTAATACAAAATAAAATACAAAATATAATACAAAATAAAAATAAAATGCTGCTAAAGTGACTCCATTTACCGATGCTGGTAATGCAGAACAGTGCACACAGTATATATTGGGACAGAGGTCACCCCAGTTTATTGCCTCTGCTCCAGGGGCCCTTACCCCTGAGGGCCATTAGGGAGACTTTATCTGTCAGGTAGAGCTATAATTAACAGGTGCTGCAGTAAAGGAAATCGAAAAATAAAGTAAATCAGGCTTTAAATCAAAGATAACCCAGATGAAGACTGGCGTTTGTTAGGATAATTTAATGCCCTGTATTCGTTGATTATTACCAGAGACTCTTTCCTCAGGTTTGCCAAACTGGTGACAGGAAGCAATACACCCACTCCTCCCATACTTTATTAAATCATAAAAAGGTATAAATACTTAAATACACTGTGACTTGCTATCGCCAGGCGCCATAAAGTGAATCAATAACAGCCACCCTCCACTGAGCGAGCAGCGCGCGATAGATCTGAAATGCCTCATTGAAAATTATTACCTGGCTGGATTATTAAACTGCCAAATTTACACAGTGGCCTGCAGACAAATCTATATCTATAGATTAATTTACATCTTTGCTACAGAATCATTTAATGTAAACAGTGAAATGGCAGGTGATTGTCAGTTTTAGTTCTCCATTCTTTCATTATAAATCAATGCTCTTTTTTCAACTATATCTACTTTTACAACTTGTACAAAATGGCGGCTATGACCATTATGATTAAATATAGTAATAATGATACTACTACTAATAATAAATCATAAAAAAAACAGTCCTAAAATATTCATAGGACAGTCAATACGCATTGGAGATGGTACTGAGCGGGTGCTGGATCTGGGCACGGAGCACAAGAAGGATTAGAGCTGTTATTGTTGGGCGGGCAATTATTGTGGCTTTTCTAATCTTTGCAGTCACTTAACAAAGCGCGATGTCAAAACAAGTTCTCCTTGTATAATCCGTGTGTCGAGCCGCAGTATCTGGCCTTCATTGACAGGCTGGAAGCCAAGATCTAGGCTGACTTCTGCCGGGGATGACGGGGACACACAACTCCAAACCACTGTGCGGCGCAGCGAGGACCAGAGGAAGATAGGATCCTATGAGTTAAACATTCTGTATATGAATCAACTCCAAATCCATCTAAAGCATACATACCAAATGAAGCATTTACAAGTTATGAAAGAGGGTTACGCAAACATAGAATTTGTCTTGGATCGCAGTTTTGTTCTGCTCAAGATGTATCAGTTTTCATGGCATAGTCATATCACACCTTTAAATATATCATAAATACTTTAAAACTCCTAAGACCACATATAAGTGGATGGTTTCGGGAAAGCTCTCTTAAGTGTCTAGAAAAATACAAGAGGACACGGGGGCAGTGGGAGAGTAAAGATGTAAAACCCTTTGAAGTCACAAGACTCCACTGTCGGAACAACAGGATCATTCAAAGCGGCTATCCTTTGTATTAACAGAAGCACTTTCCTTTATGACACTATTTAGCCGATTAATGAAGAAGAAACATTAGCAGGCACTCCACGGATCCAGCTGTTGTTTTCCTGGTGCCATAACAGATGCGCCTCACAAAAGGAGTCTGCTATGAGTCATCCACAGCGCAGGGCATCGACGGAATGACTTTTCCTCGTGTGCAGAAACACCCAGAGGAACACTGGGGAAGGTTTGGAGCATTGTTTGAATTCTAATCCATTGTGTCAGAGCTGACCGAATGTCAGAAGGGGAATCTTAATCAGCTCCCTTTTATACGAAATGCTACAGCTCGGGCTGGGATTGAGATTCAAGGGCCCGGGTCTCGGGGTACAGTTTTTAACATTTTGCAGAGGCCGAAAAATGTATAGGATTCTGTGTGTTTTATGCATAATAATGTAAGTCAGCGTCCCTCAACTGTTTGGATTAAGGCCGACTCGGTGCAGATGCGTCTTCTGGGCCCTTGTGTGTGACAGCGCTGAACAGGGCGCCACGTGGTGACGTTGAATGCTGTATTATTCAGAGCCACTTTACTTGTTCTCTGAGATACTGCTGCATAAACTCAGGCCTCTCTCTCCATTATCCATCTCTTTTAATAACCGCGGTGCACCCTGGGGGAGTTCAGGCCAGGAGGTGCACTCCCAGACGGAGGACAGAAAGCCGTCACTGGGTCGGCTGACGTGTTGCAGATGCTGCAGCCTGGGCCATTACCTCTCACCTTAGAGACCCAAACCAGTCACTTTTTATTAGATCAAGTCTATAAAAATAGTAGTAATAGAAGATGACGACTAAGGAAAAAAAGAGTGAGAGAATCACCTTTGGCCTTTTCCAGGCTGCGTGGATTAGTTTATATCCCCTCAATCACCCTCACACTCCAGCACAAGCGGTTAGGAACGAGAGAACGTGCCAAACCACAGCACAACAGGATCTTTTAATGGACAAACTATTTACACTGTGTGTTATTTAACTTCACTGGTTAGAGAGACAGTTGGACGCCTTTCCGTGCTTCTAGGCTGTGTGACGAATCTGATTGGCACAAATACCGAGCACGTCTAACTATGCCGAGGTTATATTTATTGACTTGTTTAGAATTAAATGAGATTTTGTTACGCAGTGCTTTTCTCAGTCATGATGGGGGTGGTGAGGTTCCTGGTTGTAGACCTGGGTGTCCACAGTGTCAGTAGTTTGGGATTAGGTCAGAGGGACTCCAGTGGGGGCAGGAGTGCCAGATTACTGGGGAATGGGGCTGGAAGATAATAATGCCACCATAGTATTGTGATAAAATGGAACGGGGATTGAATAGAAAACAGGCCATACACAGTAAGTAGCCTCTACAATGCATAGGGAAAAATAATTCAACTGCGGTTTTCCTTAACTTGACAGACGAATCATTTATTCAATCAGTGGGATGAAAACCATACAAGGCTCAGGCTATAATTTGTTTGATCCCGTTGTATATTAGTGTGTTCCAGGTTTTTTCCAAGAATGCCTTTCCTGTTTGCTTTGGACAAAACTGTCTGTTCAGTTATTCATTTTCCTGCCGAATGATCGGACTGGCTGGCGCTAGAGGTACCTCTTCCCTCTCTGGATCACTGGCCCAGATCAAAGCAGTTTCGAACAGTCTAGCCTCCAGGGTAAAGCTTGACCAGACTCACCCCCTGGCCCTCTTTAATCTGTTAACTCACATTTCTGAATAGGTAGGAAATATCAAGGCAGCTTATCATTAAAGGGACTTACATGTCAAGTGTGGATGTTTTCTGTGCCTCTTCAGTTCAGTATAACAATGTTTGTTTGTTTGTTTGTTTGTTTCACATTAGTAATGATGAAGACCTTGTGCCAAGGAATACACAGCCAATGTCAGACAGAAGAACACATTCCCCATTGTGTTTACAGACCTGATATACAGTGCTTCAGTTCTGAATAGAGTGTAATGCATAGAATATGCAAAAATATAAATAAATGTTGAGAAAGGCATTATTATAAATATGTTATAACTATTCTGGTTTGTAAAGCTTATTCATCAAATAACTTCTATACAAGCTAAAGAAATGGTTTTGATGACAGTTGTTACACAAAGTGTGGCACTGAATCTGTTAAAGGGTACAAAGCCTTCTTCAAATTAATCAGTGCAAAAAGTACATCCCAGCAACTGCTCTGGATTCCAACCAGTTCTTCAGATCATACAACCTCGTTCTTGACAAATAACACATTTGTACAAAGACTGCCGCTGCCGCACTCAGTCTATTGTAAATTGTACAAATATTTGGAACGTTTTCAGTAGAGAAATTGAAAGGCACATGTGAAGAACACCAAAACAAGTCCAAACACACTATGGAGACATCTGGAAGTAGTGGTTTGCCTCAATCATAACAATATAACTCATGAATTAGGACACTGAACACAGTGCAGCTCCAGAACGTCTCCATGATCAATGGGTAACAGGGCGTAACTCCTGCACACTTCTTACTTCCTTGTTATTATATTATGCAGATTTCATGCTAGTTTTTTCCAACAAAGAGGTCCGCATTTTCCTTTGGTCTACCCTATGCTTGTCCATGCTACCCTGTTACTTCAAACCTCTCTAAGCAATACAAGGATCTGTGCAACCAGCTCCATACACGGCCTTATGCGTGTCCAGAAATTACACCAAACAGCTTTTCCAGGCCTGTGACTGAGCTTTAAACCCCAGACGGATGCGTGTTACTGTCCAGGATGCAGTTTTTATTTTGCTTTACAAATTAAGTGGATATTGTTTGCATTCCCCAGCATGCAACTTCCTCACAAGCAAAGCTTTTGTGGTCCAGTCCGCCAGCTGCATTCTGCTTTCTGGCAGGTTTACCTGGCAGATTCCAGCGTGAACCAGCGGCGCTCTCCTCCACAAACACACACACACAACTACAAAGTACATAAATCGTTCTTATCAAACTCAAGTTGTATCCACAAAGGAAGTATTAAGTCCTATCAAAACCACAGGTGCTGAGTCATGCGCTACATGCATGAGACAGTTTAGCACAGGACTGGCTAAGGAGAATTTTTATAACTGCTAATGCACATTTAAAGTGACTACAATGCACCTGCACATTACAGGACAAGATTGCTTATCTTTCACAGATGCTCAGCCCACGTACATGTAAACTTGTGTAATAAGAGAAGTGCAGCTGAAAATCTCAACCTCTCTCTACAGTTAGTTGACTCTTGAACTGTGCATGCTATTGGGGAAACAAATCAAAGTAATTTCAGATCGTTTTCTCAATGGATACAGATTTAAATGAGTTTATATTCATTATGAAAATGGTTATATTTTACAAAAACCTACCTGGCCTTTTGAAAATCATAGAGAACCATGGGAGCCTGAAGCAAAAAGCCTGAGATAAAAATCTCCTATAAATGTCTCTACTATAGGTAGGTTTAATAGTTTTTTCATTAAAAGACAAGAGTGCAGTGGGCTATTTAAAACTCCACAAGCTGCAAGCCAAATTAGGACTTCTCTATAATTTACGGATGGCCTTCAGCGGCATAGAGAAGGGAATCTGAATTAGGAACTCATCAAAGTACAAAAGCCAAGGGGAATTAGTTGGGGACACTTCCTTAAATACAGAAATCCCTAACCGTGCCAGGAAACAATTGATTGACTTTATATGATGGTTATTATTTGGCCATTCCAAGAATGCGTGCCTGTAAAGTGTAAAGTCCATTTTCTGATATGTGACACATTAGTACCTTGCAATTGCATATAAACAAACACCTGTTCCTCGTGCAAAGATTGTTGAGTCATTTTTTTTTTTTTTAATTGAACGCTTTTCTTCTTGTTGTCTTTTACTGGATTGCTTCCAATAAACCTGCCAGATTCCAATCAGAAACATGTGTCCTTTTATTACGGTTCTGTTTATTCTCCAGGGACAACTTAAAAGGCCATAGAGCTGCTATTTTGACCTCTGCTGGAGTCAATCAGCGCTTCATATAATTTTTTTTGTCTATATGCTATTCCAGAAGCATGAGCAAAAATTCAAATCACACCCATTTAAGCCATGAGTTTTGAGTACATTTGCATAGATCGACAGGTGGAGAGCATATAATAAAGGAGTGTTAGTGGACATTTGCCGCTCTGTTTTACTGGTACAAGTGGCATCACCATCAGTAGACGCAACTACCTTAAACAGATCTCAGTGCTGTGTGGTGGAATTGCCTTTCCTTTGCTGCCAATCGATGTTAGTGGATGACAATGCCCAACACAACAAATCTGGTTATTTAGGGGCAGACAGCATTACCCTTTAAAACTGAAGCGTCTTTAAGTACTCAGCCTGCTCCAATTGACTGAATTCACATCAGAGTTAACAAGCACACCTCGTGTCTGTGTACAAACTGAAAATTCAATCTGGTTTCTTGCACGATGACAAGATACTCATCATAATGGAGACCAAACTGCTGCCAGTATGTAGTCAGAAACAGCTCAACTGGCCACCCTTCCCACATCAGCCAAACCACACCACTCCCTGATCTCTAATGCACTGAGCAGCACCCGTACCTCTGTAACACACCTGACTTTAAAACAGACGCCAGCGAGTTCCAGTTTGGACTCCTCTTCTCTTGTACCGAGGAAGGCAAGCGGAACCTGAAACCATCATTTATTTACATTCCCCCTAAACACGATAACCTAGCGAGCTTCACGGAGCTCCACACAACTGCAGTCAGATGATACAGAGAGAGTAGGCACTGACAGAGCCCCACATGGATACCTGTCTGCAGCTGTCCACTCCAGACCTGCGGCAGATCGAAATACATAGGGGTGATAGCAGAAATTCACAATGGAAGAGCGGGCACCTCTTTGGCTCAGCAGATCAGCTAATGCTGGACAAAGATGTCATCTTGGCCACTTTATGGGGTTGGCGATTCGTCGAACAGCCCACCGGTCTGAACCTCGAGCCCAATGAGTCTGATCGGAGCCTGGCCCCAAGACCGGCCCAGAGGTCAACCCTCCCGCGCCTTCAGCTCACACTTCACACGCACGGACACCGGGCCTCACTACACAGGAGCTGCTAGTCTTTCAACTGCTCAGGAAAAAGCACTTAATTAAATTCCTGAGAAATTCAAACTGTCCCTCTCTTTAATATGCTACGGCTTTATGCGATTAAATTAAAAACAAATGGTGGAAAATGTACTGGAGCTGGGGCTCCCCACTCCTTACATGGGAATAAGGGAGAGAACAGACTAGGAGATAGTGTTTCAGTCTGTGGAGCGGTGCGTGTGTGTGTGTGCGTGCGTGCGTGTGTGTGTGTGCACTGACCCACCAGAGTGGGGGGTAAGAGATGGATAGAGAGAGAGAGAGAGAGAGGGCAGACTAACTTGTAGAGTCAAGATGAAAGCACAACAAATTTAACTGATTACAGCAAATGCACAACTAGAGATCAAACAGGTGGGCGTTTAATACATTAATAAAGATATTCTTACATGCATTCAACTGTGAATCACCTCATGATATTAAAACCTAATTCAGATTAAATCCAAAGGCAGACAGGAGGAGGAATGTATTGCACTGGAAAATGTTTCTGGCTTTTCTCATTACCATACAACACAGCGTATCTAGGTTCAGGGTTTGCTTTGAAATGTGTTCAAGCACAAAGGTGACCATTTTATGAACACGTTTTGTGATAACTGCATTCACGAAACGGGGCAGTAAAGAAATTCGACATCCCTTCAGGTCAGAGAACTCAAACTATCTTAAATACTTTGTAATATCTTGAATCAAATACAAAAATAAGCAATTTGTATGGATAAATACTAGCTCATACTAAAGGGTTGCCACCTCAATGGCTTCCTTACCTCTATCCAATAAATTACATTCTAGAGTAGGTTCAATCGTTCTGTAGTAACCAATGAATCTCTTCTCAATCTCGTGAAGAGGACCAGACCTGGCTATATCTCACTATTCCTCTGTCCAGTGCAGTTAACTGAGGAAGACCATTGCTACTCGTTCAACAGTGTTTGTGTTATAAAGGATGTGCCAAGCCTCTCTTTCCTTACAGCAGAGTTTCAGTGTGATGGGCCGGCAACACATATACCCATTACTCCACGGAACGGGACTCAAACTTGATGAATGTGTTTGACCTGGCAAGTGCAACGTGCAGTTTATGCTGAATGTAATTTATTGTATAAACTGCCTGGAGGCAAAAAACAGCTTGACAACAAAAGGAACTCGATGAAAGCGTGGTAACACTTTGAAAGTCTGAAGATGTAAAACAAGGATTTTGCTTAAAAGAAAGTAAACCTAAATCTTTTCATGTTTCTATTGCAAATGTTTTGTATCACCTCGACTGCAGTGCATACGTCTCAGGGTGGGGGTTGGTCATGTGACAGGGGGCACCTCATTGGGCCTCCCACCGGTCAGACTGGAACTCAATAGCGCTATCCTGACGATAACACACACACGTCACACAACTGCTTTTGATTCAGTCTTATTAGACAGTCACACCATTTGGAAGACTCTTTGACCTGTGCTTAGTATATAGTCTTTCAAAGCTGGTCAAAGACACTGTCCCGGCAATGTGTCGGAGTGTGGAGTTCACTCAAGGCGTCACACTGTAAGCAAATACAGCCTTGCTAATCCCTTGCTTTTCAACAGCACTAAATTAACAAACAACACATAAAAGTGACAGCTGGACTGAAGGATATTTTAGTCCATTCTCGAACATGAAATAACAAGCATGTCTTACATTCACATAAACAAAGCCTTTGGTGGAAGTAATAAATGTGTGTTTACAATCCTCGAAAATGAAAAATATGCTCTCCTATGCTAAAGCAAATTAAAGCAACAAATAGGATACAGGATATCACTTTACAGCCTGCAAACGGGTATTAAAAGGAGGGTGACAAGAATTTTTGGATTATGTCCGAATCTAAGATAACCACAGAGTAAATCAGCAGCTATTTAGTAACTATTGGTTATTTTCTGTTTACCTCACATCAGGAAATTGCAGGTATTCGAAAGGTGTGGATTCTCACTGATGTAGCAACATAGTGCCACGACCAAGAGGGACATATTTCATCATTACTAATATTTAGTTTTCCATGACATTTGGGATATTTGATTGACAGAATTAAGACATAACACTTCGTTATCATATTATGTAATGTGTTGGCCTATTTACAGAAAATATATTTACTTAATCACAGTCCAGTCACAGGTGTGATTGTCTAAAGGACAAAATATTTTGCTATCAGGACATGGAAACACATAAGCAATGGAGTAACTCCCACTGAGACTCCTGTGTGTTCAAGCTTACATAGAACAGCTCATTAAGAGTCTTCTGAGTATTAAAACTCCTATCACTGACATACGTGTGTGTGTATGTCTAGATAAAGATATTGATGTAAATCCATACATGCACACAAATTTTAAATATTCTTTGAATGCACAGTTTGGAAAGATACACCCAGGAATACTCGTAAACTGCATATTGAACCCAAATGGAATTGTTCCCAGGATACCAGCTTAGTAGAGAAGTAAAACTGAAAGAAGTAACGAGAAACAGATTTAAGATAACGTGGAACAGGTAAGAGGAGAAGGCCTGTTTTGATCTTTCCGAATGAAACACAGAGCTAGCCAATAATGATGCACCACTCCCTGAAAAACATATCTGAGTGTTTTAAAATCTTCATATGGAAGAATAATCACAGAGAAATGAAGCACAAACATCACATTCTAGGAGGCTCTGATGTCAGTGTCATACTTGCAACTGTGCATAGAGTACATGTAAATACTGGCTGTCTGCTCGGGCTTTGCCAAACCCAAATCAAGGCAAAGTCAGCAGGCTATTACAGCCACTATGCCATCAAATTACAGTGCATGTTTAAAAACCTCAATCTTATCAGTCGCTTAAAATATGACATTAAAAATATATCTCTTGACACAATTACATGTTAGAATTGTGTACATGAGAGTTGGAATCTGTATTGGCGAAAATATGTAGTCGATTTGTTTTTCTGTCTAAAAACGAAATACTGCCTTTCACACTGACCACAATATACACATGCAAGATCAAGCCATTAACTGGTGTCAAGTTCAAGAAAATACCTTCTCCATCAGTGTTTAAACGCTACTGAAGGGAAGCACAAGTCCAAACAGACGGTAGTTTTGGCAACCCGCATCACACACTGCTACAGTGCAGCTAAGGCATGGGCACTTTCTGGTTACAGCGCATTGGGATGCGCTTCAATGCATCTAGACCAACAACATTGACACAGCAGAGCTGCTACAGGGGGGGGGATCCTGTTCCCACTTTGAACTGGTGCCCAGTGCTCTGCAAGCTGCCTGGCCCGGCTCTGGATCAGTAAGCATGCGGGTGATTGTAGAGTATTTTCACAATGAAGCACCGGCTATTCTGCACCACAATCGACAACAGTGCATGAGCAATATAAGCGCATGTGGCACAACCTGAAATAAGCGCTCAATAAGAACAATGCGATTCATGCGAACAGGTGCTCTCTGTCGCCCCCTGCGGGTCACGCAAGAGCTGTGCAGTAAGGGACTGTGCTGAACAACTCTTGTCAAGTTATGCGGGGAACACAAAAAACACAATACAGCAAGAGAAATAGATTTGATATGCATGGGCAACTTCAATTAACTAACTGCCCCCCCACCCACCCTACCCCCAGACGGTCAGATAGGCGTGTTACCGCTGGTCGCCCCAGTGCTCCTCCGCTCCAGACGCGCTCCTGAAGGGTCCGCAGCTCCGGGTCCTGCCCCGGGTCCTGCCCCGACTCCGCGGCGGCTCGGCATCTCTCGGCTGGGTAACATCCACACGCAGAGCCCCTTCACAGGACCATGGTTTATCCGTCCCCAGCGCGTCCCAGCCTGTGAGAGGGGGTGTTGTGCTTCTGGAGTTATGGTCAGGGGCTGGTCGTCCTCTTCAGAGGTTTTGTTTCAGGAGAGATTGGAAGGCGCCTCCCTCTGTAACCCAGCCCGGTTTGGTCTTCTTTCTCTCTTTCCTATTGCTAGAAGATAATTCCCACTTTTATTAATCAGACGTCGCCCTGGTTTAATCAATGACAGGACCTGAATCGGGATTAAGTAATGCCGGTCGATGAAGTTCTCCGATTTTAAGAGGATTGTGGAGTGTCCTTAAACCACAAGGTGTAGTTTGTGACCTCTGTAGTTTCAAATGCCTCTGTGAAGGAAAAAGACAAAGTGCTCGGTGGTTGTACTCTGCAGGAAGTTCATGCATTGAAACGACCACTGCCGCTGCTAATATTAAAGCAATGGCACACATGCAGCGCAAAGCCCGTTTTTACGCACAGACTTCTCTCTCCAGTACCTCAGGACACCTGGTCTCTGCCGGGGCAAGTTTGACGCAAGATCGGGTTCCTAGGGTTGTGGTTTTGCTCATTTTATTGGGAAATCTCTCGCATTTTGTGCATTCGTGTGCTTTAAAAAGTCAATCAAAGGTGGGGAAATGATGCGGCACAAAGCATGTAGCCTATTTTAAGAGCCAAGACAAGTCTGAGAGAAAGGAGAAGGGAAAATGAAAGGAATGCCATCTATTTACAGATAAGCTTTCTATGAATAAGCAACGCACAAATCCCCATGCAAAATAAAAGTATCAATACACCTTGCATGTTTATTTCATCAGCAATTATCAACTGAAATGCATGTCTGTCAACTCTTAACTGGGTTAAATTGAGTCATATTGCTTTTAATGCCCACCAGCTATAGTTACTGATTCCAGAGGGAGGCTGTCCAACGCCACTGTCAATGTTTCATCCAGCCTCGGATATCCCTCCTCATCACACCATTTTTAGCATAAGTTCACACAGCCTTTTCAGTTAATTTGTGACGCTGTTTTAGACGCTAGAGTTCACTTTATTGATGTAGAAATGCACTAGCTACGACTTTGGCAAATATTAGCACAGCTTTCTTGTTGACCGCACACATTTGTGTATGTGCAGCCGAAACACTTATGTCACCAGTGCATCCATATATATAGAAACAGACAAAAGTTACAAAAATGTGCCAATGCACTTGATGCTCACCTGTCCTGGCGTCTCTGCCTGCTGGAAACGTGCTGCCCAAACAATCCCAAACTCAGGACAGTTTCCAGGCTTGCGTCGCTCTCCAAATGATCCCTTTTAGCAACAGAAGAATAGCACGATAATCCCCAATGTGGAGCCCGATCTCAAGCACGAGTGATGCTGTACTGGTGTTTTAAAGCATGCAGTCCTGCTGGTGTGCAGTATAGGACTGGTTTGGCACAGTAAGTTGCTAGTTTCCCTGAAGACGCACAGGAGACGCGTCGTTGCGCAGCAGTCGCCCCTATGAGGGGTCGGGTCCTCTATCCGAGAGCCCCCCGCACAGGCACTGGGAGTGGAAACCCTCTGCTGGTCCCAGTAAACGGCGTTTTTTTGTGCCAAGTCCAGCTCCGAGGACAGATGTGAGTGTCTCCTCATGTTTGAATCCTCCTGGTGTCAAATTCCACCCGTCTGTCACATGATCCAGCACACAAAACCAGCGCACTTGCCAGGTAGCCGTGGTATTGTAACTGAGCACGGAAAGCTATTATCTAAATGGGTTGTTTTGACAGATATGTTTTTGTGTTTTATGTCACTAAATGCCCGGCAGTTTCTACTTGTGTACATTTTTATTTATTATCCGATTTTTGTATTCTTTAACAGTCGTATCCACCGATTTTTTTTTGGCAGCCTCCTGCTACAGTATTGCGCGCCGGTCGGGCTGCCAGTGTCTGGAGCGGCACAATAATAAACCTGTAACCGCAAACCGGGGGGGGGGGGGGGGTCCTGGAGGCAAAAAGACCAATATGCCAGTATGCCAGTATGCCAGTATGCCAGTATGCCAATAGTCCAAATCCTCCTCTTTGAAACTGGAGCGCCCTGTGTACAATACAATCTTGCTCACCTTTGTATACAAACTACATTATATATACACACACATACATATACATACACTACTAATTATTATTATTAATTTTTATTGTAAGTATTTTATTTTTTAGTGAGTTTAATTTGAACCAAGTCTGTGCATTCCTGCGGCGCTTTACTTCCATACTTAATGAAAAGCACAAACGCACACTGCTGGTGCAGTCCTACAAACACCTTGACATTCACTATAGGAGCTAATGGACACAGGAGGGGTTTACAGTGGCCCTGTCCATTCTGCAAATATCCCACATGCATTCAAATATTATTAATTAATTGTATTATTAATAACACTAATCTCAAGCATAATTAGAGTCTACTAAACATAAAACTGGCAACTATCTAATGAAAGGCTTTGTTCGTGCATATACCTTTTTCTCCGGTTGAAGTATCTTGATATAGCATCACATTATTTACAGCTATTAATTTGATTGAGCAAATGTCATTAAATCATTTCAGAAGCAAATATTTGTATATGACCGACCAGGGAAAAGACCAGATACAATGGCCTATTTAGTCTTTGAGGATTGCAAGGGCAAGTGAATGCACAATTGCTTGAAAATGTTGCCCCTTTCAAGGTAAAACGCAATTTTATCAGTGCATTTATATGTTTATACGTTAATGTCTTTATGGGTTGAGGTAAGATCAGCAGTGAGTGATATATATGATGCAAATCTTAATTACACAAAAACAAAACTGATAAGGCAAATTAAGTCTAGAACAAAGTGTAGTGTATGTGAAGGCAACTATTTTGGAGAGTGAATCCCCTCCCTGACCAAGTTCCTTTGACTATTAGAGTCTAGTCTTTGTTTACACGTTATCAAGACTGACCGGAAGAATTAGGCACTGCTAAAACCAGTCTCT
This sequence comes from Amia ocellicauda, assembly GCF_036373705.1. Classification (NCBI taxonomy): domain Eukaryota; kingdom Metazoa; phylum Chordata; class Actinopteri; order Amiiformes; family Amiidae; genus Amia; species Amia ocellicauda. The sequence continues at coordinate 15,259,089 of NC_089868.1, read as the reverse complement.
GCTTCCCCTTGATAGTAATCACCTTCCCGAGCATAGCGGTTTTCAGGGAGCAAAAAAACACCAATTCAGGGCTTCCAGCCAAGAGGAGGATTAAAACTGTGTAGATACACTTCCATCTTTGGGTACTGCAGCATCACTTACCCTAGCTTAAATCAAGTGGAGCCTGACCCTGTCTTTCACTCCTGACTGACTGTCACGCACTGATTGAGAACGGCGGCTGGAATGTCCTGACAGCTACCAAGCCACAGGTACCAGACTAGGTGTCAGAGCTGAAACCGGACTACTGATGAACGACCAGAGATGAAACCGTGACACAGCAGTGTGTTATGAAGTCTACATTATGGTTGGGATTGAAAAGGGGCCCCCTCTTACAAGTGTGTCGCCATCAATTGTCACGGTTCAGAAAGGTGTCGTGTGTTCTTGCCAGCCCTGTGCAGAGCCTCTGTTATCTGAATCTGCCTCATAATGAATACCAGGAGGTATACCATATCTGTTGTGAATTTCATCTATGTGCCTCCATTTGGCCATAACTGGGCAAATCTCCATGGATCTGTCACAGCTATGTGCGCCAGTTTCCTTGTTTGTTTAGGTTTGCAGAGCTCAGTGGATAAAGGAGCTGTGAATGGAGCTGTTAAGGGGTTATCATATTGTGTGTCTATATCCATTTATGACACTCTTTTTTACAAGTATCCATGACAGTTGTACCTGTGCTAGAAATAAATGCATTAAGGCAAAAGAGGTCTCTATGAAGGTCACGTAATGAACCCAGAGAGCTGCATGCAACATCTAGGTACTATAAAACTAAGTGTGTGGCCATAGATGCAGTCGCCTACAATATGACCCGAGCATCTCGCATTACATGGAAGAATGTCACTCTTGGCCCGAAAAAATCAGCCCATGCCCCACACATGAGTCTTGCTTACCCAAGTGCTGTGTGGAGACACCTCACCCAGGAGCAACTGACTGAGATGCGTCTGCTGTTCTCAAAACATCTCAGCGACATTGGGTCTAGATCCACACATTGCTTGTAGAAAATACCAGTTATATTTTGAGCTCACAATATCTAGGACCATCTTATCTTGAAATAAATATCTACATATGTGACAGTTCCCAAAAAGGAAGGTTGCAGTCCACCCTAACCCCCTACAAAACTGCCGAAACAGACCACCTCTTCCCACAGTCTCTAGAAGTGTAATATTGCAGCTCAAGCCCGTACGCAGTGTGAGGGCTGGCCTGGACACGGGCTGTGCTATGATGGAGATTAATGACCAGCACTGGCCGGGGGAGGGCAGAGGTTACACACTCCACAGACAGAGCTGTCACAGATTACAGATGGTCAGGGATTAGTGCTCAGCGGGGAGGCGCATGTGGCGCAGGGTCACAGGATGATTACGACTGGCACACAAGGCAAGTATAGCGCTCACCTGCTGCATGTCACTTGCCGTTCCGTACCGCCGATATTATTATTTCTCCTCTTTCATTAGTTTTAATGAAACCCCTTCTCCACCTTCCTCAGTTCTAATTATTGAGGTAATTATCCATGTCTTGTTACACCCACCCTCAGCTGGATGAACAATCTGCAGAAATATTTATGCGTACATATGCAAGAGTTTCTGCCCGGTATGAAAAATCACTAACTTTCCGTTTCTCAGAATATGACATTAATTGGTTCCCTAGCGGCTCATCTGTAAAAGCCTCTGCTTAAGAGTGCAGGAAGTGGCCTATAGCCTGGAAATCGCTGGTTTGAATCAGGGCCGTGCCACTGCAGACTGTGGGTGGGAGTGCTATGAGCTAAGAGTTGCTGGGGCAGGGAGAGCTGGAGTCAGACGGAAAGTTCTCGTCCTGATCGGTGGGCTGCCTGCGAGTTTGAGGGGTTACCAATGAGGGTTGTTGCCATTCTCAATCTGTCCGTGATTGGAAACCTGAAATTGTATGAAAAATAATTTGCTATTCAGAATTAAAAAAAACAAAAACAAAATAGCATTCATGCCAACAAATCCCCTCCCCTCCACATGATTGACGACTTTGACAATTTTATTAAAAAACACACTTAAATAAGACTTTGCTGCTGCCAGGATGATGTATTTCTAGGCATAAATAATTCAGCTGAAAAAACAAACCATTCATTGATTTACTTTAATTAATAACGTGAGGGACATTAAGTCCCTGAAGTGTGAGCAATCCAAAAACATGCTTTGCATTAAAAAAATAGGGTCAAATGTAGTCAGTTATGAGATGAGTTAAGAGGTCAACAAGAACATTATTACATAAAGAAGCAGAGATTAGGTGACAGATGTTTTTTTGCATTTGTCATGCGGGATATTTTCCATTATTAAAGAAAGCAATCATTGTATCATATGATTAAAGACTACTGTTGTTTTTTTAATTTTATAGATTCTTTGAAAACCACTTGAGCGGCTTCACCAGAGTGGAGACCTAAAAAGCTCTCCTTACAGACTGCCACTGTACAAAGACTCAGCTCGGACAGATTAGCCTTTTATCTCGTGATGGGAGAGATAACGAGGCTTCCAAAGAAGAATTTTAATAAAGCCCGTTCCATCACAGTGTTGTGAAGAACAAAAATATAACTACAGTGTGTGTGTGTAGACTTGCAAATATAATGGCATGGTCATAACAATGCTCTTTTAAAAATACATATTTCAGGGTTCGCTGAAGTACGTAACAAAAACTGCCCTTTTCATTTATATGGAAATTATTCAATTAGAATTTGTTACGGTATTGAGAGTTTTTCTGATATGATACTTACACAGTATGCACTGCCTGTGTGTGAAATGTAGGGTTGCAGGGCAGCTGAAGGATGCATCTCGCTTCTCAACAGGTGTCCTTCCAAACCACTGGGCAGGGAGGGGAGGCGGACAATGGGACAAACCTGCTCACAGGAAACAGGTGCATATTTAAGCATTTGCACACTAGAGAGAACGCATGAAAAGATGGAAAGCGATTCAGTGCAGAAGAACTTGTCATGTCCTGGCCAGGCAACAAGACACAAACCTCAGTCAGCGAGGGTGGGCTGTCACCGACTCATCCCTGAAGAAGCGTCTCCATAAACACACTCCTCGAACTCCCTTGTGTGCTGGCATTAGGACTGCAATCCCTGTAGACTAGGATTATGGATTTCAGTCACAAAGCATGTTGCTGCCTCACAGAAAAAAAGGGGCATCTGAACAGATTTCATTTCACATTTTGCCAGTGAGATGTATTCCTCAGTTATAACTGCTTAAACAGTTGTACTTTCAGACTTTCAGACTAATGGAATCATCATAAAAGTACATCTTTAAACATCGGACCACAGGAAGAGGTAACAGTCGTTAATTCAGACTCGAGTATTTAAAGACTATAAATGGACATGCTTTAGAGCATTTTGTGCGACTTCGTGACCTCTCAAATCTTTATAGTTTCTGAACCACTTTCCACCTGTGTTGGTTTCTGGCCGTCGCTGGTCCGGCCTGCCTCTGCTGTGTGAGTGAACAAGGCCGCTCCGAGTCCCTGCTCTGGGTGGTCGGGGGGTATGTCCTCCTGCTGGGCCCGGTATCAGGCTCCTGTGGTGAAGGCGGTTGGCAGGGGGAATTCCTGCGAGGCCTGGCATTCCAGCAGTGGGGCTCCAGTCGGACACTTGCGATGCAGCAAGGCTAGTTTCCTCAGAGATCCCTAGAGAGTTTCCAAAACAGCCCGTTTGAATCCATGGACAAACAGGCCACACCGCAAACATCTCTCCCTTTACTTCAAACATTGAGCTATTTAAAGCCACTTCAAACATGGCCTCACTTGCCTATCAGTTATGTGAAAGGTAATAGTATCTGCCTTTAAATACATACTGTACAGCCACAACAATATAGTCACATACACGTCATCTATTCATACATACAGCTTTGAGTGTGATATTAAATCATATGTATCACAGTTTATAAACACACTTATGTAACTAAAACTATTATGTTCAAGGAAAAGTTTTATTTCATTTTACCTCTTTGGAAATATTTAGGCATCAATATTGATTTCAAATATGTAAATAAATGTAAAGATAGACCTAAATAATAAAGAATCTTCTCGCTCTTCGTGGAGACAGAGGGCCAGGCAAAGTGTGACAATAACGCGGATCGAAAGAGAAACCACGCAGATAAGCGGTTAATTGCGGATCAAAGAGTAAGCAGTGTGCGACAGCCCTTTTCTAATCATGCTGTGCGAGCAGGACCTCGGTGCGATGTGGTTATAAACAGTTGTTAATTCAATGGGAAAGGTAGTGAGGGGATAAGCAGACTCGAGCAGCGGAACAAAGCTATCTAGGTTTGTCTGCAGACTTTCATTGGTTAAAGGCCAAACTAAGCATAATAAGATTAGGTACATGTGCTAACCTAATGGGTTAGTCAAAATTTGAATACAAGCTAATTAGAGCTCAACATGCGGTTCAAACTGATACCCAAATCCATGCCAGCCAAATACAGCCCACCACAAACTACTCAAGTTCTGACCATTCACCCAGTTACCCCAAAAGTTGTATCTGACAAACAAAAGTGGAACCAGCGAGAAGAAGCAGTGGGGCTTGTCAGGTGTGCGATTCAGGGCAGCCATGACAGGAGGTCTGGGGAATATACAGCGAGTTACTCATTCACTGAAGCACAACAAGTCATGCCTGTTGGTTTTGGAGAGGAATGAGCCGGTCACTTCACTCTGATGGTTTGGATACACAGTTCTCGGTTCCAGCCATTTGTTCGGTGCATATTTTAGAAGTTTAAAACAAAACAAAGAGCTGCTCAAGAGAAAAAAAAAAAAAAAAAGCTTTGAAATATTTCAGGGGAATTTGTTTTAATGTAGATTTGGTTAAATTTCAATGAAAACATTGATACAAAGCAAAGATAAAGTTAATTCAGTTCTGTGAATTCTGAAGATAATTTTCCAACTTCAGCACTGGATAACTGAACAACAATCTCCTAAAACCAGTTACATACACACAAAGAAAATGCACTAAAACCCAAGTGATGACCAAATTATGGATAGGCGTGGTATTTGGGCCTTGTTGGGCTCTTTTTGAAGAGAGCTGGAGCGGGTGATTTAAAACCCCCCAAACACACTCATACACAGACCTCCTCATCTCTCACCTGCACGTCTGCTGCATGTGGGTCTCCAGATGTGGAAGGGGAACTTTGGACCAAAGCAAGACCCAGTCCTGAGCCAAACGGGAAGTGAATGCTTGATCCAGATGTGAGGGACAGTTTTAAGACCATGGGATCCCAGAGTGCATCTACGATTTCATCCTGCCGGCCTGACATGGACCCGTCTCCCCGCTGGACTTGTTCTGTCTTAGCCTTAATTATTCTCCCAGGTGCCCTTTGCTCTAAAATGTTTTTATTCTGTTTTATGACTTGAAAGCCCTCCCTTTATTCCAGCGCAAGCACCAGCTGTAAATTAGTTGTCTAAAGTTCTCTTTCTAAAAAGGGCCTTCTCCCATTTAAACAGGTTTTAGACTAACATAATTTATAACACTGTAGTAACGACACAAAGTGATTGTGGTAGCCTTCAGTAATTTGTGGATACACTCTGTTTTATGAAAGGTAATATCAAGTTTTATTTCTTACAGGGACAACATCTGATATTCTGGGTATAGGCTACCCAAGATATGCAAATAAAATAGTCAGATACTTCAATGATGCCACATATGTTTGTTCTCTGATCCATTTATTCATTTTTCTGCTCCTTCTTGTTATTCCTAACATACATCTTTCCATGCTTTTTTGAGTTTGCAGTCTCTGCATCATTTTTTAGTTTAGTTTAGTGGTTTCAGAGCCATGGGTGAGCACTAGTAGTACGCATCGATCAAATACTTTTCTCTTCAGACAGATGGGTAGATTTCATTTCAATAGCATGCCATTTCTTCCAAATGTACTCTGTCCAATTTTAATCTTCTTTTGATTCAAGATATAAAAAGCATTTGATTCAATACAAACTCAGTTATCAAAACATTAAGGAAACATACATAAATCATATTAAATACATTAACAATGCCAGATCAACAGTCCAACTACGCCAAGACAGTGAAGACAAAAAAAAAAAAAAAAAAAGATCTACAAAGGAGTACGTCAAAGAGACAATCTCTCCCAATCTCTTCATGGAAACACTTGAAGTGTTAAATATTTTGGACTCGGAAGAAAAAGGAATTATAAATCAAAAGCAAACAGGTGTTTGTCAGTGAAACCTGAGACGGCATTGTCCCATCTGGCTCATTTATAATCACATTACTGTTGATTATTTATCTTTAAATAACGACTCAACAGCAATATTTGAAAATCAGTTTCTCTCTTATTTTGCTCAATCTTATAGCCTATCACTTCATGGTAATTTATGATTTCTAAAGTAACAGGAACTGCCCATGAAGTGAAAGTAAGGGGGATAAACAATAAGTTATTTGACTTTGAGGCACAGAGGATTTTTAGCAAAGTAAATGAACCGAGAGAAGCTATTACATTCCATCTGTGGATTTTCCCACATTGCATGTTTACGAGGAGTTTTTATTTCAGTGGGGAGGATTAGCAAATTCACTCCCCCAGAAGGAAAAACTGCATCCCCTGCGCAAACACACAGAGGAAAGAGACAGAACGCCTGTCACAGGAAATAAAAGGAACGGCCCGTGAAGGTGTGCAGACACAAGCACACAGCTGCTCTCGGGTTGTCTGGCGATCACGCACATTGACACAGCAGAGGCATGAGCTACAGAGCTAGTGCATACATGCCCCGAAGGGTAGCACGGTGCAGGGTGTGAGGACCTACTTTCAGCAATTCTTAATTTAGTCCTTAACTACTGGGTCACAAGGGGGCTGTAAGTCAACCCTACCTTTGCAGACCCTGAAAATAACAATAAGCAAGGTCTGACGCCAGTGTGTGGCTGCTGGTGTTTCTGGCACAGTTTTAATAGCGGATACACATCTCCACAAGTCTTTTAAATAGCTGAGGCCATTTGCAAAAAAGTCCCCCAATGCCCAATTATCCCAGCAGCTGCTGAGATCCCTTCTGTTTCATAATCTCATTGTGTTTTTTCATGCTTTTGAAGAAACTGTGCCCATCAACCTTCGCCTGGCCCATTTTGTTGAAACCGGATCCCACTCCCCCACATACACAGAACAGGGGCATCAGTTTCAGGCTATTTTGTTCCTACTTTTCCATTTATTTATTTTTGGAAACCCTTCTTCTTGATATGTAGCAGAGAGATGAGAGAAAGGTGGACTGTGGCTATGTGTCAGGAGCGCAGATTTCCAAAAGAAAAAGAACCTCTGTCCGACTGAACCCAATGCCTTAAGACTACTGCCCATCCCTTACTCAACTGTCCATCCTTCATAGCCTGGATCACAGGGCAGCTTGTCACAGGGGGCCACCTATATAGAAAGACCACCTGTCTGTACGGATTGCCTCACAACCCCCCAGGTCCAGCCACAAACATGTGCAGGTCAAGGATCTTCTTTAAATAAGAGCCACCTGCCCACTGTGGCCATATCTTACCCGCCTGTGATTTCACACACTTTCTATAATGGTGTGTTATTTACTGTCAACACAAGCCACATGCCTTACACTGATAGTATTTTGAAAGTTTTAGCGCATTAACTAACAACAATTGCTCTTTCCTCATCACAGAATGTACTCCAGGCTGCACAGGGTACAACACGCAGGGCCGCAGGCAGCCCAGAGTTGCATCGGCATACTCCAAATTGTTAATATCGGGGGATTCTTAAGTTTTGAACACAAATATATGCAAAATAATAATTTTGAACGTTTAAATTAAGCCTTATGTATACATTTGTCCAAAGCAGTTAGGAAGTAAAATTAAAACACGCAGGTGCAAACATATGAAAGACATCAATACGCACAGACATTTTTCATATAATAAACCTTACAAATGAAAATAAAATAATTTAATGATTGTTTAACTAAGTAAATTGAAGCCAAAATATGTATGTAATTCAAATGTATTAACTCCCCACAAATATTAGGGTTTTAAAAGCATAACTATACTAGCAGGAGGCTATTTTTTTAACTTGAGGCCAAATATATATTACATAGAGCCGAGTAACAACGGGGCCAATAAATCACAGATGTGTGAAGTAATAATAGCGAAACGAACCCAAATACAAAAACAATGCTAAGGTCAAGTACAGCACCTAGCTGACACAGCAGACACGGCCCGGATGGAGCTGAAAGGGAGGCTGTGGGCAGCTGACCTGGGCAGGAAGGCTGTGGTGTGAACAAAGTAACCATTTCGCTCAAAGACCCACACGAGCCACGGACTTCAGGAAATAGAGAATTGACATACACCTAATGAAACCTAGTGCTGGAAACCACATCGTATCTGTGCAGAGCTTGCCATGAGAGGAATAACAAAAAACAATCCTCTCACCATGAATGAAGGACCCAGGGTGTGCAGCTCAATCTCACACTAGCTGCGTAAGATTTGTATTTCTTCTGCAGTTTGAGTTTTATTAATGAACAATTCACATTAAAACCATAGATGGGGGGGGTGGGGGACGACAACAACTAATGTCATACTAAGTCACACACACCAACAAATACTTCAGCATTTCCCATTTACAGATGGAAGAAGCTGAACGTCTTAATTAGAACAATGGCAAGTCGGTAGAAATACAGCAACATTTTGCTGAACTTTGGTACCTATTAAATATAGCATTTAACATATTTTGATCAGCAGAGGTGCACCAGAGCCTCGTTCAGACTTCACTCTTGGCCACAAAGAAATGCTTCTACTGGCAATGAAACACAGACTTCTAAAAAAAATCCTGGCAGCCTTTAGTAAAGTACCAGTTGGCGATGCTGACCACAATTAATATGAATTAATATGTAACCTGATTACCCTGTTATTGTAGTTTTCTTTTACATTTAAATGCACTCATTTAAAATATGTGTGTAAGTGTATTTATATATTCCTAGCCTACACATGAACAAGGAGTGAATTATGAAAAAAAAAAAAAAACAGCAACAGTTTCAGCCAATCAGTGTTAGACCATTGCTGGTAGATAGATGGGAAGGTAAATGTGACTCATTTAACTAGGACATAATCAATTATTAGTCTTATATATACTTCCCAATTAGCCTTTAAGTAGCACCTGATATACTAGCAGCAGTTCAAACCCGGAGGTTAGAATGAGAGGTCAGAAAGATCATTTTACCAAGAACACAATGCTGAATAGTTAAGTATGAGAGGAGGATTACTACAACACAATTGTGATCTGGTCCAGTGTAAGGATGCTGACAGAAATGAACGTGTAAACCATGACACAGAATATGCACATTTGAGTACAACAAATAAAATAAAATCCCCCTGAAGCGTAGTAACTTATAGCACGTAACTGAGGCATCAGTCTTGCTAAAGAGCTCACAACTGCATCTCTTCACTGTCTTTGATGTTGTTCAAAGGGCAGGGTGGTAGAAAGGAGATGCTGGGGCTCGTGTGAAAACATTACTTCTGTTTGGGATGACTAATGTGCAGCTGGGGTTAGACAAGCCGAGGGCTCAGTGGGGATTACTGCAGCTTCCTTACATGGAGAGAAAAGCCCAGGCGCGAACGCACACCTGCTGGCGAGGTGCCGGTTCCCACTCACGGAGAGAGACCAGGCCAGGGATCCCTCTACTGCACCCCGGGAGAAGATATTTCACTTTACAAAGACTCCTATTCCAGAGTTTCTGCACAAAAAGTATCGGATTTCAAGTTACACTTATGAAACAAAACCGAAGGCACATTTTTTCTGATAGACAAAAATACATATTTTTAAATACAGGAGAGAGTATAATGGTAAATGGTTATTGCTTAAAAAGACACCTGCAATGTTTGGAGATTCTTTTTAATAAAGTGTTTTAAAAGAAGTCTGCTTTTCATTTTATTGCAAAAGGCATTAATGCATTGGGTATAAATTGGGTGCAAACCTTACCTTGAGCTGCTTCTGCTGCAGGAGTTGTGCTCACCAGTACCATGAGACAATAAAAGAAAGTGCAATAGCTGTAGATGCAGCACATACCTGGTAATCCATAGTTGCCACTGGCTGTGAATTCAGGATGCAGGATCAGTTGAAAAACAAACTAGGAGCATGTGGTTCAGTTAAATGTCATTTAGTAACAAATTAACCACTTAGTATTTTTTTTTTTTTTTAATTATATCTGATTTGGGCAGCTTAATTCTAGCTCCAGTTTGCACCTATCTGGGTCAGGGAAAGGGACACCCAGAAGAGAGGGCCTGCTGCCCATTCCTTACAGAAGACTGCATCTATCATCGGGCTCGGTTTAGAAAATGCACGAACGCTTCCAGTAAATGACGAGGGAGGGCACAGGCCCAGCAGGTGTAGGAGTTGGAGCTTATCAGCAGGCTGGCAGGAACGGGCCCGCCGTGGCCCGTGCGCAGGAGGGCAGAGGTCTCTGTACCGAGCTGCAGGCGTCACTATAGTGGCCGTGTCCATTTCACAGGCATTCAGAGAGAAGGCCATTGATAAACTGCACAGAGACAAGCCCTCGTCACCACCGGTAGTCATTACTGCGGCAGCTAAACAAGTCAATGGGGGGGTGTGGGACTGCGCTCGGATGCAGCCTTTATCTTTCCTCTCAAGCTTTTAATGTGACAATCCACCAGTTTGCTCTCTTTGTTCCCTCGAGGCTTAAGTAGGTGTTTATCTCTGGTTCCTGCTCCAACCTAGGGCACTATAATGTCAGGGAATGACGTCCACACAGATCTGAGCCCTATTCCGGGACTGGACTGCATGGGAAAACAATACGACAGTTGTGCCGTTTCACATTTAAACATTGATGAGCGAGAGAGAGACAGAGACAGTGTGTTGGAGTTTGTTGAGCTGTAGACGGTTACATTGAGAAACAAAGCCCACCGCAAATAGTCAACCCGTAATGTGCGGTTACGGGAAGACTCATGACCGCTACACACAATGTAAATTGTAACTGACTCCATGTTGCAGAGAACCTAAAGAACCTTAATTTCGAAAATCACGGAAAATAACTGAAAATAGAAAATCCTGACAGTCACAGTCTCAGACAACACAGTCTCAGCGCTTGGTGCAATGGGAGCTTTTAGAAACCTGATGCACAGGCCAGAGCAGATTCCTCGTCTCTCTGACCTTTACAGAATCTCACTGACTCACACACACCTTCGCAAACATTTACTGCACAATAGTGACTCAGTTTGGATTCATTTGGAATTTGTTTATGGTACAAATCGTAAACATGTTTTTCCACAGTTCAAAATAAATCATTGGGTTTGGGTGGTGGTAAAACTAGTACTATGATACTGGAAACAAGCTTGAATGAGATGGACATCGCTCGACTTCCCCTCAAATATGTTTTGGTGAAGCAATCTTCTACCACGGCTCATGAAATAACAGGAATATGTGCAGTTACAAACTAATTTGAAAGGAATATAAGATTGTAATAACTGTTAGAAATAAGCAAAATGTTTTGGGATGTGTTTTAATTTACTTTAACCCCCTCTCTCCTGTGGGTTACAGTTTTGTCTTGTAGCACCAGTGAAGCGTGCAAAAAGTGAGCTCACATTTAAATTACTATTTAAGTCACTGAAAATGGAGACAAACCTGCAAAAGGAAAATTGTGATAAAATAAATCCAGGATAAATACCAAGGTTTCATTGGATTTCTCCATTAGCTTCAAATTATAATACCCTTCATCACAAATATCCAACTTTTCAATCTCTTCCTGTAATGAAAACCTAATCACATTTGATAAGGATCAAAAAGAGGATTTGTGAACTTTCAGGGATAAGCAAGATCTATATTGTGATTCAAACTGAAGAGGTCTGAAAAATACAAAACAAGAACACTAGGCACATACATAAAATAAAATTGAAACCAATTTAAATAATCCTACTCTATATGTGTGTCATCAATACACAAATCAAATCCCATGGCAGAGTGATTGTATTTACCCAATATGTTTATTACCTACATTAGAAAGGACTTTTACTAGGAACATCAGTTTTCATATTTGAGGTTTGTTATAAAAAAAAGTGTTGCTGATTTACTTTTATTAACAGAGACCACTCCTAATCCAACTGTCGCCCAACCTTCACTTTTGAACTATTAATGCTATAGAGTATACTTTACATATGGCATTATCTTAAAACAAAACACTATCTTCTCAGGAATCTCCTCTCCAGTTATTTTCCTCGGTTTGGTATTGCAGGCACTGTGGGGGCCTTAGAGCGAGGGTAGTCAGTGCAATGCATCACAATTCCTATCAATACTGGCTCAGGAAACATGAGAGAAAGTCACTACACAAGACTGCTGCTCCAGACATCTTGTAGTGCAGTTCAAAAACAAAACAGGTCACTCCAAAACTCCATAAAACAACCAAAAAATAAAACAAACCACACACTCACAAAGATGTACACTAACATTCACAATTTAAACGTTAATTAATATTTTTAATTTATATATATATATATAACGTTTGGAGTTGAGAGGCAGCATAGGAGAATTAAAGGAAAACATTAAAATAAACCCTATTTTAATGATAGTAACACTGAAAACCCTTATTAGGTAACGGACTGAATTTTAGCATTCAATTGTATTTATTCGGGAACACAACCAGTCTTATCAGGAAGCACAAGAGATGTTGAGGAATCAGTCTGACATCTCTTACCAAATGAACTGAATCGACGTCTTCTGGACATCTGAGAAAACAAATCCCTACAAAAATAAATAACAAAAGCAGGCGCAGTCTCTCAGCATTGCAGAAAAAAAACTAAACAATACCGGTACCATAATATCACAAGCTAAAAAAAGTGGAAGGGGCATAAAAAAAGACTGCACCTTGCCCTTCTTCGTAGATAGGAGCAGGATATGTACACTGACACCAGGACGGAGAAAGACTCCTATGAAGAAGATCCAAAAGGGCGATGTAGACCATTAAAAATGTAAAGTATATCTTTGATGTTTACAGTCAATACATTCAAGCAAATGTGGAGGCACCTCCTCCCGAGGTACATTTGGCACATTCAACAGTACCTTCTCTTCTGTCTAATGATTGCTTTTTTCCTCCCAAGTTTTTTTTTTTTTTTTTTTCTTCTGAACTGAAATACTCGTGCCTTCATTTGAGTAATTCACAAAAATAAAAACTCAAAGGCATCCAAAGCTGCCTTCTTCATGTCATAAAGGCACATGCCAGTTTCCACACAGGGCTGACCCTTCTGACCCCCTGGAGATGTGGTAGAGACCAGCAGGCCTATGCGTCCCTGTAGAGTGGAGACGTGGGTTAGACCCAGCCGGGCGGCCTGGTCTCTCTCTCTCTCTCCATCTCTCTCTCTCTCTCTCTCTCTCTCTCTGCTCTCCGGAGTTCATTGAGGAAAGGGATTCCAATGGGGGCTTCAGATGCCGTTAGTCAGATCTGCGATTACCCTAGATTTCACCAGCTTGCGAAGGAATTCCTTTTCTTTTGAAATATTGTGAGTCCAGGACTGCGTTGAAAGGGAAAGGAAGAGAAGGGAGACAAATTACAAACAAGCCCATGGAAACTAGTAAAGCACACTGCATCTAAAGCTTGCCGATAAAAACAGGTCAAGTAACTGTTTTGTTTTTTGTTTCTTCCCTTTAAAACATGTTCAGCGTGGCAGTGAATGTTTCACAATATCTCTGTCTCACACTGAACATGTTGCCAGTGTCCTTTGATCATTTAATATTATATCCACTTTGTGTCAGTGACAGTAGGAGACAATAGTAACATTAAGAGATCACCCAGAGTCAACAAACCACTGTAGTGAGGAGGCCATTGTGCCATTCAAACAAACCCACTGCGAGTGAGTCCAGGGTTTACAGGGTTTACCACATTGAATGCCGAGGATAAAAAGGAAGGCAGGATTATCTCACAATGAATTAGGGTATCGATGTTCACTCTAAAAATACTTACAAAAAAAGTATACAAACAGGTCGCTTGCTGACTATCTATTGTACAGCAACACAGCAGCTACACTGAAAGGATGAGCATAAAATGGACCATCTGTAGGACTAGAGAACAGATACAAAATTGAAATCGATGGCATGATGGCACTCCAATGCAGGCAAGAGGCCTCTCCTTACTCACAGTGGTCCCAACATTGATTTGGGAGGCAGGCGTGGCTTATGGTCATGCTAACACCCGTAATACCAATATGGCAAGTTCCTCAGGTCGCTCATGCATGGCTCTGCCTTGACCACGGCAGTTCTGTCACTACCCCTCTCCCTGTGCTACTCACAAGGGGTGCTTGCTGGTCCCCAAGGCAGGGATTAAGAACTTTCTCCCATTATATCACACACCTACAAGATTCTAAGCTCAATATGGTAAAAGAATGCTAAAAATCCTGGAATTTTAAAACAGACTAAGGGCACATTTGTTCAGTCTTGCCTCTTCTCTGCATGACTTGTACAATTTTGGCTTATTATGAAGCACTCTATGATAACTACAAGCAAAGAAAATAAGATAAAGAAAAGAGAACGCAGCACTAAACAGTACAAGTGTTAAAAATATATGTACGTTAGTCTTGAAAGACCAGATATTTTCATCTAATGTCATATAAACAACATAAATGAAATGGTAATCCATGAACACACTCTTTAACTCCCCAGCTTCTACTAGTTATTTTATAGCTGGCCTAGTCACAACTCACTCTTTAATAATCGATTCAAGGTTGAACAGGTAAGGCCCTGGATTAATGAAAGTCACAGAATAAAGGTCCTGCAGTCTGAAGATATTTGCAAAAAAGGCTAGTTGGAAATTACTAATCTTTCTTACCGAATACCACACTGATTCTGCATAAATTCCTTCATAATTTCATGACAGTCACTTCCAAGACCTTCACCATCTCCCATGTAAAATTCATAAAATATTTTAATACTGGTCTGCTTCAACACAGCCTCAAAACTCTGCATTGTCTTCTATTTATTTATTGTTTTTATCCAGATGTCCTTTGGGCATTGACCTCCTTTTAGAGAGTCAGAAAAATCACTGTTACAATCTAGATGCTGATCTGACCAATACTGCAGACGCAGATTATGAATCAGAACACACATACGCATGAAATCCTTTTTAATTAGCAGAAAGTTCAGTCAAGGAGAGAGAGAGAGACGCAAGACATGTGCCGCTGTTCTAAAAGTGACATTTAAGACTCGGCACAATCAATGATCTGCTCCGCTTTATACAGACCCAAAAATACAACTCTGCTTTAGTCACCCACACAAGCCCAGCCACGGGGTCACACACAAACAATTACACCGCTCTCAATTATTCATCCCCAGTGAGCAGGAGGCTTATGTCGCTGCAAATTGAAATACAAGAGCAACACGTGTCAGTGGAGAGAGTGTGCGGACACTTGGAAAGACTGGATTTCATCTCCTGTGAGGAAACATCCCTGTTGTACTAAAATCCACACAGAAAAATAGAGTTTGCATGCTGTTAAACTGTGTATTAAAGGATTACTTTCTGTAAATCACTACAATAACACTTTACATATAATCAAGAGAAGAAAACATTCTAGAAATAGTCAATAGGAAATACCAGAGATCTCCTTTCTATAGCATTCCCAAGGTACACATCCTATCTGTCAAATTGTACATCAACAAACACAAATCTACCAAGGAACCCTGTCCAGTAGAAGAAGTTGTGGTGGATCTCTGCTCTTATGGCTGCGTGACAATTAAGAGGAATCTATTTGTCCGCTTTCGCGATTTAGACCATATCTTAAAATCAGAGCTATCAATGCTGACAGGCTGGCAAATACACAATCACTTACTGTTAGGAAAAGCGAACCCTGAGGAGTGGCTATATACAATGGCTTTGCCTGGAAAAGTACAATGGGTGAGTTGCAGAGTAGCAATAGGCCTGCAATTTCAAACATTTATTTTGGTTATTTTAAATGCAGCTATTTTTTAACATTAGCCTCGTGTAAGCCCTAAAGCCAAATACAAATCCCTTTCATGCAACGAGCGTGTTTTTTGACAGTGCCTGGAGACTCTGGTGTATCCTTTAAACAGTGCGCAGAGTGGAAAAGACAGACAGGTATAATTACTTCAGCAGTGGTGAACAGAGGAGCTAAATCACTAACAGCACACTTTGTAAAGAAAAGCTTGGCTGGAGAGCTTTTTAATGGAGCCTCTCACAGTGTGAAGTCAAAAGGAAACCTAAAACCCACTCCTCTATTGGCCTGTCCTTCAGCACTGGGATTATGTGATGTAGATGCCGTTTGAGCTGCACTGCAGTGTTATTTTAATCCATCAGGACTCGCGAGTCTTATGAAAACATCATTAAATCAGGGCAACAATGTGTGAGCCCCTTAGCCATGACATACTGCTGACGTCCAACTGGCTCACATGAGTGCAGCCCGGGACCTGGGAAGAGGTTCACGTTAATGATGAAACACGAGGCAAAGTATCGGCGAGGCACGGAGACCTGCGCTGTAGTAATAAAGGTGCATTAAATATGTAGCTCAAAAGAAGTTGAGCTCTTCTAGACACCGTTTCCTCAAATGTTTCTTAGGAAACATGAATCCTGGGGGAGATCACACAAAGAATGCTAAATTTTGACAGAAACAAACGCATTGGCAACAAATCATTATTAAATATAGTCCCTTACTGGTGCTGGCTTGTAAGGGTATAGTTTGAAAGAATAGTTATTTTACTTTTTGTATTTCACACTGGACACTTTTTTTTTGTTGGTTCGTTTTTCATAATTGACTACAGAAAGCAGAAACGGGTTAATGGTACAGAAACGCACACATTCATTTATAAATACAAATACATGTTTCCCAAAACCCTAATGCCAGGTTACCAGGGGGATGACTTGTTTGTAGATCCTTTACAACCTATAATACAATGCAATACTGGAATCTTATTCGGCCGGTCCATACCTCTTTAATAGCAGACATCTTCACAGTCTCGTAGTAGTGCAGTGGGGCGTGGGGAGCATTCATGTCATACCCAAATCCGGCCACAGCTACCTCATCACAATTATGAAGAGCCATTGTTATTGCAACGGTTCCAAGAGTTGGGATATTCTGTAGAAGACAGGATATAGACATTATCAGAGAGCATCTGGAGGCAGATGGCATTCAGCTTAAACTTTTCCTCCAACAGAGATGGATGTCAGGTGATTCTACAAATCAAACCATGATATGACAAAGTTGTGACCTGAATGTAAAAGTAATGAAAAGAACATTGGCCTGCACACTCTTATTTAAAGAAATTGAAAACCACCTAATTTCATGGTTAATGTAAATGTGCAACTAAAACAATGGCAAAGTTTGGATACTGTAAAATTCTCTAAATAAAACAAATATGACTTCTAAAAACAAGACAGTACAGTCGACTGTATTGTTCAGATCACATTGCACAACATCCTTAGCAATGGTTAAAAATCAATGGTAGGAAAGAGAGGTCCTGCATGGGACTGTGGGGCTGAAAGAACAACTATTTAGCTGGGCTCTTTATCACCAGCAGTGAAAGACTGAGCGGTCGGCGAGTGTTAATTAATTCACAGCCGTGGTGACTGACAGATACCGGCACTCAGGTTAATGGTCTCTCCTGTACAAGCGCTTATCAGCAGCCTGCCCTGAGTGACAGCACTTAATCCCCCTCCCCAGAGCCTGCCGAGGGACTGATAAGGCAGCACTGTGCCCCGCTGGCCGCCCAGCTCCTCGGGATGGGGCGCCCGTCTCCACGGCTAACCCACTTACACCTCCATGGGGCGGAGCCTGAGTGTAACCCCGACTGAAATTAGATGGGACCTCCTTGAGAAATTCATCTCAACGAATGCAGTGACTGCATGCCTGTGCCCCTGTAAGGCAAACCTGTAGCAAACTAATCCAACAGTAATCATGCAAACGCTTGTGGATAAGTTGCCTATGTAGGATAAGGAACTACAAGCTGCTTTTGGAGGAAAACTAGTGTGACTCCATGTGTGTGTGTGTGTGTGTATATGCATATATGGGATTCATAAGACTCCTTAGCAACCAGCCCCCCGTTTCTGGTACAAAAAAAGAAACCTGCGCCTTCGACATCTCCCAGATTGTTAAGCAGAGGAAATAATTCCAGCCATTAGAGCACTTGGTTTCATACCCCAGGGCTTCGTTCCCCAGGTCAGCCCAGCTCCTAATCATCAGGAGGAAAAAAAGCCTCAGTGCCCAATTCTGTCAGGTAGGTATTAAGCTATCAAAGCAGAGGATGTGTCAGGCCGTCTGCTGTGATCAGTACCGTATGTGTGTTTCTGGCCTGAGCTGCCCCAGGCCTCAGTCCTGGCCGGGGAGCCGGGCTGTCCTGCCACATGCTGAGCACATGTTCAGGGTTCAGCTCAAGGTGGCCTGATGGCCTGTACTGGAGCTGGAAAATTACTCCTATTCCCCTTACTAGCAGCTTTCTTCTTGCATCAAACACAGGCTGAAGAACAGAATGATGATGTTTTACAACCAAAATCCCTAATTTGAAACTGGGTCATGATTCATGCACTTACAAAAAGAGACTAATAATTGGGTTAAAAAAACGCATATAAACCCTCATAAATTCTCCCTTTTGTTAAAGTTTCATTTCCTGTAAATTTGAGCAGGCTGTCCACCCCCTATTTATTAGGTCCCAACTGCTTGCAAACAACACTGATGGGACTTATGTTTGGGGTCTTGTATTCATTTCATCTGTGTGCTATCTGAACCATGTCACACACACCTCCTTATTTACATGCCATTAAATGGACTGTCGAACTGCAGCCCCTACAGATTAGTTCTGGGGCCCTGTGCCATTTCATAGGACCTGCTCTGTGTCCTGAGCTGCAGAAAGTGATAAAGGGTGGCAGAGCAGAGGCAATCTGGATCAGCTGGTGTTTTACAAGAACACTGTAAGGCACTGTCTCGGTGTGACCAGACTAAAGGCCAACCCAAAGCTGATTCCTCCGAGAGATCCTGCAGTAGCTGAAAGCAGAGGGATGAGATGCAATGTGAGCCAGTGAGGAGAACTGTGAAGTGAATTGTGGATAAAATACAAAATAAAAATGTAAGAAACCCACAGGATCAAAATGTGGTCAGAATTTAGGGTGCTGCAGGCAATGAGACTGCCGAGATAACGTCTGAGACTAATGACATCTGACTCAACAGTCAGCTAGACATGTGTCTGGGGTTTTGGTTTAAAATACACCCTAGTCTTACAGGACAAGTCTTGGCCGTTGTCTCCTCTGTGCCACTCACCCCTTTCCCCATGAGGCCATTGTTTAGGGGCAACCCAATGAACTGGAAAGCAGCTTCCTGGATGAAATAGGGATTGAGGATGCGCATCTCGCTGGGCTCTTTCGGGACGTGCTGAGCCACAGATTTCCAGAAGCCCTCCGTGCCACGCTGCCAAGGAAAAGAGAGAGAGAGAGAGAAGTCCTCAATGCCAAGCTGCCAAGGAAGAGAGAGAGAGAGAGAGAGAGAGAGAGAGAGAGAGAGAGAGAGAGAGAGGAAGACAGACAAAGAGTGAGAGATGGAAAAAGAATGAGAGATCAGTAGGGAAGAGAAAATGAGGTAGTTTCACTGGTGGGTGGAAAAAATGCAGCTGTTCCAATTATGGCATGATATTCATGAAGTATATTAATCTCACGTCAGTGCAATTAATTTGCACCAAACAGCATTTAGAACCTTCTGGATTTATACAACTTTATAATAAGATTACATGAAATAAATTCTAAATTGAAAGAAAACCTATTTAAAGTGACCAGTCACCGTAAAATATTTTACAATTAAATTCTAACAAACAACCATTATAAAACATCATTAATACATCTGTAGAAGTATACAGCCCCAAAAGCGATTCCCATGGTAATATATATAAAACAGGGTTTAAAATCGAAAAGCAACTAATGCTTCCCTTAAACGCATGAGAAATCCCAAATAACATTACATTCATTAAAAATAAACAGTTGTAATGGTAAACGCAGTGTGAAATTTTCAAGATACAAGAGCCATGAAACTATCTTGGACAGAGATCAAAAGCCAGACTTCGCAATCAGAAAATTATAAAAATCACATTTATTGCAAATGACTTTCATTACCCTTAAGTATCAAATTGGTCAATCCCCACTGAATCCGCCCCCAGCATCATTCACTGTGACAGCTCTTGTAAGGTCTTCCACTGGGAAGAAGTCATGTGAGTCTGTGGCCTCCATGGGTGTTCTGGATTCTGGCATGTCTACGATCTCAGCCACAGGCCTCTCACCATATCAATTACTTGGGAAAACTGGCCAGGAGTGCAGCTGAACAATTACCCTGCATTTATTCAATTCGCTCTGCATTGTGATGACCTATTATTCCTCTGCAGGATGGCTAAGTGACAACCACCTTGATGGCAAACAGGCGGTCAGGTTATTGGCCATAATAGAAATCACCTGTACAAATAAGTGAATGCTGCCTTTGAAACAAGAAAATAAAGGGAGCAGCCATTGAACAGGGAAAACTGCTTTGAACTGGCTTGGATGTGAGCCAATGGCAAGCCAAGGCTTGAACCATCCTTCCTGTCAACAGCATTTGTATTGAGGACCCATTTGGCTGCTGCTCCTCACAGCACAGGGGTCAATGACAAGTAGACTACCTCTTACAGCTGGTATCGAGCACCTTGTGTTATTGTAAATAAACAACATGAGCCACTAGAGAGAAACAAAGCAGTTTAGCTGTGCAGATGACGACAGTGACAACGAAGATGACAACAACAACAAAACATAATAAACATGTTAATCTTTAGAATTGAAGAAATGTCTGTAATACAATGCATGTTTGTTTGTTTTTTGTTAAAAAGCCTGGTTAATTTACAGAATGACAAGATAAAGATAATGTGATGAGACAGGTCCATTCATCAAAATGTAAACACATAGGAAGAAAGAGAGGGTGTATATACTACTGCAAAATATGACTGGCCTTTAAAACTTCTTAGTTCAAACTGATGTCACATTTCAGATTACATGCCCAAGAAATTACTGTATCTTAATCCTTAAAAGGGAAGGATCTTGTGATTTGATTTCCACTCATGGACAGTCTTATTGGTGCAATATCACAACAATTACATTTCAACAAAAATGTAAGGTTTACCCCTCTTAGTAAACCTGCTTTGTAGACAATAGACTACAAATGGCAGCCACTCACAGCTTTGAGTCCCACATTGAAATAAAGGAAGAGAACAACAAAAAACATCTCCCTCTTGTAAAAGCAGATGACAGATTAAGAGAGGACACTGTGAGAGGCTACTGACAGATAGTTTAGGTAATGTTTAAACCAGTCAGTGTTGGACACAGGCATGTAGCTGCCAACACGTCTGTAACTGGCCCGAAGGCAGGCAATATTTGCATTTTGGTTGCCTGTGCCATAACCATATCTTGTCATACAGGCGCCTGATACAGGAGACCAGAGTCACAAACAAACACATCCTTCTATAGTAAAGGCAGAGAGAGTATGACGCCAAAATATAAAGGAAGGAAGCCGCAGGATGACTGCAGACATGGGCCAGATCAGATAAAAAGGGATCTTCAGTTCCATCAAAGGCTTTCGATACATACGGATCCAAGATCACAAACCTCGAGCTGGTGTGGGCAATAAATTGTTCAACATTGAACAAAGATAACATCCAATGTGAAAATTTAATGAAAGCAGTTCTGCTTAGGCCATTACTATGCAAAAATAATGTTCTCTGGTGACAGGGGGAATATTTCCTCCTCAGACCCGTCTGTTGGGCACAAAAAGCTGGCCCTTTCTATAATGTTTAAATTACTAGAGGGTAGTGTCCTTCATCAAGCTTATTTTAGTTATAAACAGTGATGATTCACATGCAACTATATCACATTATCTGCACATTCTCTACTACATTCGTAAGGGAGTAATGATTGAGTAGTAAAATAGCTTGCAAATAACTGCTTCTAAAACAATCCTGAGGAATCTGCTTCAATTTCCTTTCAGATCGGTCTGTCTGAGACTCTGCGCTTTGGTGGAGTTCAGAGCAGATTGATGGGCTGAGACAGATAAAACAGGAAGCCGAATTAATTTATTTTAAATTACTTTGCCAGCAGTGGAAGTGGATAAACACAGCATTCCCCACTGTTCAGCAATGACCTGTTGACAATGGTGTGGGGGATCTGGCCATTTCTAGGGGGTTTGTGGAGCCACGTTCCACATAAGCAATGGCAAACCTGTCATTTAAATCCAAGTATGCTGGGCAAAATGGGCCATTTCCGATTTCCATAGAAAACGATCATGATAAAATGTTAGCAATAGGACCAGGGAATCAGTTTGATGTCCCGACCTGAGAAATGGATTCTCCCTAAATTACTGTAATACGTGTCATTATATTTTCATAACAAGGGTTTAAGAATAAGTGTTCCAGGAGAGTTGATAAAATACTAACACTGGTTAAAACAGTATTAATTTCAAAGGTGGCTGCGGCCCCAGCTGGAAAGAATTAGGACAGGTATTGTGTCTGTCTGATGCACTTGGACGGCTGGCAGAGCTATGTGCAGCACCCGGATTACACCTGGGAGAAACACAGGAGACACACACATACACCCTTTGAACCCGTCTGCACAGAGTACCTAGGCTGCAGGGGCACAATGCCACGCCAGCAGAGTATCAGAGAAATATCATAACGTATTTTGAAGTGAAAGAGTTGTGAAGAGACAGCGATCAGACTTTTAGTCTGGGATTCAAGTTGCAGATTTGGTGACTTGGACTCGAGTCACAAAGGCAAAAGACTCGGACTCCGACATTTTTCATGACGGGTCTATCATTACTACTTAATTTAAAATAAGCTATTATTCCTTTCCAAAGTATAAGGATAAATAAATAACAAATACTACCAAGATCAGAAATTTGTTTTGTGGACAAACATTTCAAATTGAAACCTTACTGTAGTTAAACAGACCAATATGAGAGACTGATGATCAATACTGACATGACATGTCAATTCGGACATGTATTTATTTAGTTATATTTTAAAAAACTAATTGTATTTTTCAAAAAGATATATTAAAGTAAAAAATGACAATACATATTACTAAATGTTCCTATGCAATAGGCCATTAACATCTAGTCTAGAAAATGAGGGCCTATAGCTATAGCCTGTGTGTGTGTGTGTGTGTGTGTGTGTGTGTGTGTGTGTCATTAAATAAAAAAAATAAAATAAATAAAACTCTTCCCTACCAAATCAAAGATTATACAACTCTTTTGATGTCATCTCTTAAAAAATATATATATATATAAAATAAAATCTCAAATCAAATGATACATTGTGGCCTTTAACACTATAGCCCAAGTGCAAGCATCTTCCACTGGCACAAACCTTGTTGCTGTATGGGCTGGCTTCATACAAACGAGAGCTGACACACTTTCAAGCTGTGTGCTGGAAACTGGTCCGGCACAGGAAGGCCTATATTTAGCCCAGCCTGATGTTGTTGCAGTGTTGCGCTCCAGCAGTGGGATCTGTGTCATCCGCACCAGGTACTGCATACAGGTGGTGCTGTGACAGCTCCCAGGACACATTCCCTGCTCTTTCACTTTAATTGCCCATGTGGGTTGTGTGCATGTGCTTTGAAAGGCCAGTCGAATACATTTATATGCTTGTAGGAGGATGGATTGCAGGATTTTATCAGCCCTGCACAGACCACAGGTGCAGACTTGAATATTTTTTCTGTTTTGTTTTTACAATCCAGACCAGTTCCTCATTGTGAGCCCTACTACCACAGCTTTTAACACATTTTGAAAACCACACATACAACATGTAACGCTGGGAATTATGAACCTGTTGGCTTTCCACCAACTTCGTGTCTGAATTTAACCTTATGGTGATTGTTAGGGAAGGGCACTAAAAGGAGTCTTGATGGATCACTGCCGAATTCCTCCCAACCTTTTATAAAGGATTTTATAGTGGAGAAACACTAACGATCACCTTGCTCCCATCAAACACAATATCCCCGAAACCGATCTCCCAATAAAACACCAGGCAAAAGCTCTCCTGGGAAGCAAGCTGCACATTGCTCTTGGTAGATTTCCTGCAAAGTTGCTGGCTGTAACTCCTAAATATACAAAGGCAATTGACAGGGGATTCTTTAAGTTGTTTGCTATCTGTCTTGGTACAGCAGTACACCCTCCTAAACGTGGTACAAAGGCAGCTTCACAGAAGGAAAGTCATTCAGTACCTGGGCAGTAGTAGTTTCACAGCTCTTCTGTTCCATTTTCCAAGAGCTGAGTTTCTACAGCAACAAGACATCTTCTCAACAATGAGCTGGTATTTTCATTTGAAATTAGAAGAGGAAATTCCAAAAACTGAATGATTACAGCCTTATGTCTGCTTAGCACCGGCAACAAGAGGATGGAAACAATACACTGCGCACAGAGGCTGGTGTTAGTAGTTGCAACTGAAATACCCAAATAAATAAATAAATAAATAAATAAATAAAAATGCAGACAGCCAGCCAGACTTAAAAGATTAGGGTAAATTACAGAAACAAAATGTATTGTAGCTGATGTGGAACAATTCTGTAATTGAGCGAGACCAGTAATAACAGCACCTTCAGAGGAACAACTAGGGGGTGCCAAACAGATTAAAATTGTACACAAATCCTGAGCAAAAGCCCAGACAGAAATCCTGAAACGTGAACAAAGGCCGTGCCGCCAGCAACATTTGTAAAGTCCTGCTGTGCGGTCAATAGAAACAATAAATCACTTATTGAAGCAGCCGTGTATCGGCGAAGCGAAGGTTAACACTAACACTACCTCAACATCTGGCATTAAAAACTAATGATCGCCCTGACAAAGTATTTAGAGTCGGGACGCAACTTGTAAAATTCCCTCTTCAAAAAGCCCTCCATGCCGTATCTGGGATCAGGTGCCGGTCTCTGGGGTGGGGAGAAGTGCAGATGAAAAACCACCAGCAGCACGATCACTCACAGACTCTGATCAGGGCCGTTGAAGCCTTTTGGAAGGTCCTGACTGGTTTGCTCCTACTGTTCTGTGAAATTCTATGGGAGAACAACACCCAGGCCAGAGAGCACCAGCTGAGCTGCATCCACACTGCATGGGTTTCACAAGCAGAAAACGCAGAGGTCCAAAAGCAACCAAGCTGATCTGAGTGTTATGTACTCTGTCTATTATTATGAATTTGCCTTGCTTTGACAGATGTCTTCAATCAGACTGAACTAGAGGAATAACCGCAGCATTAACTAATACATTTGTTTGCTATAGGAGCTTCGAAATGGGTAATATACTTGCCCCCGCTATTTGTCGACGATAACCCATTAACTTCAATGAGAATGAAGTGCCTTATAAATTACTCAAGAAAACAAGTCTCTCCCTGAATCTAAATCAAATAAAAATCTCCATTCTGTTCCTGCAGAATTTCTTCACCCTTTGAGAAAACAAATTTCCTTAATAATTTAGAAGAATGTTCTGTTACTTTTACACTCAGTCAGGCAATTATTTTCCAAATGAAATTACTGCTGCAAGCCACCACATTGCCCAGGCAGTATAGGGCTCATTGTGCTGTGGGCGCCCAGGATTCCCCAGCAATCTCAGGTTCACCCAACTGTGGGAACACTCATCCAATTTTATTCTCCCAGCATAGGTTTGGAGGTCACCACCACAGTGCACTAGTGCTACACCCTGGATTTAAGCAGCACTTCCATGGTACAAGACCAATCCAGTCCCTCCCCCCCATGCAGACACTTTCAAAGAATGAGCCACTCAGGAGCCCCCCATAATACCATTATCCTTCTGCATGATAGTAGATGTTTGGATCACCAAGAGATGCACAGTACTCTGAGAGGGAAATAAGTACGGAAAAAATCATCCCACTTAAAAAACTTATGCCATTCTGAAAGACTTTAGATGATTCCTGCCATAAGAGTACTTCACACGATTACTGGACCTCTGAAAAACAGATTAGACCAATTAAAAACACTCCACCCATGGGCCGCAGAAATATTTTCCTTTCATTGTTGAAGAAAAATTACCAAATGGCACTGTTTGGTTTTACTCCTAAACCGTTTTTTTTTTTTTTTTTTTTTTGGGTTGTTTCATTGACAAATTTTCTGGAAATACATGAAAGGCGCTCTGTGGGGACTGGAGAAACCAATGAAAATTCTTGACTCATGCTCTGTCTGAAACCGCCAAAAAACCTTCAAAAGTCACGTCAAGTTGCTAGTTAGAAATAAATAAATCGCGCAATTACAGAGGCTGCACGAAACTTGATTTACGACACAAAAATGATTTATTTCCCATAAATGGAGAATTTCAACTTCAGACAGGTGGCCGAGCCACTAGCAAACAGGTGATTTCATACACCTACAGACAAAGCAGAACAAAAAGGGGATAACATATGGTCTAGTCTATATGTAACATTAAGCAATCAGCCTTAGTGATAAGCTTGCATTTACTTTTATAGGTGCATCTCGACTCATAATTTTTGGAATTGAAGAATGGAGTGAAAATACAATGACAAAGATGACTTTTCAAGGAAACATTTTTAGACATAGAACTATCTGAAAGAATCAATCAATCAATCAGTGAATCTGCACCTAGTGATAAAACAAGGAGATCTGATCCCAAAGACAAAGCAATTGTGCTTCTTTCAAATCTGAGGGAATATTTTGCTTATAATGAATAGATATCACAAACTGGATACGGACAGTTTCTTTGTGACAGCGTTCTATGAACTGTTCCAGTTATGGCCTAGAGAAGGATTTTTGGTTTTGTATTGTGCTGGGGTTCTGCACCACTAAAAGCAAACTAGAAATTGGCCTGCAGTTTTTACAGCATTTCAAAAACAGGATGATTTTAACACTGACAAATATTTGTGGATGGTGAACATGCACCCTTTTCTTTGGAACAAATGTTCCAAGAAAATAATATTTTATACACTTAAAAATTGGAAAACCACTGCACAAATAATTATCCAAAAGAAATTGAGCTAATCGTGCCAGAGCAGGGCCTTGAGATTGAGTTTCCTGAATTGAATAGCAGATATAAAATCAAAATGATCGTAAACAAGGCAAAGGAACTTTTGCTGTTCTTGAACATAGCTGACATTTTGAAGTTCCAGTAGACCAGTATGGCAGGTGGGACGCAAAGAACGCAACATATGAAGTTCCAACCAAGCACTTAAAGCCAAATAGGATATCCAATCACTTCACACTATAAATTGAGTTAATATAAATGGACGTGATGCTACTCCATCACTGTAATGAAAGCCATACCCTAACAACATGGTATCAAGAAGTAACCCAAATGCAACAGAAGGCTGATGAAAAACAAGAACACAAACAAAGCACTGCAGAAAATAAAGGGCCTGTATCAATATACCTAGAGCCATTAGAGTAATTAGGACAGCTCTATGGAGCTTTCCAGTGCAGTGCAAAACAGTAGTTACTGGGATATCTTCAACGAGTGAACCCCAAGACACTGAGATTGTCGCCGCCACTGGCAAACCATTAAGGCTTCGGTAGGTTTGCATAACATTGTTGCCCTGCTCTGACTGAAATTTGCGCCCTTAATTGTCAGCATTTCCCAGGTTTGTAATCCAGTCTTCCGAGCATTTTTTCCTCTCTTATCTGGCTGCTTTAGTGGCCAACAGACCGAGAAACCTAATCCCAGTTCACAAAAGGCAATGCAAAAACAGACAGTGGGAAACCCATATGGGAGTAAGGAAAGGATTGCACAGAGAGCCTCTAAATCCGTTCTCTCTTTCTCCAAGCAGAACCAAGACTTTCACCCCAACAAAAGGCACCCAAAATAATCATCTCAGTGGCCCTGCATTTAGCCTAGAAGCAGATAAATGCTGCTTTCAGAAGGCAATTTTAATTGTTCTAACAACTGAACTAGCTGTGTATTAAATGACCTTAGAATACAAAGCTTCTACAATTCACCTCATAGCGGAGGGGAATTCTGGGTAGGGAAAAGAGAGGGAAGACAAGACTGAGATTTGTCATCAAAGTCACTATAAATTTCACTCAATTTTGAATCTCAATCTTTTCCTAAACTGTGAAGTCACCTGAGGTGTTTCTTAACATTTGAAAAGAAGAAAATGCTTAAAATCATTTAAAATGTTATTTTTTGTCTAAAACATGAACATGATGGATGTTCAACATAGTGCTTTGTGAATTCCCTACTTTCAGGTTAAAATGGTCA
The DNA here is from genome assembly GCF_036373705.1 of Amia ocellicauda. Classification (NCBI taxonomy): domain Eukaryota; kingdom Metazoa; phylum Chordata; class Actinopteri; order Amiiformes; family Amiidae; genus Amia; species Amia ocellicauda. Next base: position 15,230,912 of record NC_089868.1, on the reverse strand, counting down.
ATAAATCAAGTGCACACTATTAAAGATAACTGTACATGTTTTATAGAGTTCGTGCTAGTATAAAATGTTTGAAGAAGTGCCTGAAGTGGCTATCATTACAGATGTTGAATAACTCCAGATTACTGCTCGACAGATGTGGTCTGTTGCTGTCAGTAGCTGTGCAGATTTGGGTTGGCATGCCAGGGGTATGGCACAAACAGCATGGTGATCCACCCAGCTGTGAGCTGTGGTACATCTGTTGGACACATGGTGCACTACGAACCCGGCCCCTGCACAAACACTGCAGGTTTACTCAGGGAATGCCACAGACAGCTTAATGGACCTCAATGCCAGGAGCTCAGATGAAACACAAAGGAAACAGGTTTCTATAAACAGTACTACTACATGAAAAAATAGAGCAAAGAAAAAGTAACTAAAGACACGGAGGATTATTATTTTTCCTCCAAATTTGTCTCACACATTCTAACTTTTAAATTAAGCCCATCTAAAATAAAATAAACAAAATTAATTTACATTTTCTATAACTATGTTGGCTCCTGCACCTGTTAAGTTTATACATTATTTTGAATTACGTTTTTCTTTTTTTTGGTGTGGGGGGGTGAGCACTTTCAAAATCTTCCAGTGCTGCTTAGAAAATATTTTTTTGTGCAGAGAAAGACTTGCAGCCATGGTGGCAAAATCGAATGAAATTGTTTTATCTTTATCTATGTATTTAGCAAGTTGACCAAACTGCAAGCACTGAAAGGCTACATAAATGCATACAGACAGACTGTACTGTGTATCCTTACTCAAATTCAAGACAGCGTTTCAAGCATCTTTACTGGCTAGGCGGTGGAAAAATGGTTGTAATTTAGAATTAGAATTTTAGAACTGCGGGTCCTATGGCTGGCTAAAGGATCTGTGTTGAAAGTGTTTAAGAGAGTTTGAGGATTGAGTCCCTCACTGTGACAGTCATTCTCTGCAGTGAAGAAGAGGTAAATTGCAAACTAATTCATCCAAATTACGAGCCGTGTTAAAAAAAAAAGCTGTTATAATGAACTGTTTCTTTACTTATTACAGTCTTTACAATGAGCACAAACCTGGAAGGTGCCCAGCCTGTGAACCAGCTCACAGAGTTCACGATCAGAGCATCTCAAAGCAGCCTGAACTTGGTAATGATCAGGACATCTTTGTGGTGCCAGTCCCCTTTGTAGTAAAGAATCTCAGGCATTTAACCACTTTAAAGCGGATATGACCTTTGCCCAACAAGCAACGCAACCAAACCATTTTTCCCATTGACACAGATTAGACAGAGTTAAGATCACATGTGGAGTTTGCCCTCGAACTCAATACCCAGAAAATGCAACGTGTGTACGCTCGCCATACTTAGCCATTGTAAACAGGCGGTCTGTAAGTATTATCTCTATGTATGGGATTGCTGCAGCTGTTGTGCAGCCGAAAGGGGTCCGCTGCTAATAAAGGGACAATTGTCACAGTTCAGTTTGTGGAAGTGCCCCGTTGTTGCCCTTGACTTCTGTGGCCTTGACTCTCTCCTCCCTAATCACCCTGGCAGTTGTGCTGGGAGAGCGGAGGCCTGATTAGGGACCGTTCACAAGACTCCCGGTCTGCTATGGAAAGTGCCTGTGTAGATAGATTCTCTTTGGTTAACCCACTCTACCCTCCAGACGGGCTGAAGGATCAAAGCACTGCTGCCCCAGGCTTGCAGGGAGGGTTTACATATACACACCCGGCTGTTAATTACTTGGGCTTCTCAGTCATATGGTCATCATCAGTTCAGTGCTTTGTCGCCGTATGACAGAGCAAGGGGGTATATCTTTAACAGCACCTGCTTCGCTAGCAGCCCCTCGTGAGAATTAGTGCTTTCACACAATGGAATAAATCGCTCGGTTGACGCCGGGGTCTGATGACTAGAAAGAACGATGTTGTTTCCAGGGTCTTTCTGTCACTTTAACATCAGGAATGCTTGTCCCTGGATTGAACATCGCAGAAGACAGTCATGTGCATGGACTGGTCCTCAAAACCTACATTATTAAATATGCTTTATTAATTTTGTGGTTAATTCATAACCACAACAAACTACTTTTCTAAATGGGTTTAACAAATGAGAAGGGGGGCACAAATTAGAAAGCAACAACATTGTAAATTAAGTGATAGGGGGATAATAGGGATGATAATTAAATAAAAAAGTGTAAATACCTTTGCGAGAGGTGCAAAAGTAATTTAATGCCTTCTCTGAATTCAGCGATTCCGACTGTGTTCTCTGATAAGCAGACATCACAGGGCCCTACATACGGAAGTACCAAGATATTTGTCATAGTTGACTACTTGCTTAGTGCCTTTATACTCAATCCTGTTCCCTTGGTCTTTACATTTTTATACCCAAAACCACACCCAGAAGGTCTCCATTAAATTGCATACAGTAGAAGTCCTTTCATAGCCGAGCAATAACAGGGGTTTCCACTGAACCACAAGAGATCCTTAGATCCATCAGTCTGGTCTTCTCTGACTGTTTTACAGCAAGCCTCTCCCTAGCCACAAGCTGAGAAAGGCTTATTTATTGAAGGCGTTTGCAAAGAAAAATCTCATGACAAACAATAACACTTGGAGTTTACAAGCACTAGGGAATGCAAGTGTACAACCGCACATTTATCAGATACTGAAATTAAATGGCATTATGTTGAGACATAATGTAGATATAAATATGTAAACTTTCAAAGCACTTTAATTAAGTACATAGAGCATCATGGCAGAAGGAAATTCCATGATTAATATAAAAAACAAAGGAGATTAGAATCAAATGATTTTAATGCTGGCTGGCAAGCCTAAGGGAAATTAACATCTCATGTGAATCTCACCTGAATCTGAAAGTAGGAAATGATGCATGTTTAAGAAATTCTGCTGCCAAATTGAATTACATTGTGTGAAAGCTTTCCTTATATCACTTTAAACAATGTAACCGTGCAATGAAGCTGAAAAGGTGTAAATTGAAACCGTAAGTCAAAAGGGCACGGACATTATGAGAAACAGTGATACCGGAAACTTTAAAAAAACGACTGACAAATGAAACTGTTGTGTAAAATGTCGGCATGTTAACTTAAGAGTCCAGATCTGAATAACGTGATAAATAAATACAGGTTTCATTTTAGCAAATCAGGTCAAATATTGAGACTACAAAAAAAAATCTTTAACAGAAGGCAGATGAGAAAAAAAAAAAAAAGGTTTAAAATCTCACTCCTAATCTCCTTACATTGGATTTCCTCATGAATGCAAAGGAATGTAAAGGACTGTAAAGTAACTTGACCTTTCTCAGCGGTGCTTAACTTTTTAGGACATTTTAATTGTTTAAAATGTAAATGTTTTCCCGATCAGACATTAATTCACCCATGAAATTGTCGAGGGAAATTCGTCACACAAAATATACTGTTGGTGGTGTAAAAGAAATTCACACTAGAAGATTTTATGCATGAATACAACACACTACACTAATAACTAGAGCTTACTATCCATCACATACAGCATTCACCTTGGCAATGCTGCCTTAATGCTACAAGTATACAGGACATGGAACAACATGGAAAGGATAACTTACATAAGCTCGGCCAGAAAGGCAACACAGCAATTTCAGATGATGGCTATAAACGGAAATATTTTTCTTGAACATAGTTATTTTATTTGTTATGGACAAGGAAGGTGGGTTGCCATAGTATAACCCTAATATTTCATAAAATATTTTGGACACTTTTCTCAGTTTGTTGAAGGTCAATCTGCATGACATATAAAATACTTTATATACAACTGTGGGGTGACATTTGAGCATCTGAACTTAAATAAATCTGGATAGGTTCTCCAGGATGACAGTGTTAACAATTGGTTTGTTGTGTATGTGCTTAAATGCTGTCTTCCAACTGGGCATGCACTGTATACTGTAAATTATACTGTCAATTATTCTCAGGCTCAGGATGTTTTTTATAGCTCTGGGCCACGCTAACAATCATTTCAGAGCATATAAACCTCATGTTAATCAGCTCAACAACCTGGGGCACCTGCTGTTACTGTAAAGTAACACCGGTTCTTGGGAAGACGTAGAAAATTCACTTTCAAAGGCCGAAAACACTGAAAAGCCCAGCATTCTTTCCACCTACAAATGTCAACGTGTGACAAAAGGTACTTCTGAACCCAAGACTTCAAAGTTCCCACATGCAACAGTTCAAAGTTTTTGTTACTCTTGGTTGCAAAAAGGGAATAAGGGAGGGGTATTTTTGGATTAAACAAGAATCAAAAGCCGTGATTTTCTAAAGCTGATTGTCTACACAGTCACACATGCCTTTCCCTGAATAGACAGCTTGCTTGTTTTAGCTCCTTTAAAAATGGGAAACGAAACAAAAAAAAAAAACATGCTGTAATATATTTGGTTAACAGCGCAGCCTCTGCAAACACATGGGTTTGTTTTGCTTTTAGTTTTAGCACAAGCTAATCTAATTTACCCGACCCTTCTCAACAGCCAAACAGACAGCAGTACCTACTGTACTACCATGCAACAGCACCTGCTGGAGGACTGCTAGTATGAATTATAGCAGACTTGTGTTGCATTATTAAACATATATAAAAATACTCAATTCAATAGTTTAATAAATCACTTCAATTAAATTGTCACTAGTTTCAAAGGCAATAGTGGGAATGTAAATACAAATATTTTAATATAGCAATGCAGATATTCATGCATCAACATTTCAAATAATGAGAAAATATTGTTGCTGATGTTATTTCTAAACAAGCCAACAAAAAGTAGCCATCCAAGAAATGTCCATTAAATTTAAACAACAACATATTTGGTCCATATTTGGTCACGTGTGTATTGAAATTAAACAAACAAATACAATCCGACTTCAGTGTGGGAATTATTTCAGCACAGTGTGGTTTAGATGGCTAGTACTCAAACTACTTAGCTGCAGTGTCTGGCTGGAGCACAAATGATTTCCTGAATTTGGGCTGGAGGTACACCAGATGCCAGGGCATGACATTTGACATGTGTATCTGTAGAGATTTGAGAAGCCTACTGTAAACAACAGGTCGACTGCTAAAGATTTTGAAGGAACGTTTGTGATTATTTTCTTTTTGCGGTCTGCAGGATTTTACACCACAGGCAGTGCAGCTTTGTGAGGATAAGTGTGTAACAAGGATACCTGATGCTCAAACATATACAAAGAAGGGTATATTAAAAATCATAACATTAAACATGCGTCTAAATAATTATAAGGTTTGCTTTATAAAACTAACAAAGCCTCCAAGGAGACAAGTTAAGGAGACAGGCAGAGATGAAAGAAACGTGTCAGCTTTTCCTACCTTCCATTCATACTGTAGGTAGTTTAAAACAGACCAAGATGAGAGCTGGAATACGGAAACTTGTTCTAAATATAAAACCACTGTATCAGCTCGACTATATTTGGTTTCAAGACCATATTTTGCTGACTAACCTGGCAGAGACCGAAGGTGAATGGGAAAGTAAGGAAGGGAAGTACACCTTACTGAAGCCGAGGGTGTATTGAGAAAAAGGCTTGAGAGATGGAAACGGAAAGCTCCCACATTAAGAGTTTCAAAAACGTATGTTAAGTTGGATGCTACTTCCTGTTCTTTTAACTATAATGGGCGAGAGGAGCGAGGCTCTCAAAGAGTTCCCAAGTGCTGGAAGTTGAGGAATGAAGAGCCTGTACAGACTTCTCCCATCACACAGAAATACCTCAGAAGCCAAAAGCTGTTTCGGAAATTTTAGGGTTGGAATTTTAATGGACAAGCATTTTCTTCAGAAGTGATAAAAGACGGGTTTTTTCCAGAATCCCATTTACATTTTTAGGAGCATACCGGACGTCAGAGTATGGGTGCAACTCATCAGAAGGAAGCTAGGAAATACTACAGCCATATACAGTCTGCCGAAAAACATTCTGCATCAACTATAAGCCATTTCAAATGGGTTTAATAATAATTATGTTCACTTTACCTTTATTTGCCTGTAAATATTGTTGTTATCCAGTCTTTACAGTCCTGTTTAGATTCAAGAGGAGCCTCAAAGTGAGTTCATAAGAGTTGTCAGCACTGAGGAATGACCGACTATCAGACCGTTAGACACCCATCTCAGTTGTTACCTGGATAATTTTCAAAGTTTAATTGAAAGCACTGTTGCCTATAAAATACTGAAATAAAAATGTGCATTAACAAAATCATGTTTTGGACCTATTATCAGTTAAAACTGTAATGTAACAAACAGCAGAACAGTCAGCCTAGTGTCCTTGAGTATAACCCTGCAGAAAAACTGGAGATACTCCCCAATGTCAGACTGAGGCAAAGACTCAACAACTGAAAGAAGAGAGCCCTCAAGTGTGACCAGACCCTTTTTTTATAACCTAAACAAAAAGGAGCTTCATTAATTTTCTATATAATTCAGCTTTAGGAAGAGAGATAAGGGCAGCCATTGAGTCAAACCAACCTGCAAATTTAGAAGTTAATTCAGAAACCTCGATAGACGCCTTTCACTCCTTGTTAAGACATTAAAGCAACACAATTTAAATCCCGAAGACAAAATAAAGAACATTTGTGTGCAGGAGAAAGTCATAATTTAAACCAGCCACTGTGGATGATTTGGTTCATCCCCCTATTGTCCAAGGACTATGATGGCACAAAGGTGAAGTGCAACAGAACAGGGATAACGTGTAGAGAGGAACTGCCTGATTTGAGATCCAGCGCAAGAGTGCTACATTCACACACAAAAATTAGAACTTAAATACAAAAACTAATAAACACCTGCTATATACCTTACCAAATAAAACATTTCCTTAGAGCTACTACCACAAACAGCTTCAGGGAACAAACTGCTGTGATTGTAATGTAATTAACTTGCTCCCACTTGCCTCGGGGAGAGGAATTTTCTGCTCTCGCCACTCAAATCCAAGTGAAGGAAGATTACATATAACCGCATCGGAATTGATTCGTCACTGAAGCTCATCAAGTTAAATCAATATGAAGAAAAAGGTAATTCATTCAGAGTAACTATGCATTCGCTGCTTTTAATTGGATTTATTTAATTCAAGTTGATAATGGGTTCTCTCCACATAAAAATACAAAAACTCATGATTTACTGCACTTTCTACATTTTAAGGCAGAGACTTCTTGTGACTCGGCTTGGTGGGTCACCGGTTGAGAGTTTGAGTCTCCACAGAGAATGTGACGTGTCCCCAAGCCACTTTCTCAGCCCTCTATGCACCCCCACACACAATCACTCAAGCTCCCCTCTGCCCCCTCCTGGTCACTTACCAGCTTCTCCTTGTGGACCATCTGCCGGAGCCACTTGAAGTCCAGGGGTTTAAAAGCAGAGAAGACAAAAAGGGAGTCCTTCTCGTACCGCTCCGGTTTTTGGATGGCCCCCTCAGGGTAGGTAATCCTAATCGTGGTTTTGGAGCCAACGTCTTTCACGTAGCCGGTCACGGGGGCCTCATTTAACCTGCGATAAGAAACCATCACTGTCATCACCGTGCCCTTTAACTGAAGCATGGCCGCTAACCTGAAGCCATTTCTCAGATAGCTGCTCACAAATACAATTATCTTCCAGACTCTTGCATTGCATATCTGCTAGATGACAGATGTTCAGATAAAGATTAATTAGCTGGCCTGGACCAGAGAGGTTTTAAATGTTGTGAAAATTAAAAGAGCACATTTGTGACGCACTAAAGAAAAGTCAAGTGATGAAAAGGAATATCTCCAAAGGTATCTGGGAAATAAGGCACTGAAGATATAGTAAATTAATATTTGGGAAATAGTCAATGACATATATCAACTCGATATAATTACTATTATTCTTTGATAAAGTCGTTTTTGGCTTCCCCTTATACAGTTACTCAAACAATTAAAAATACATGGATAGTTTTCCAAGATACTAAAAATAGCTGTTGTTTCTGTATGGGATTATTTTGTTTGTTGTTTGTTTCTATTAGCATTGTGATTTCTGTGGTTTTTATGTGTAAGAGTAGGGTGGGGGGGCAGGTTGAACAGCAAACTTCCCAGAAAGCCCGGAAATCCTTGTGGGAACGGGAACTCACGTGCAGAATGACCCTGACCCACATGACAAAATGTTCAGGGAGTTTTTGGGTTCGTTGCACAAAATCGCGTGGCATTTGCATTGTGACATTACTTTTAAGTATACTGTTGGTATCCTAAACAACAGCTCTATTCTAGATTGAGAATGCAACAGTATGGAAGTGGGGGGGAAGCTCACATTGAAACAGATTAACATCCCAATCTCGGTCACAATACTGTAACACATGATTGTGAATCAATATATGGCTATTGCTACAGGGATAATCTTTAAACCAAAGTTGTAATGATCAACTCAAGGACTCAAGACTGGTGTCATAATGAAAGCAGGACCGTATAAGTGTGTGACAGAAACTTTCAAGTGCAGGACCAAACTAAATAAATCACTGAATTAAGAAATGGGGGAGAAATTATTGTGTTCAGTAGATACAGATACAGCAGCATACCTTCCTTTTTCCATTGCTTTCTTAGTAGCTTTAAAGTTTCTGTTCAACAACTAAAAACATTGCAGTGGGTGGAGATAATCAGAAAACTAAATGTATTGAGGGTAACATCAATGCCTATGCAGATTATAAAAGGAAAATGGTGAACTTTAAAACATCACACCATGACATAACAGATTATATGGTTGGGGAAGAGATTTCTTTTAATCTTCCTGACAAGCGATGACCTTGGCCCTGGCTGTGGACTGCGAGGCTAGGACTGACAATCAGCCATTTATTTGAGGAGAGGAGCAGACGGACTGCACCTGCTCACTGGTGTCAGGGACGTGTGCTGTCAGCACCTGCCAGCAAAGGGGCCGTCACCGCTTGGCCTGTTTGCAAGTCAGTAACACTGAGACCAGGGCGGAAGGGAGGTGAGGCAGGGCATTGGAGAGACCGTAGGAGAGCGCAGAAAAGCACAATAAACAAAAGACACTTAACAGACTGAGGGAGAGGACAGCTGGAATACTGTTCGTGCTTTTCAAGTGCCAGACCAATATTGTTTAGATCTTCCTTAACACACAAAAACACTTCACACCAGCTTCTCAGTTTAATAACAACCCATTAACCATAAGCATGGTCAACGCCACACAGAAGGCTTGTGGAACCCTGACTGGTAAACCAAGACAGGGATTTAATTCCAGGCTTGTTATGGGTTACGATTCGGTTTGAAAACTTCTGTTTTTCCTTAACGAGCTGAACAATGAAAACACTCCAAATCGTACAACAAAACAATGAGTTCTCTGGCCAACGAGCATTTTCTCCAAGTGCCACTTTTCAAATTGTGGTGTCCTTTTGACATCTTTTACACTTTTAAAAGCTTACACTCCTGAGGTTTTTGAAGCCGATTCTTACGTAACATCTGGCTAGCTATGACTAGTCTTAGACAGGGCAATCATTAAATACCAAACAAACTGTTATTTGGTAAAAAGAAAACAATCAAGACAAACTTTATTTTACTGCTTACAAACAATGCTTCCCAGATAGTATTTATATCTAAAGTAGTTTTCTTAAACTGAACTGTAAAATGTAAACATCATAAGTATTAAATCAGTAGGATACCTGGTTTAAGGCCAAACAGGAAACCCAAACTGTAGCCAACATCACAATTTCAAGCTAGGACCATACAAATCTAGACACTCTTCAGTTAGTACAAAATAAACCTTAACTAAAGCCTGAGGTTCCTGGGGACTCCAACCCTAACCCTAGTCTGTATTAAAATGTAAGCCTTATCTGAAAGCTAAATTTAATTCTAATGCATGATTTAGCTAAATCACTCAAAACAGTGCTCTCTAAACAAGCTAAATATACACAAGACCATTCATAACTTCATCTATATACCTAATTAATACTTAGCTTGGTCAAATTATCTATTTTTGGATTTTTCATTTTTGTTATTAACGTTTTCTTTAAATCCAAATTTGAATTTCTCTCAAATAATATTTAGAATCTTCATACTATAAATCTAACCCTTGCCCAGATAACCAAATTACCAACATGTAAATCAAAATAATGCAATATAAACTACCTATATCTAACCCTAAAACCATTCCACCCTTCATCTGCATCCCATATATATATATTTTTTTTAATTCAGATTGTGAAATGTTTCTTGAACATTCAATTATTTATATCATACCGCATTTTTTACAGCAATAGGTTACCTGTGTCTAATTAAAACATAAAACTTGGAAATTTGTCTGTGCTACAGAATTTTGGAATGAGGAAGTTTAAAATATGAATATATTATTAACATGACATATAACATGATTAATATCAATTTCTTACCAGAACTGGAGAATGTCTTATTGAAATAATGGTCTGGGTAGGCAAAAGGGTTTTGTATGCCACACAAATTGTATTGTTAAGTAGACACAAGAAGTAAGATTACTTCAATATTTGCCAAAGCAACAGGTCAAGGGACCCATTATCAGAATCCTTTGGAATCTTTTTGGAATCACAGATTCTATTTTTGCAAAAAGTCTCAGAGCTCCCATTTAATGTCCAATTCATTATGAAAAAGGCATCTCTAAAGATCACTGTGCATTAAAGGTTATAATTAGGTAAATTTTTCTCTGACTACAATCTGAAAAGCAATTGAGTAGATTCTCAGTGGAAATAATGCAGTTCTCAGTTAATATTGGTCTGAGTCTGTTTTACTCAGCAGTGGAAAACAAAACTAATTATTGACACTGAGTAAAACATAACTAGTTTAGAGCCATCCTGTATGTGAAAGTTACATAGCAAAAAAAGGGAGAATTATTGGGAGAGTAAGTGAAAGAATGACCTGGCATTGAAGGCCTTAGAAAGGTCAGTATGATGTATGTAAGAGAATTCCACAACAACACCATGTACTAAGCTTTTTGGAGTTCACCGACACAGGTTTCCAGTATTGTCACGTTTCTCAGATTTCTCCGTCTGCCTGGGCCACGGAGAATGACGAAAGTGGATCCCTTTGGCTGCGTGAGACTGTTAGTTCCAGCCGTCTGGAGGTCAGGGCGGCTGTGCTCCCGAGCCCACTTCCATCAGACAGGCTGGGAGATCTAAGGTCGGGGTTTCGGCCTTAAAAGACCACAGGGAATGGCTCTCAATGTGCCCAGGAGCAGCAGGCACAGTCCCCTCTGTAACGCCACACAGGAGAACATGCATCTCCCAGTTAAAAGAGCGGCGCACAGACACACACACACCTGGCGCTCCACCCACCTGGGCTGCAGAGAGATACAACATGCTGCATGTTGGTTTAATCAACTCCTGATCCAGACATCAAGGCACACACTTCCATCTTTCCATTACTCACCTCAATACATTGTGAAAGTTACTGGTTTGTACAGGCTTTGTCGAGCTGGTTTAGCAGCACTAACCTTCTCTCGAAATCACTACTTATGACACAGGCCTTCTTCGGTTTGAAGAAAAGGAGGTATTTCTTTATTTTTTGCTGAATTTTGGATAGGCACCTTTATTTACAAATGCAAAAAGAACCAATAAGAGGTGGTTGGAACTCTTACACCAACACTTTTCCATGCAGCTTGAGACTGATTAATTGCAGACAATAGAAGGGCCCCTCAGCAATCCTTTACTGCAAGATGACTACAGTGTTTCACCACTCACCTCACCACAACATCGTATTCGTCAATCCGAGACCCCAGCGACTTGTTGGCAAGTATCCCTCCGTTCCCAACTATGATGCATCTTTTACAGTTCATGCTAAAGGACAGAAAGAAAGAAAAACAACAACAACAATTACTATTTGAAATTGAAAGAGAATGACATTTGAATGCTGTTTGAAGTAATATAACAACACTGCTGGTACAGTTTTTATTACAATATGAAGCGAGAATAACAGATCAATGTTGGAAGGGAAGTGGAGGTACAAAGGGACCTGAAACACAGAAACACTTTCAAACGTAACACTACCAATGCACTACATATAGTGTGAATAATAGTGAGAACAGGACAACAGTTTGAAACCAATTTGATCAGCAGTAATTCAAAAAGCAATAAAAAAAAAAAAAAAGAAAACCTTCCTGATCACGCAAATACTTTTAAGCATGAACAGTTTGATCGTATTCGTCTCTTTTCCTCTCTGGGTACATCACACACTGGTGTTCAATGCTTTGAAGCCAGATCTGAACTTGGTTCCCCTCTGGTTCAGACTACAGAACCAACAAAGGCAGGTTTTTTTCTACTCAGGTCTTCATAACCAAGAAATTGAGAGATTTAGACCCAGCCCTTAGGAATGCATTTCCTTCAAAAGGTCAGTTCACCCTTGATGTGTGGGCTGTCCATGCCTCGACACCATTGCCCTCCCAGCCCGGAGAGGAGCACATGAGCTCTCATATGAAGAGAGAATGTTTACCAAGAGGTTGGGGACAGTTGTTTACAGGAAAGCAATGTTACCACTGAATTTCCCACATCAATCTCAAGACAAATATGGAAACTGCATGACAATGTGGAAATGTGTCTGGCATATTGGGAACAGCAGCTCCAAATATTTTCTACAACTGAGAGCGAGCAGAAATACTATCCCAGGATCAGAGGTCATAAGACTGATTGGAAAGGCTGACCTGAAATCAGTTATCTAATTGGTTCTTTCCAAGGACTATTCTTCATCCAAGGAGAACATATTCAATTCCCCCTCCCCCTGAAATGCATATTCACTGAGATTAAAGAAGCAGATGCATTAAAGCAGAGTATTTGTCAAGGAGATGTCCAACAGGAAAGTTTGTGGTCATATGTTTGGGTAAAAAATGTTTCGGCAATGCCTTCTTTCACACAAGGGTTTCCAATGCTGCTACAGGGCTAAAATGGAGAATACATGGGCTACTAAAATACACTTTGTATTGTGCATTCTTCTTCCAGGTTCAGGCAGTCACCATTTGAACACCATGAGTGTGGATTATTCACAAAGCTTCAGTAACCTCCTAAAAGACTACATATGCCACTATCACTGAACTCCACTGACAGTTACAGATGAAAGAAACCAATTCTTAGGTTTTTGAAAGTGGACACAGGTTTGCTAAAACCTATGAATTTAGGAAGGAAACTATTTTCTCAAGTATGTTAATGCCAGGGATCATGCACTGAACACAATACCATTTGCCCAAGACTTTTAAAAGAAGTAAAGAAATGAAGTTGGATGCAGGTGATGGATTCAGGTCGAGGTTTGGAGGTATGTGCTCTGGTTGTGGAATTTCAAGGTTAAGTAAATTGTGTTTCTTATTAGGATAAACACTTCAGTCTGTCCGCGTGGTGCAGGGATTACGACAATAAGACCTAGAAGAGGCCTTGATGTATTAGTCTCCCTTTTGATGCTGAAGTCCTGAATTGGATTACAAGGGCTCTCTCATCGTCTCTGAGACTTCAGCTGAAAGGCCAGTGCATGGTAAACACTACGGGTGCATTCCCTTTGGTGTAGGGCTATTTGTTCTACACAAGATGTCCTTTTCCTGTAATACATGAGAGATCTGTTCTTTAAACAAAGCGGGATCTGACCTATGGTGACTCATTTCGAGTGCGGGTGAGTAAGCACAGATGACGGTCACGCTGCACCAGCACAGCAGGAATCCTCCTCTATGGGAGCAGGGGTAGGAAGGCACCGGAGGTATGCATGGGGTCAGAGTCATGACTTTACATGTCTTCGGCATCTATGCGTTCATATTGATTGGGTGAGGAAAGTGGTCGTGGTATTGTGACCACTGGCAGTTTCTAGATCTCTACATGCTTTGTGAGATGGGTTTTTCCAGGGTTAAATTAATAATCCCAGCGTAACAAAGACAGTCCTATGGACCGATAAAAGCTTACACAGTTTGAAAACCCAAGTGATAATGTTTAGGGTTAATTTGTTACCTGCCTACATTTGCACTAGTCCTGTAAGATTTCATTAACTTTTTGGATATGGCTCCCACACCCTTTGGCAGGCTCCGTCAATGATGTCAATGCACGTGATTGGGGGTCCTGTAATCTGAGTGGGTCTAGTTACTTGTAACGTCAACAGGGCATATGTGCGGACTACGGCAGAGAAAGGAAAACCTTTGGAATTTTGAGCTTTCAATTATTGCCCGATGGCAGCAAAGATCAGCTGACACAGGTAGATTTTGCACAGGACCCAAACAGTCCTCCTCAGTCCCAGAAACCTACCTGTCCAGTTCTGGGCCCAGCCCGTAATTCTTCGTCAACGACAATATATCACTGATAATTTTTTCTGTGGAAAGAAGAAAAAATAAAATATTGAAGTCAGAAAGCCCTTAAGACCACTTCACAATAAAGTGCAATAAGATCTTGATTCCCTTAAGGTTTATATATGTCACAAAGACATGGGTTGGGAAATCATGGATTTCACAAACTAATACTTTCCTTCATGTTATGCAGTCTCTTGGGAGATGATGAGAATGCTTGGTGAGAGGTAGGTCTTAAACCCACCTTGAGTGGGAGAAATAAATAAAGCTACGTGTCGGAAAAAGACCATAAAAAACACTCAGTTAAGAATGTCATCTTTAAACAAGCACATTCTCCAGATAGAGCATGCACTCTGTAGCCCTAGAAAAATGTGCCTATGTCATTGGCTCGCAACACCATCGAGTTTAGATGCTCCACAGTGGCGCACATTCCTCTATTTTCCTGCAGAATTACATTGGGTCAAGGGTTTTTGTTTATTGCAGACTGCATGATTTCCTTTAAACTTTCTTTGTTATTTATAGCAGGCTTAATCTCAGACGTAAACCTTATGTCTACAACAATTCCAAGTGCGTGAGCAAAGTTTTAGACTGTTCAATAAAGTGTTTTTGTCCCTTCTTTCTCCCTTTACATGTATATATCAGATTTAAGTAGCTACAATGGGATCATACCGGAGTATACACTCTTTGACTAAAAAAACGGTTTTGAATTTGCCAGGTTTGATAACCTAATGCATTTCTTTCTGATGCCTCCAAGAATGCATCTTAGAAAGACAATCACACACAAAGACAATTCCTTTTATACAAGTCATATAACGAATCTCATAAGCAATGCTCATGCATAGATCAAATGGAAAGAATCCAGGGAAATAGTTTTTGACTTCCTAAATATCTCCTAAATATATCTTATTGAATAAAGTGGCATAGTAAGGGAAAAACAAGAGGGAGAAAATGGGGGGGGGGGGGGGGGGGTCTGCCACAAAGCAAATATAAGCGAACTGAACAAATGCAAACAGTCAGTCTCACTTTAATCAGACCCAATGGTAATTTGTAAAGAAAGGCATTCATTCAAGCCAATTCAAGCATAGCAAAATCAAAAGACTGAAACAAACTCCGGCTACTGTTTCTAGGGGCGGGACACCGCTGTCCCTCAAAGAGGCCTTCTCTAGCATGACAGTCATAAAGACTTGAAGTCCAAGAATGAATTACAAACACTGCTAGACCTCTGCTTAGCCTTCAGGCGGAGGGACAAATCAATGCTCCAGTAAAATGACGCAGCACTATAATTGGATGTTCTAAAAATCTAAAGCTGTACTGAAAGAATGGATTTACTTTCTTTTTTTTGTCCAGTTATAAATGCATCATATAACCAATGCACGACATTAAGGCACTGGCATCTGCATTACAGTTTTAAGCTATATTGGACAGCATCATTCTGGATTCACACAACCCCTCCTCGTATGAGCCCATTTCCCCATTAATAACATTTTCATTTTAGTTTTTAAATACATATACACATGAATTGAATGAATAAACATTTCACCTAAGTATGTATTTGATGCTTTTGGACAAACGCAGTGAATGCAACATCTTTCACATGAATAGGGAAGGGCCCCTTAAATGTTTTCATGATGTACTTCTCTGATGTATCGTTACAAGATGAGGCTGCATAGTGTTAAACTGACAGAACTGCATTCCACAAGCTCATTTTCAAATAACTGTTTGAAAAGACAGTCATCACGGGTGAATGAGCATCAGAACCTACATAAAGTAAAGAATAATAACATAAAAAAAATGTAGCTACAGCTGATTTGTTACTTGCACTTTTTTGTAAGTATGAATGCAGGCTTAAGTGAAAAATCCTTTTAGTTTCTTGACACACACTGGCTTTGTGTCCATGTAGTCAGACACTTTTAATAGTTTCTCTAGCAAATGGTCCATCCAGGCTTAGCGCTGTGTTTACAGCATTAAACAATTTCAAGACCTGAGAATGCAGTCAGAGGATTCTATAAAAATGTAGATATTCGTATGTTTTTACTAGGGGCGTAACTACTATATCCTGTGAGACTGAGGTGACATCTGTATATTTTACTCACAGTCCTGTGTTGAAATCCTCTCCGTTAAATTACAGCCTAATCATTCAATCAACTGACCAACAGTTTCCCACTGAAGCATGAGTGAGAATAGTGCCGACGATTTTATAGACACTTTTTCTAGACACATCCAATATAATCACTAACATATTTGCTAGTTCAGCAGATTAAGGATTCTGTGTACACAGACATCGGCATAATTGCAAATCATCCAAATTAAGTAGTCTCAAGAGGAAAGCTTTAAACTGGCTTCTAGCAGAAAAGGGATTGTGTTCATTTCCACTTAAACAGAACTAAAAATTCGATCTCTATGAATATACATTGTAAACATAAACACAGAAGTCAGTTATTCCATGTTTTAACTGAAAAAGCGGGGCACTGTTTGCTGGGTGAAAATCTATTTGTTATGCTGTAGGACATTTCAGGTGGATTAAGTTCAGTCTGGAGGTCTCATACAGGTTGACCTCATTTTACACTTCAATAGAGGGGTGAAAAAGTTCAGTAAGAGAGTGCATTCACACACAGACCCAGCACCACATGTATACATTGTGTAAATCTTGTATAAATCTGATGGGTAGATGCACTACAGAGGGAAGCAGCTTCAGGGCAGTCTACTGGCATTTAGGAAAAATCTTTGAGGTACCACCCTATCCTACAATGGGTATCGTCAGTCAGGCTAAGGACCAAGAACAGTTTTCTGTTCCCTTTTCTTTGACCTCCATTAACGTCCAAGTATAAATTAGACCTGGGAAAAGGTCTCAGTCTCAGCCACTCTACTTAGCTGTACAGCGCATATCTGAAGGTTAAACTCCATGGGAATGGCCTTAAGAGTCTTGCACAGAAATGAGAAAGAACATGCAGGTTGTAAATGTTAGCAGAGCAGACGTCACCCACGTTTCTCTCTCTCTCTCGCTCAACAAAAGGGCTGTAGGACTAATGACAGGCAGGGCAAACAGAACGAACACTGGAGGGTGGGGGGAGGCAGGCCCGTTCCTGATGTCAAAGAGGGGCAACAATCACTCTCACCCGCCTAAAAATAAACCGGTTTTGTTGTTTTATGTTTGGGCTTTAAATTTCGTTGCTAGGAATTTATTTTTCAACAACATGAGATAACACCTTGTGCCATGACTCAGGTTCAATAGAAAAGAAGTCAATTATGCTTACAATCCGTGGAAAATGAATGCAAATGTGCTACAAAGAACAAGATATCTATTTAAAATCTTCAATTTTATTTAAGTCACCCTCTGACACAATATAAAAGGTTATTTTTAGTATCTTTTCACCTTACATCTATGAATAATTAGTATTATTCTACATTATTCTCATCTAACAAATACAATAATAAGCATAAACATGGCTTCAACACAATTGCATGTTTTCATTAAAAAAAATCTATTCTAAAACCTACACTTTGAGTTAGTAAGGTTGATTAAAAGGAACATACAACAGACATACATAATTCACACTCATTCATGTGAAAAAAGTTTTGTTTTGTTATCATCAATATATAGTTTTCCCAAAAAGTAAATGTTTCAGCATCACAATTTAATCTTGTTTTCTTATTAGTGCTAATTTGTGTCTTCTGGAGTCTAAGAAAAATCAACTGATCGCAAAAAAATGTATTGCTGATTAAGCCCATGAAAAACTCAAGAGAAAATGTACTGATCTGCAAAAAAGCAAGAGGGTGCAAAGTAGGCTCAAATGTACACTGAGTCAATTATGTTATGTTTATTATTTTATTATTATTTTTATTTCTTGGCAGACACCCTGTCCAGGGCAACTTACAACATAAGAGCAAAACAAAGTGCAAGAATATGCACTATACTATTCATTTGTAGTATATATGAAAGCTTATCCAGTGCCCCACTTTGTGAACTTGAACAGCTGAAGACCATTACACCTATTTTTGTTTTCTCATTCATAGCTGGCCAAGAAAATAAAATGCCTTTTAAATGAAGTACAGATCAACAGGTTTTAGGACCAGTGTGGGACTCTATTCAGAATCATTACATGGCTTTTCACAAGGAAGGGTTTCTTTTTTTCAGATTGAAGAATTTGAGAGAGAGAGAAAAAAAGTTACTTAAAAGGTCACAAGCTCTGGGTTTTGGCAATGATTTAAATGCCTTAACTCTGCAAATTAAGCATAAGTAATAAGATACAACACAGTGATGATAACTGATGTATTACTCTATTCAAACACAGGTGGTGAAAGGATTTTTAAGCAGTTCTGCATCTCTGGCAGTCTCTGTGCCTGAAAAATGACCCAAAAAAAGTCAGAGTCCAGACTACTGACCAAATGTACCCAATAAACACAAGAGCACGTTATTTTGAAATGAAAATATTAACTTTTGTTAAAAAATCTATTTTAGGCAAACAACTAAAGATATCTGTCAACACAATGTATGAGTTAAATTTCACATTAATTCATTGTTTATAAAAAATAAATAAAAAGGCTTTTGGGAGAAATATGTCTAGATTACAGAAACCTTAACCCATTCATGCTTGATCCAAATTACTTAGCCTAATTGCCAAGGGAAGAACAAACAACATAAGATCATGGGAATTCCCACTAAGTCAATTATATTTTTTTGATACTGTGGTTAATTGATCAAATTAGTATAGCTGGGAAATAATATAGTCCATCCTGTTATTGTTCTGCAGTAGATCTGGACAAGCAGATGCACAGGTATAGGACAAAGACCACAAAACAGCAAAAATAACTTGTAGCCATTGATAACTACACAAACCCCTGATGAACACAGAGATCATGGGCCATTTTTCTCTATACAACACAAGCTCATACATTCCCAGGGCTGCCCCTCTTGCATATTTTCAAAGAGCAAGGCAGTTAAAGCTCTTCCACCTTAGTCCTACAGACTGCTGTGGTATGGCCACCGTGGAGAGGAGTAATGGAGAAAAGTGCAAAGCATGATGGGGGATGCAAGTGCTGACAGTGCTGCTGACGAGGCCGGGTTCTGCCCACTAACCTCCCTGCTATTTAGCGTGGCAGAGCAGAGATGAAGAGGATAAGAAAGGCACTCTCGAAGCACTCTCTCCTGGCTGGGATCAGGGTCACCGCTCCTCTGCACTTAAAGCAGAGTAAAGGCTATCTACGTTAATACAGAACTTCTCCTCACAGGAGCATGTGTCCGTTTTGCCACTTCTTCCTCCAAGCCAAAAACAGCTTCAATTACACACATCGCTCCTGCTTTCTCTTCCATTCAGTATGGTTTATGGTGCCCATTTCAAAGGAAACAATCTACAAAAGAGGTCAAATAAACAAATGTAATGTGAGGCCGAAAGGTTGCTGGGGATGGTTATCAGAGATGTATAGGAGCATATTTCAAAGATCTTAGATTCACACCTTCATGCTCCAAATTAGTAATACCTTTACTGTATATCATATCAGCTTTATACATTTTAAATGGAATGGTGGGGAATTGTAGATGGACACCAATTATGTATAGGCAGGTATACGCTAGGTCAGGGGTTCCCAAACTTTTTTGACTGAGGACCCCCACCTACCAAAGGATGATGGTGGGGGGAGGGGGGGTTTGCAGACGGTAAAAATATGCAGGGGAGATAATTTGCCACGGACCCCCTAGCGGACCCCAGTTTGGGAACCTCTGCGTTAGGTTACGCCAGGATTTCCTCGAAATTTCATCGAAAATTCACTGTGAAATCGCAAGAAATCCGATTTCATGTGATTTCATCCGATTTCAAGCAATAGAGCAGAGTGCTATTTTCATGAAATCACCCTGGACAAGTATCCAATCAGAGAGCAAGAAGGAGTCACATGACAACATCTGGGAACCTTGAACAGCAGATAGGAAGTTGGATAGGAGAGGAAAGCCACAGAAGCCACAGGTTTCCTGCTGTTTACGGCTACACATAAAACAAAAGCCATTTATTAAATAAATATTAAATAAATATTTTCCTTTGAGTCTTTTATTTCTTACATCCCATTTCATTTTCCTCAAATCATAGCCGTCTTATAAATGGGGTTGCTCTCTTTCACAGATATTAAAGAGTTTTGATGTTACTGTGTTAAATATTTGCCAAGTAATTACATGAAAAGTTATACATTTATATTTATAAACATTATTTTGTATACTGGTAAGTTAGCCTTGATTAGTCTTTGTTCACGTCTTTTTCTTTTTAAGTTGGCAAAAGCAAAATATTTGATATCTCCGTTTTGGATAGCATACAGTTGCTAATAATAATAATAATAATAATAATAATAATACAAACCATACATTTCATTACAAACAACATATATATTAGGGCTGTCAGTCGATTAAAATACAGTGAGGGAAAAAAGTATTTAATCCCCTGCTGATTTTGTATGTTTCCCTACTGACAAAGAAATTATCAGTCTATAATTTTAATGGTAGGTGTATTTTAACAGTGAGAGACAGAATAACAACAAACAAATCCAGAAAAATGCATTTCAAAAAAGTTATACATTGATTTGCATGTTAATGAGGGAAATAAGTATTTGATCCCCTATCAATCAGCAAGATTTCTGGCTCCCAGGTGTCTTTTATACAGGTAACGAGCTGAGATTAGGAGCACTCTCTTAAAGGGAGTGCTCCTAATCTCAGCTCGTTACCTGTATAAAAGACACCTGTCCACAGAAGCAATCAATCAATCAGATTCCAAACTCTCCACCATGGCCAAGACCAAAGAGCTGTCCAAGGATGTCAGGGACAAGATTGTAGACCTACACAAGGCTGGAATGGGCTACAAGACCATCGCCAAGCAGCTTGGTGAGAAGGTGACAGCAGTTGGTGCGATTATTCGCAAATGGAAGAAACACAAAATAACTGTCAGTCTCCCTCGGTCTGGGGCTCCATGCAAGATCTCAAATCGTGGAGTTTCAATGATCATGAGAACGGTGAGGAATCAGCCCAGAACTACACGGGAGGATCTTGTTAATGATCTCAAGGCAGCTGGGACCATAGTCACCAAGAAAACAATTGGTAACACACTATGCCGTGAAGGACTGAAATCCTGCTCAAGAAAGCACATGTACAGGCCCGTCTGAAGTTTGCGAATGAACATCTGAATGATTCAGAGGAGAACTGGGTGAAAGTGTTGTGGTCAGATGAGACCAAAATCGAGCTCTTTGGCATCAACTCAACTCGCCGTGTTTAGAGGAGGAGGAATGACCCCAAGAACACCATCCCCCACCGTCAAACATGGAGGTGGAAACATTATGCTTTGGGGGTGTTTTTCTGCTAAGGGGACAGGACAACTGCACCACATCAAAGGGACGATGGACGGGCCATGTACCGTCAAATCTTGGGTGAGAACCTCCTTCCCTCAGCCAGGGCATTGAAAATGGGTCGTGGATGGGTATTCCAGCATGATAATGAGCCAAAACACACAGCCAAGGCAACAAAGGAGTGGCTCAAGAAGAAGCACATTAAGGTCCTGGAGTGGCCTAGCCAGTCTCCAGACCTTAATCCCATAGAAAATCTGTGGAGGGAGCTGAAGGTTCGAGTTGCCAAACGTCAGCCTCGAAACCTTAATGACTTGGAGAGGATCTGCAAAGAGGAGTGGGACAAAATCCCTCCTGAGATGTGTGCAAACCTGGTGGCCAACTACAAGAAACGTCTGACCTCTGTGATTGGCAACAAGGGTTTTGCCACCAAGTACTAAGTCGAAGGGGTCAAATACTTATTTCCCTCATTAACATGCAAATCAATGTATAACTTTTTTGAAATGCATTTTTCTGGATTTTTTTGTTGTTATTCTGTCTCTCACTGTTAAAATACACCTACCATTAAAATTATAGACTGATCATTTCTTTGTCAGTGGGCAAACGTACAAAATCAACAGGGGATCAAATAATTTTTTCCCTCACTGTATGTATGAGCTTGTGTTGTGTAGATCTCTGTGTTCATCAGGGGTTTGTGTAGTTATCAATGGCTACAAGTTATTTTTGCTGTTTTGTGGTCTTTGTCCTATACCTGTGCATCTGCTTGTCCAGATCTACTGCAGAACAATAACAGGATGGACTATATTATTTCCCAGCTATACTAATTTGATTAATTAACCACAGTATCAAAAAAATATAATTGACTTAGTGGGAATTCCCATGATCTTATGTTGTTTGTTCTTCCCTTGGCAATTGCCTAATAAATGCCCTTTATATAGCATGCAATCGTGTGATTTCATGCATTCAGATTTCATGAAATCCTACTAAATCGAACACATTCGGATTTCATGGAAATTTCATAGTGTATCGTGGCCTTAAGAATGCCCAGTGGACCTCCAGAAGAGCGCAACATAGTAAAGAAGGTTATTTTATTTACATAGGTCAGCAGAGAAAAAGTTTTTTGGTTAACTGTGCAGTAAGAATTACATTACTTATTTTTATTAGAAATGAAAAGCATAAAATAATGGCTTATTCTTGAGATACAGTACAAAGCAAAGTGGGTCTTTATTCAGCTGTGCTGCTGTCAGTTGAAATTGACTGGGTTAAAATCAGGCTGCCACAAGCAAATCTGCAGTGAGGGAATGTGTAAAACAATAGATATAGAATGACATTGGGTCCAATTATATGGAGAGAAAAAAATAGATATACCTTGTGTTTTGAATCCAAATGGAGGTAAATAGTTACTGACTTTTCCCAGTCGTTTAAAGTTCCGGTCTAGAAACATGGGGGCTGGTTTTATGAACCTGTAAGAAAGAAAAGAAAAGTACATTAGTGCTACCAATTCATTTATTTGAATACCTAGCAATACCCATACAATACCTAGCAAGATACTGCATTGTCAGTCTAGTATCAACTGACACTGTAGAAAGAGTCCAAGAAAAAAGAGCATAGCCAATATACTCATTTAACTACTTTTATCCTCCCACGGCCAAGTTGCTAACCATACATCATATCACATTATAACATACAATATCAACCTTCAACCATTTTAAACAATGCAGAGAAAATGCTAATGCTTGGATGTAATAGAACCCATTAACACATTTGTAAATTTGAAGGTTTACTTCTATTAATATTTATATTTATTTATTGTGACCTGAAACAGAATATAACCCAATACTCAAGCAGACTGTGGTGTTTGGATTGACAGGCAGTGATGTCCACAAAGGAACACTAAAATAAAGGTGATGAACTCTGTCAGGGTCCACAGGCCCTCAGAGGCAAATACAAGGATCTTCCAAGTGTGAAGCACAAACTTACATCTAAAGTGGAGAAACCAAAACTAAATTGCATAAGCCCTTTATATTTTAATTTTACCAATTTATGTTTTGATATTTATTTTGAAAAGCAACAAATTAATTTTGCCACAGCAAGCAAAATAATACATTGTTATGGGTTTGACAGTGCAAGGCTACCAACAAGAATGGTGTTGATGCACATTTCACTGCTTAGCTTAGCACATAACTAACCTATGAGTAAACAGGCACTGTACAAACAGAACAATTAGGAGCTGCTTAGATAGAAATCAAAATAGCGGTGCCAATGTTTTCAATTCATTTATTACATGGTTTTATTGATGCAATACCTTCCAAAAAACATTTTTATGACCTTTCTTTCCGACCATATTGACTAAGCAGTACTTTTCTAATCACCCTGGTAGTAAAGCTGCATCTGTGGAGTGAGGTGGGACTGGAGCAGTAACAGGCTCCTCACTGCCTTGTAAACATCAACAACGTGCCTCGGCACAAACAGGATATCCGAGGGGCTGCTATTCCTCCCATTGCAATAAGGCTACAGAGGATGACAAACCTCAGTCCCAAGGTACCTCACATCTGGAAAGCACTCATTCACTGCACACATGCTGCCCCTTTATTTGCTCAGAACAATATATAATAAATAACGCACTGAAGCAAGTTTCACAAATCAGTTTGCTGTTGGACATGCTGAAAACATGTACTGAACCTTTGTGAAGTATACATTTAATCCCAACTTAATATACTGTATATTTAAAAGAATGATATCTACATAATAAAGCAAATCTCAAATAGTTTACATATGCATTTTAAACATAAGATGCATCCATCGCTAACATTTGCAGGAGGTCAACTTACTAGGCATTACATCAAATGTTTATGATATTCAGATTAAGGTCAATTTTACACTACCACACTGAATGTCACGCCTTTTCATTAGGCAAGCTATGAAGTGAATGTTTATTCACTAAATATAGCTTCTGCACATTTTTTAAGTTGGCAGATACAAGTGAGTGACAACAGAGAGCCAGTGTTGGCCGATTAAACAATTGACTTTAAAATCTCATGCCTAACTGCCATTTAATTGCACCAAGTACAATGCCTGAATCATCACTACACCATATTTAGCCCCTTGTCGTTTTAGGAAAAGGAAATATCATTAAGACAACAGCTTTTAATGTAATGTAATGTTCAACAATGTACACGATGCGGTCAAGTTGATTATGCCACTTCATCTCAACATTTCCAAACACATTATAGCCTACATATAATGGTGTATGAAGTGCTTACACCAGTCTCTGTTTTATATTTTTCTTAGGTGTCTGCAAGCTTGTCCTATTGAGATATCACAGGGCTAGTAAAGACCAGTAAAACAGACTCCCTTACATTTCAGAAAGCCACCGCTCAGATTTCCACCCCGCATTTTCAGTACCCTTTGGCCTGCCTGCTCTCGCCGACCACGTTACAGAGCTCATAGACACCATAGATGGACAGATCCCAATTACCAGCGCTGGAAAGTTTAATGGCATGAGACAAATGGTTTTCGATAAATCTCGCTCTTGCTGAGCTGGAACGCTGTTGGGTTTAATGGAGCTTGAAGATTGCCAATCATTGCCCGTGTTTTAAAATCTCTGGGAAGGTAAGGTGTCAGTCAGGCTGTTTACAAGCAAAGGCCCCATTTCACTGGAGCTATGTCCATTAGCACACATTGGCCATTTGGCTGTTAGCACTACTACTTAATATACTCCTTTGTTAATGTTTAAATGGTCTTCTAATTATGAAAAACGGACACACTGATAATAACATGCCTTAGGCCTACTTCATCACATATTTCCTCACAGATGAATATAAACCAAAACCTCAACCTGCTGGAATAAACCAAAAGTTGCTCTCTACTCTATACACAAGCCAATCTTCCAATTTTCACATTTATACTGTTTAGCGAGATTGTCAGAATCACAATTCACATTGCACATCGTTTATCTTCTTCTGTGATGACAAAGGACTATTTTCCACCTTACTATAATGTTCCCAGGCATCCACAACTTACAGTCTCCTGTATATCAGCCAACACCAGAGGTCCCAGGCAGGCACCATGCCTTACGAGTCAACCAAGAAAACAATTATTTGGTGAATTAGCATTTCAGTGGCCTGTCACAGTGAGCAGTTAAGGCAGTGACAGTACAAGGGAACACCGAAAACGTAATGCTTGACATCAGGGTTGGGCGAAATTACGGAGCCCGGGCAGGGTTGTCTCTAGGGGCTGCAGTGGCATTTACATTGGCCTGGAGCCGACCTTCCTGTGAGTAAAGAACACACAGATTGCATTCAATGTAACCTGTTAATACTGGTCTGGGGACCGAGAGAGTTGCACACTGTAAAAAAAATAAGCAGTCCTGTATACTGGAAGACAGGTGTGTGACAAATCAGGCAGGGACAAGGAAGGGTCTTTATGTGTTCATTATACAAGTTCTGACAAATTGTCATTTAAAAAATGAATGAAGAATTTAATACACTGTGTACATACCTTTTAAATGTCTGTGAATTAGTTTAGGGTACTGTGTAACACTAGTTGAGAACTGGCGGACAAGAGAAATGCCCAACAGTAAAGTGTCAAGAGAAAAAAAAAGAAAAAGACATAACATCAACTTGTGAAGTCTGAAAATGGGAGTCTCCACAGACATTTATTTGTTTAAGAAGTGCTGAAAATGGGACTGAAAGCATTTGACAGTGAAACAGTAGATAAGAGAAGGGTGACTAATTAGTTGAGCATTACTACTTTTCCAGAGAAACATGAAGACCACTTCAGCTATCAGTTTTGGGGGCTACAACCCACTGGGAGGCCTGCATGTTAAAATAATTAAACTGACCTAAATAAATAAGCAAAGGCACTGGTGTTTCACCTCACAAAGTGTGAATCACTTAACAAAGGAGGACACTGAATACAGAACCATGCCAAGACAAACGTTTAGTAACTGGAGTACAAATCTGGGGTAAAACCTTTTCTCAGAGCGAGGGGCAAGATCAGCTATAAATAATGGGGGCAAGAATTTCAAGCAACCTGACATGGGTCTGACTGTCATAAAAGTGCTCCCAAATGAAAAGGCCAAATCCCTTTGTGCTCATTTCCTAATAGCTATCTCTCACTGGGTGCGATATTTTCATAACCGGTCATATAAAGTTCAAGCGAGACATTTGATTTAAAACTTCAATCCAAACAAATTGGTCGGAAAGAGAAGGGGGTGTTGAAGAAAAAAAAAATTGTTCCCTGACCAATTTAGAGCAAGTGAACCCTGCCAACTCCACCAAACAAATTTGCCTCACAGTGGGGCGAGCCTCTTCAGAGAACTACTGGGAACATTCAGATGTTACACTAATACAGAGACACAACCTCAGAAAAGGTAGAGAGAGAGAGCGAAAACATGCTTAAGGCCTGCATTGATAATTTAGATAAAATAAATGTAAAACTATACCTGAAACTATGTCTAACATCGATTTCAGGCCACAGGGTTTGGAGGATGTGAGGTAAAAGTAAAAGCAGACAATCAGGAATTGAAATAAACTGTGGAGAGATGCATATAAAAGGGCTGAGAAATAGCACATACTAATATTATAATGTCAACATTGTCATTTTTCACAGAATATCAAATAGGCAGATTCATCCTGGACCCCAGTCTGGGAGAGACTGCAATAAATGTCTACCAACAGAAAGTGGGCCAAGTGGGCAGCAGCGAGAGCTGTGGATTTTATGAAGAAGTCCTCCATTGTCATGAGTGTTGACCACTATTATTAGCCCTCTATTATTAATAGAGGAGCTGCTTTAACCTCCTGCAGGAGCGAGTGGCATGTGAACAAAGAGAGGGGATGATTGTGTTTGATGCACTAGCCCTGTTACTGGGCTAATCACACACGGAAAAGTGAAGGGGCCTCCTCACAGCCCTGACTCAAGGATCGTGATGGCAGTACATCGTGCTCAAGAGATCAGTCATCACAACTGCCATCACTATGCTCAGTGCTAACTATCGAATGATTTCTTGGAAGTCTAAGCTTTTACCAACTGCCTAAGAAATAAAATCATGGAAAATCGATCTTGAATTCTCTTCACATTCAAAAGATGACTGATTTTCCTCAGTCTGTCCAAAGTGAGGAAACTGCTGCAACAAAAACACCAGAAGCAAACTGGAAAGTCTTTAGCGAGAATGTGCAACACATTCATTTTGATGTTTTCTCTTTCTTGTCTTCGATCAAGGCAAAGAAAAACAAAGCCTCGTTTCGATTGAGGTCCCTGGCACTGTAAGCAACTTTACATCCAGTTGCACTTCAAAAACAAGGCACTACAATCAGTCCACAAAAAATAATTAATACAGACAGAGCAATCTCTCAAAAACGCAAGCGATTTCCGTTTCATAACATTAAGACTAGGCATTTCTTTAATCACTGTTGCTTTTGTTTTCCAACACTGACTGGTAAAACCCAGAAGACGAATGATACTTCATAACCGTGTGTCAAAACGGACAGGACTAGCTGCCTGTTGCTCGACAGTGAAGACAGGGATTGTACTTCCCACTCAAAGATATAGTGATTCTGAGTTACAATCAGTAGCAAATAATATGGTATGCAAGAGGACAGTTAGGGTTTTTAACAATAATTGTTTGGTATCAAACTAATTTGTAGTCGTAATTGATTGCATTTTAATAGGTTTTAATCCCATTGCAATTGCAGAGGGAGGATTTCAAGTTGTAAAAATACAGTTTCAGCAGGCACCTACTGTATAGAGTCTGTGCCTCCTGCCCCCTCCCCCACATTTTCAGCATTTAAACCAAAATTAGAACCATCTTCTAATCTCAAAACACTCGTTCCATTGAATTTAAACGTTCAACTCACACCGCTTTATTCTCCAAGCTTTATCACTGTATCTGAAGTCAGGTCACATCTTTACTAATCATTTCCTATGGCCTGTTAATGGGAGGAGCTTATAATAAACTTAAAAATAGGAGATTTAGGGACAAAGATGGGATCTTCAAAGATGGATTAGGAGGAAGAAACAGGAAGAAACAATTCCTGGGAATGTGCTGATAGAAGAAGGCCATTTCTGCAGCATCATGGTCCAGGCAAGCGCACTGTTTGCTCATTCAGAGACTACATCTGCCTTAGCCCCTGGAAGCACTAAAGCCAACTGAGAATATAAATATCACAAATGGCCAAGGGAAAAAAGGATGTCATCTGCTTTAAGTGTGATGCTTTAGAGATTGGGGAATACTATAAATAAACAACCTCACCCACTCTAGTTACCAGATGACATAAGCAACACCCAACATTTTAACTTTAACCGTCTTTGCCTCTTCTGATTATTCAGGGTGTTGGGTATGATGTGGGCATTGTTTAATTGTTTATTTTTAATTTGAAGTAAGACAAGACAAAAAAAACATATCAATGTTGGAAACCGTCATAGTTGAGGGAATTTTTTTTTTTTTTCATTTTCAACATCATACACAGCAAAAGTACTTCTAAATAAAAAAACTTAATTGAACTTGGCAAATCATGGTTTCCAACTCTGAGTGTTTATTATACTTAAACTGTCGAAGTACTGAACTTTGAATGTTTTTCAAACTATTAACATTGGAAGATTTCTGTAAAAATGCTGTGTTTAATCCCCACTATTACATTATTTTCTCCCAGTTAACAGAATATGGAAAAAATTAAACTAATTCTACAGAAAAATGCACACTTTCAAATAATTGTACTAAGCAGGGACTGCTCAGTAAATGAACTCAACCCACCCTCAGCATCATTCATTTTAAAAACAACTTCTAGTCCATTTTGTATTGCTTATATATTTATGAGCTTTTGTTGTGTTTAAGGCTTTTCCAGCACCCTGGTGAATTCCTGCATTGCATGTGTGTGGATGAAAAGGAGGGCTGATAACGAGGGATGACCCAGAGCCATCTCATGCACTGGGACACAGGCTGAGGAACAGCACAGCAAATAAGTAAGATTATACATTGACTTCACAGCCTCTTTTAATCCCACAAGGCCTATACATCCTCAACTACCACAAATACATCCAGGTAAAAAGCTTTAGGAGCAAGAAGTCCTTTCAGAGCCTGAATTATTGAATGTCACCAGACTAAAAATAGCTATTCAAGGGCTTAGTGCCTTGTTGCTTTCAGCCTGTCCACGGCCTTGGTGACACTTTAAGCCTCCATACCCTGAGATGGAGGTGTGAATAAAGAACGAAAAATTATGTACATCCAGAGCTTTCATTAAACATCAACAACTGTTATTCTTTTTTTTCTTAAGGTAATGTATTTTTTTCCAGTTTGTTTTAAGACATTACAAATTACAATTTCAAAATTCAAATCCCAAAGTGAGGCTGTATTATTATTATTATTTTTGTCATTTAGCAGACACTCTTATCCAGGGCGACTTACATTTGTACCCATTTATACAGCTGGGCATTTTACTGGAGCAATCTAAGTGAAGTACCTTGCTCAAGGGTACAACAGCACTGCCCCACCCGGGATTTGAACCCAGAGCCCTAACCCACTACTCCACAGTGCTGTATCCCCTCTTCAGTGAAAAGATTCAAAGCAGGGCCCTGTGAAGGACTGGGATGTGCTAAAGACAAATGAGGGGCTGCACTTTGTTTTACTCAGCGTCTCATCCTACCACACACCGCTAGCGAGGTATTGAGTTTCCTCATCTGAAGGGGGCCCTGTCTGGCTGAGCTCCCTGTGCTTTGACCTGGACCTCTGAGTAGTGAGGAGACAGATTTCAGAATGGGAGAGATGACAGGATCTCACGTACTCTCGCAGTGTATTCCGTCAACAATAAGGTTGTAGAGTAGTGTTGAAAGATAAATGTATGCCCAAAATGGAAATCGTACAGATTTATCATATTGCTTGGGCTTTGCACTGATTTTACTACTGCACTTTTGCAATGATGTTTGTGATTTTATTGTATATTGATTATATTACTGCTCTGTTGTAATGCTTTAAAATTTTACTTGTGTAGTCTCCCTGGCTAAGGGCATCTACTGAGGAATAATTATTTTATACTCAGGATGATAGAGTTACGGTTACTATGATTATGCATACATTGAAATACAATCCATTTTACAGTATGCAGTTTTTTGTTTATTTAAGATTCTATGATTTATACAAGTTATATCATTGAAATGGCTCTTTGTTTTGTCCCTTTGAGCTTCCTTTCTTAAGATAGGAGAGAGATTTGTTTGAATAAAGATAGAAACTACATAAAGCCAAAGGATACTGAAAATCTATATACAAGGGACTTAGTGCCACTTAAGTGTTCATTGATGTTTGACCAGTTACAGAAGATATAGTTGGGGCTAATCTGCATTTGGATTTCAGAAATCATCTTCAGAAATAAGGTAACCTAGCAAATGTAGAAAACTACTGTGTGATAACCTCCAACTCTTTCTTGTTTAAATAACCCCCTTTTTCTCTGGTCTGCTGTGCAGCTGATGTCTATGCATTTACATTAAGAATTGAAAAGGAGTCTTTGTGAAATGTTTCTTTTTATTAATCCGGCTTGAATCAGGAAACTTGCAGATGCTACAAAAACAGGCCAAAGGACAGGATTCCACATTTCCCACGAAACCTATGGCACATCACCACTGCCTTAATTACAGTAGAGAATTAGAAGAACAGAAGTTCAAAATATATTTAGTGTAATGTAGTGTAATTTACTGTAATTCACAGGTTCATCTTCCTTTTGCTGCTGTGAACCAGGCAGACTTTAGCCTGTCAATGGGAAGTGTAGTTTTCCATCTATAACACAATCCTTAATAATGTTATTACAATATCCATTTCTCACAGTGGTCATGATTTTAAAGGAATCTATCAGCAGAAGCTTTGTGGATTTTCCAGGCCTATTAATTCGGGGTGGGGAGGGTGGATGTTTTTGAATTGTGATTTAAGAGGGTCATTAGGACACCAATGGGAAAACCCTGATTTTGTGTTTGTTTGTCTTTTGGAAAGACAACTTGGTTGGTTTAAAAAACTATAATAATAACTCAACAGTCCATGCATTGAAACTGCAATGTTTCGCATATTATTCCATGTGATGCTCATGAAGATGTGAACCATGCCTCTGCAGGTCCTAGGTTTACTAAGTTTTATATCCATGACCCAAGTCATACTCTTATATCAACTCTTTTGTGTCAGATATTTAATGTGTAATAATGACAGCACACTGGAAGAAAATGATGGATTAATTTTCTCCAGATATTTTAGCCCATTTGAGAACGCTGTAAACCGCATGTGTAAGCGATCACTGTCCCCTTCAGTGTGATGGACAAGGGAATGGTATTTTGCGGCCCTCGTACCCTGGCAGGGCTTGGCTGGCTCTGGCTGTTTGTCTACCTCTGAGCTCCAGCTCCGCAGAGTCCTGGGAAACTCAAGGAATTCCTTTCACTCTACTGCAGATTTATGACATTGGGGGAAAGGGCTCCAATTCAAAATACAAATAGGTTTGATCTCAGAGATTACAACCCATTAGTCATGCATGTTTACCAGCTTATACATTTTGTGTCGGACCCTTTCCTATGAGTTATGTTGCCCATACTATGAATACAGACTGATGTATTTTGTAAAGACAGCTAAGAAAACACAATTTAAAAAACTAAATGCAGAGTAATGTTGCTTAGTCATTTTAGAACCCAACTGTTTTCCATGTTTTGTGGAAATGGCCTATTCAACATTCTCACCCTCTCTCATTCACATTCTCATCTAATACTTATCCGACGTTGACTAAAAAAGTTAGGATTTAACTGAATCCTTAGTTTACACTACTTTAACCGTAACAATATATAGAAATATAATAGAATCAGTATTTCTCTGAGGATGATCCACTTTTAATTTAAATGAGTGCAGATTCACCAGGGAAGCTCCCTGTTTCACCCAAGGACTGTCTTCTGGCACCTGCAGTAATTAAGGAAAACCTGCAATAAAGCCATAAACAAGACGATACAGCCATAATAAGCATTCAATCCATAATTTAATTATAGCTGTTTGTATAGGGACTGTAGATCCCCTTGTCAGGCTCATTACACAGGGCTGCCATTCTCCAGCTCTCAAAGACACAGTGCTAAATGGTTTATTTCAGAGAAAGAGCTGTTAAGTGCTGTAGAATAATATGCCTGGCATTTTGTTGTGAATACCATTTGCAGACAAAACACTGCAGGAATGATAAATTAATAATCACCTTCTGCAGACACTTTTCACAAGAAAAATATGCAAAGCTAAGAAAACACTACATAAATGAAAAGCAGATCAGTTGTTTAATAAAAACTCCAAAGGGAAAAATATTGCAGATAATTTACCCTCACTGTAAATCCCCTATAACAACTTTTCCATATCTATTTCAGAGCCTACGGTCTTTCATTCATGAAGGCTTTCATGAATAGGCGCACATTATTTGGGCATTCAGTGGTGCAGTTATGTGGAAAATAGACCATGTTAACAAAAGTCCTACATTTGTGGCCTGCTGTTGTAGATCAATGACATTCAGCCAACGGGAACACACTCGCAACCAGACTGGAGCGAGGCATTAAAGGCGAGTGACATCACAGTGGGTCATTGAACATTCTGTTCGCACTAGTGAAGGGGCTTGAGTCATGCCGTCCTAATTGTGGGCACGGGACTGTGGCTGAACCACCCTGAGCCTCCGGGGCGGCACTTCTGTCCTTTTCAACGGGCCGCAGGAAACAAAGAGCTTTGTGGTTTACAGCAAACAAGGAAACAGTTTCATTTTCAGTCTTTTAGGTGAAAAGTTAGACATGAATTAACCTACACATTCCCACATATGAAGAAAGGCTTTCTATACTATCCAAGATCAAGTATGATTAGCCATCACTCTTCATGACTGTTGCATGACATAGTGTCTCATGAGGCACCCCCCGCCACACACACACTTCTAGACAGATCTAGAGTAGGAAGAGAAAAAAAGACTCAATGAAGTCTAAACAAAACTCAAGGACTTAAGCAGACAGTGAATGGGCCACTGTAGCTAGATAAAACAGGAGAGACCAAATACAGTGTGGGCATGTCCTAAAGAACTACACAAAAATAATTTTAAAATAGCAGCTTAAGTTTGAATCAAAGAAAAAGTATATTTTATCAGGAGTTTTATCATAAAAATATTGAAAGTGCTTCCAAGACATGCATCACAGAACAAGTATTTAATTCTACCAGTTAGATACTGGAAATGCATTATGGGAAACAAGTGAAATAAGCAGGTGATTCTTTAGGAAGATCAGACAAAATAAAGTAACCATAGCCTAGAAATCATGTAATGACTTTGCTCTAGCCAACAGGGGTTCCTCGTGCTACCATTAAAGAGAAGTGAAGACAACAAAGGAAGTCAGCAGAAAAAAAGATGGATTTTGCTTCTTTAACCTTCATCCCAAATGAAGGCCGGTGAGCTTCAATTAGATGGACTAGAATCGGTAGCCACAATTAATCCTCATTTCCTATTACAAAGGAAAGCAATAAAAACAGGTCTTGATCATAGTGGATAGCGGTGCCAACAGCCCATTTTGGGTGGATCCCGTCCCATTTCCGACAGGCAGCTGCGAGCAGGCGGACCAAGAGGAAAGGGTTTGCTTACTTTGGATAGATGGCTGTCATCTTGGCCGCTGCGTACCCTGGCTTGCAGGTTCCTTCACTGAGATTGCCATACTTATACGATAAGTCTAGAGGGCTGGAAACAGACAAAAAGAGGTGGTTTAGGCAATTAGAAAGGGTGGGGAACTTCAAAGAAAACAACTGTTTTGCATGAAGAAGCCACAAGAGACTATGCCGTCTCAAGACTTCACATACTTGACATTGTGCTACAGTAACAATGGTGGGATTATTGAACACAAATGAAGGTGTACCGGCACATATTCCAGCTCGACTCATCTGACTTTTAGGAATCAGGCCACCTTGCTAATGTGGTCATAGTAAAGATACCATCTTCTAAACTAGCACATTTATAATAGACTGATAGTTCATGTAGCTGGTTTAATACACAAAATCTGCATTACAAATTAGTACATGGGTTTTGAAATGTTGAAGCACCTGAAATAAAAACCAAAGACAGGTCTCACCTCAACTCATCTGCTTGTGTTAATATTAACTGTTTGTACGGTTTCTATTTAATTTATGCCCATAACTGATCGGCAATGAACTGAATTATGTCAACAAAAGAAAACATCTCTACACATGTATTTAAACTTCAAACACTTTGAATCTAATGTGTAGCTGAGTCTCCCACAAGAAGTTGTGAAAGTGACTAAAAACGAAATGTCTGGTCTGAACCCCGAGACGTCAACAGCTCATTTCTTACAACTTGGCGACCTCACAGGAGAGGTCAGCCTCTCATTAAACCTCGCTCACTTTATTAATTACTCTCCAAAATGGCAGCTTTTCACTTTCTCATTAATAACTAGCTTAAAATTTGCCAAAGTCAAATAAACAGGGCAGACAGGCAGCCATCCCGCGGTGGAGAATCCTGCCTGTCGAGGCCAGCCTGGCATTGAAGGGGCTATTGGCTTTGGAAGCAGATCAAGCTGCTCTCGAGTCCAGCAATCCCCATGGCTGCTCACTCTGGAATCTGTGCCAGTTCAAAAGGTTCTGCGAGTGGGTGTGGAGTGACA
The DNA here is from genome assembly GCF_036373705.1 of Amia ocellicauda. NCBI lineage: Eukaryota > Metazoa > Chordata > Actinopteri > Amiiformes > Amiidae > Amia > Amia ocellicauda. Next base: position 15,195,724 of record NC_089868.1, on the reverse strand, counting down.
AGCGCTTACTGTATTTGATTTATTGTAAATAACTCTGGGTTCATCACAGGCTATGGGGGTTTCTGCGTTTTCTAATGCAAGCGGAAACCTCTCCCAGCTCTTCACTGAGAAAGTGGAGACAGCCTTATTGAAGATCTCGGAGATATCAAGAGGGACGTTCCATGATACAACTTTGGATTACAAGCTTGGTTTGATTCGTTTTTTTTCCTGGTGGTAAAATCCAAGTCTAAGCCTCCAATAGATCAATTGATTCAAAAAATTCCTGCACATTTGGATTGTTGCTTCCATAAGATTCCTGCAGAATGCTATGTGATTGTTAGTACAATATGATGTTTTGCAATTAAATTGTATTTCCAAAAAATGCTAAAAATCATAAAGCTATCAATTTTAATAAGTAATGTAAAAAATAACTCGTAATTTGTGAATAGAGGGGTCTCTTTTTCTGCCCTGAACTTTGTATCTTAAGCTGGTTTCCATCAGTACTCCTTGTTCAAACTCCCACTAAAGTATAAAAGCACTCCAAATGGAGACCCAGCCTGGTGTGTTGAATGTGAGTGTCAGCGACTGATCGCAATGTATACTGCCACCTTCAGAGCCCGAGTGTTAAATGATGGTGGGTCTCTCATCAAAAAACTGGGAGTGCAACACATTACACAGGATTCAATCCGCAAGATCCTACAGGCTGCCTGCACAGTTTCCCACCAATTATGGGCAGGAAAATTTGATTACACTGACATCTCCAATAGGAACGAACTTGGGATTGATTTTTCCTGCTGAAGCACATCACATGAACTTCAAAGGACCTTTTCATCATTTTATTACTTATCTGATCAATGAACTATGCATCAAACTTCAAAAGATATTTGGATTTTCTTAGGGTCAACGACTAATACAATTTACACTGCAGTCTTATATCAAGACACTTTTGGATACTTTAGGTACTACAAATATATATGTAAAGCACCAGGAAATGGAATGGACAAAAGACATGTCATGGTAATAATATATTGCATGTAAAATAATGTACTGAGTATGTTCATTAATTCTCAGTGCTGCAGGTTTGATTTTATTTATTTACATGATCTTAAGTCTTAACACTTTTCCAAAAGTTATCTTTACTTCTTGAATAATGTAGGCTAATTCTTGAATGTTTTGGAAGTGCTAGCATTGATGTGATCTACTTACAGTTTACCATCCAGCTTCAGCAGGAACCCCTGCTTGTCATACACTGGGAAGAGAAAAATCAATAGCAGATTAATAGCAGAAAGGAGGAATGCAAACTGGTTAAAGTGAACTCAAAAGTCTATGAAATCCAGGCCTTATCCCCTCTTACAGAAGATCAAAAGGAATATAATTTGTTCTTAATAGGTAATAGTGTTTCCACACAATATCTGGAATATTTTGCAATTTCAAAATACTTTAGTAAAGCATTAAAGCATCTGCAAGCAGGGTTAGAGAGAGCCAGGCAATGTCTTTTTGTTTTTTCCATTGTATGAAGTCTTGGTACACCTGAGGTGCCCGATAAAGAAAGAATGGAAAAGAAAATTAAGGAATATGTCAGGGCCCTGTGCTTTCTATATCATTCTGAACAACACAACTGTTTAAGTACTGCAAAAACAAATGCCAATTATTCTTTACGTGCAATTTGAAATAAACATCACATTCTAAAACTCTTAAACTGCCTGTTACAGTTTTCACTAACTAAAAGTACTGGATATTCGTTTTACAGAGGAGGAGGGCCTCTTGGTTTTAACTACAGCCACAAATCATCAAGTGCCCACAGAACTGCACACAAAATTACATTCAAAATACATTTCACATAACTCTGCTGTCTCACAATATTGATTGTGCACTTCATAAATCTTTCAACTGCACCTTTGTGTCAAAACTCCCCAAGTAAAAAATAACTTTTTAAAACACAGCAATATGGGCATTTAGGCAATTTATAAATCAATACTTAATGGCAAGTACTTCTATGAGACTTGATATAATAATTGTCCTCATTATTGCATCATTGTATCATACAACTTATGGTCTCCACAGCCACTCTCCACACAGTACATTTGCATGTGGACCAAGTTTCAGTCAACACTAGAGGTACATTAATGATGTCTTAAATACACGATATCAGGAAGAGCACTGTGTATAAGATATTGTGACATAATACTAATACTAGAACTAATACTTTAAATAGGTAGTAGCAACCTGTATAAAAAAGACAGAACTTCCTTAACACAATTCCATTTCAAGTGCTGGTTATCCGCTACATAAGGCCCAACAAACATTCATACCACTTGTCTCTGACATTAAGTAGTTTGAAAGCCAATCCATGCATTATTTGGGTTTGTAATATGGACGTTTAATGAAGATGAACTTTACCATTATAAATCAAGTAAAACAGTGCTGCCAGGTTTCCAAAACATTAAATACCCCCATAAATAACATGGACACTCTGACCGTGCAAGAGAACCTGATACAACAGCATAGCACACTCAACAATCTCGATAAAGGGTGCATCTGTGACAAATATATCAGTCATGTCGAGTTTGTGTATATTTCCCCTTACAACAAAAGTTTTCCTAAGAAGTAGCCTTCTGTATCAATTTTCCAAAAGCACTGGAAAATATAGGGTGTCTGGACCAAATTTTCCTCTTCGTCTACCTTTTTTGATCACAAGATATGTTTTGCCTGGCATTACCTCCGACAGAACTCTGACTTGAGGGCTGATTATGATGAATGATGTTGTATATCTACCAGTATTTAATGCACAGTGCAGGAAAAAAATCATAGCACCCAACAAGCTTTATAATTTTAGTATTCTGTTGCTAATCATGGGTTGATACTACAAATTGTAAGTCACAGAGAAAGTGCATGGTGGGTTGTTTCCATTATCAACACCATGTCAGGGCTCCCCCAAGCATGTGGTGTGAACAGTTTATTTTTTGATTTGTGATTTCCCATATTTGTGCATTTTGTATTTCCGCAGAATCTGAATGCAGAGCAGAGCAGTTTCCAAAATTCCTGGGGTCAACATTGTGAGCTGCATGCCTGCTCTTTTGCATTTCTAAATCTACTCTGATTCCACATATGTAACATGCAAACTATACGTTTCCTTCAGAAGAAGCATTACAAATAAGACCACAAAAAAAGTGTGTACAGACATTTATACACACACACACAATATCTTTAAATCCAAGAAATTTAAGACCGGAAACAATTATTAAAATTCAACAAATACAGGAAAAAAAATTCACTTTTCAGTGTACGATTTCACCAAAACAGTTGGACAACCTCAAACCCTCATCTCTTCAGCAGTTTGTCTGATATACATTTATTTCTAAAGACACAACATTTTCCTAGCAGTGGTAGCAAGCTGTAGCAGAGGCCTCATTCTATAAACTTTTTAGCTTGTAGAAAGAAAACAAAAATAGTGCAATAAGAAATCTTCCATGCATTTTCAAGCATTTCAAAGAATATTGAAGTGAAAAAGGCATTTTCATCTTCAGTGATTACCTTCCCACAGAAGAAAACCCAACCCCTAAAAAGTTCTGAGACCTGAGGCCCAGTTGTCTGGGAGGTTAAGGAGGCGCTTATGCAGCAGCAGGTGTGGATACACAAGGAGTAACCACGGCAGAGAGCTCCATCTGCAGCAGGGCTCAGCCAAAGCAACAAACCAGGTGAGAAAGTCCTGTCCAGCGAAAGCTCTAGGTTTAAGCTCGGAATGGGCAGATTCAGTGTCCACAGACTCTTACAAAGAGGAACTGTAACGTGTTCTTTCCGTTTATTAAGTCCACTCAAAGCAGCCTGGATGCAATACAAAGAACGTTTTTATTAAGACAATTCATCCGAAGCCAGAGATTTCCCTGGCAGTTAAGTCGCTGATTGATGGCGCAGAGTAAATGTATATCCCACAGCCAGTGGCTGTGGTAGAAGTGGGTATGTAACGGATCACTACAAGCTACTGGAGTGATCCATCCCATCGTCAGCCAACAAAGCCAGAAACCCCTGGGGTTTTAACAAAGAGCAAAAGTGATACTTACTCTCAATTCCACAAATATTCATGTTTACAAAAAGTAAAATTTGGCTGAAAATAAAATGTGTAATGATGCTTGTCCTTTGGCTTTCAGAGAAGTATATCTGAACTAAAGGCATGTTCATTTACCATGCTGGTATTTACCATTTATTTCTAGTAAGAAATATTGCATGTAAAACTAGTCAATTAAAACCAGCAATTTATTTAGCATGTCTTTCGACAAAATGTATGGTGATGCCCAAAGGGACAATTAAAATGTTAGGGTTCTGAGTGGAAGAATGAGTTAAACTAATAGAGGTGACAAATCCCAGATTCTAACTGAACTTCTAACCTCATAGTATTCAACAAAGAAATTACCTTTCAATATAATAATGTTTCAATATATGCCGCTTTGTGAAATTTACTACGTGCAGTGCAGAAGGAGCAGGTTAAAGTCTTTGTAAGTTTGAAAGTGCATTATGAGAGGACACCGAAGCTTAAAAAGGGCTTGGCAATTTAGCTTAGATTTGCAATGTTGGGAGGCAATACTTCTTGTCATACAGCAACATTTAAATCAATACATTGGCATGAGATTTTGTTTTGTTACAAAAGCATTTATGTCTTTAATTTTAAATCAATTCAACCAAAAAAAAGGAAAACACTGTATTTTTTTGTCTTGACCTATCCATTTAAAAAGTGCAAACCAACAGTCCGTGCAGTTGTGAAAACCAGGTTGGTTAGAAGCACATCTTCAGCCATACGTATTTTATTATGTCACACTTCACTGTTTCACACCTGTAGGTGTGAAGATGACCAGATGACCATTTGTAAAAAGCGATCTAAACAGAGCTCCACTGTCTGATCCTTCAGGTTTCTTTGACACTGCTGTAACAATGAAGGGACCATCACATTGAATATTAATTTGGAAAACTAAAGAATTATTTGATTTATTGATGTAAGAATCTATTGGTATCTGATTTTTTGGCAAGCAAACTTCCAAAGCAAGAGAGGATTAGTACTTTATAAGTCAGCAGGAGTGCCTCACAACATTGCATTACATCTAAAAGTTATTCTGGGTCGTGTTGTGGGCCTGTACCTGAGGCCCTCTGGTGTCCCACGGAGAGTGAGGAATCCACATCGGACTCTGCAACACAAGAGCGTCAGTTTAGCTGGGGTGATCGCTGCACCAGCAGGAGCCAGTCTGGCAAATGATTCAATACCAACCTCTGCAGAGGCTTTCAATATTACACTTGTTAACATGAAAGCCAGTCATTTTTCTAGTATTTGGAAATCTAAATTTTTTTAAAGTGACACCATCACCATCAGCCCACATACAAGTGCAGTTGTAAAAACCAGTGTAAAAACAAATCAGCACCAAAACAAAAACTGATCCCGAGTGAAATACAAAGTCATATTCATCCGTGACAATGGGTAGTGCATTCCAGATCTGCATTTAATTTTCAATACATCAGCATCTTTGACAGAAATTAGGTTTTATTTAATTAATTAGCATTTACTTTAATCTAATGCATCAGTACATATATGACTAGAATAATGGTTATTAATCAGGTATCCGCCAGTTTGTCTCACACACCAGAAATTCCTGTACTGGACAGGACAGTGTTTGCATATTTTTTTGGTTTTTTTTTTGCAGATATGGCCTGTGAAAGTCTCCCAGCAAAAGCCGGTACAATGCCCTTTGTGCTCAGTGCTTTATGAACCTGGGAACATTTTCATCAAGAGATCAGGGAACACACACACACCAAAAAAACAAAACATGGAAACACTTTTCTTTAAAACGTTACAGGATATTTAATCTTTTAATGTGATTTATACACTTTTGCCACTTTTAATCTTTATTTTAAAGCCAGACATTAGTGGAGAAACATTGCAGTCCTGTATATCTATATAGCACACATCAAACACCCACATAACTTTTAATGCACTATAATTGTTTTACATCTGTGCTCAATTTTGATGGCACATAACTCATTGTAAAAGTCTGCATTTTTAAGAGCACCCACGGGAATGGTTTAGAGCAGTGGTTGCCAAGTCTCCTTGTAGACAAAGGATGACCCTAGGTATCATAACACCAAAGCCCACAAACACCAGAAATGCCTGCTTTCATGCAGCAGTTTTTACTGGATTTATACTAGAGTTTAACTAGTGCACCTCAGCTTCTGCATGATTTATTTTCACGCGTCAAAGGATCTGCAGGCTCTCTCAAGGCGAGTGGTTAATATGACGTAGAAGCACAAATGCTGCAAAAACAAATTCCATCCACCAAACAAATTGTATGAATGTTTAAGGTACAATAAGGGTGTCTGCTAATAAATACATAATAATGTCAAAGAGATAACAGGAAAGTAGAGGGTGCATTGTAAATCTATTATGCAGCAAATACAGTGCTTGCTTTCAGACTACTGTTTTTATATTAGAACTGAGCACTTCATATAAAATCAATGATGATATCTAGGTATAGTTTAATTTAAAAAAACTTTAAAAACAAAAGGAACAGTTGCACAGACTCATATTACGGACAGTGATTTAAATCAAGACTGAAAATTAAGTGCTGAAAATATAGTCAAATACTAAAACTGGAGCCAAAGGGCAAAAAGTCAGTCAACAATGTCTTTAAAAATAATACTTGAAAGAGAGACAACCAATTCTTGTAAACAAACAGAAGAAATACAACGTATTTAGGCAAATACTTTTGTTAATCTTTTCCATGAATATTTGTTTTAATGAAACATTTTTGTTTGAAGAATCAGTTTCAAATAAAATGACTAAGTTACTGTATACTCCAAAATAAGGAATTTCATCTGGAACATCCAGCATCTATTACCTAAGGAAATATGGATCGAACAAAACATTGCATTTCTCAATACCCTTACTACAAAAAAGCAAATGCATTCAGAGTTTCCACTCAGTTCAGGGTTCCATTTTCCATTACTTTTCCATGACTTTCCAGGATAATTTCCCTAATTTTGCAGGAAAGAAGTGAAGTTAAAACTAAACATTTTCTATATCGCAAGATATTTTCCCGATTGACGTATTCAGTTAATGCTCAAAAATAACATTAATAATGTGCATAATAAGTCAGTGTGCATAATCATCATATTTGTACACAGACTGCTGATATACTGCTGTCATTACTAAAGGTCTACATAAATAGTTCTATGTAAGGTGCATGTTACTGAACTGATGCCAATACTAAATGTCTCCACCCTACCAAACTACTTCAAAAGTACAGTAAGTGGGTTAACCCATGTAAAATGAACACAGAAAAGTGGATTTCGATCCCTATTATCTCAGAGTTATGAAATTGAAAGGTTAGACACAAATATGGTAAGCACTCCTGCAATATTATTTTGTAGAAAAAAAAAATCTCCAAGAAATTAAACTAATTGATGAGACGCATATTTAATGCTTTCAATAACTAGAATTCATGTTTTGATTTTTGTTTTTGGAAATATGAATAATTTTTTTCCATGACTTTTCCAGGTTCAAAAACATTTTGACCATTTTCCCCGACTTTTCCATGACTTTCCAGGTTTTTCCATGACCGTGGGAACCCTGTGCATTTGGCTCGCATGATTAGGATGTCCAACTCCTTAACAAAATAAAAAGGGGAAAAAAACATCCTTCATGAAAGTCCTTAGCTAATGTCCCAGTAATGTTATGGTAAAATAGCTCAAGTTTCATTTTTGTCCTGTCGTTAGACAGTTCGTGATAATCTGTAAATGCCAAAAGCATTGGTGCATCCTCATTCAAAGTAATGAAGTTAAAAGTGATAAAATGTGGATAGACAGGCGTATGTCTAGAGACAGATTTCAAAGACGTGCCTGGGCCAGGGAATAGGATGACAGTCAATATCATAACTCAAGGGAAATAAAAAATATATATTCCTCAAAAGTATTATGTGAGGAACTGTAATGCTGCCAAAAAATTAAGCAGATACAATCTTTCAAATGGTACCCTAAAATGTAAATTATGACTGCTTGGTTACATCTTGTTGCTTTCATGCAATTGCCTGTCACAGATATCACAGGTTGCTGGTCCATCTGAAAGTAGAATTTCACTGGCACTGCTCCATAGAAGAGATTGATGACATTTCAGCTGTACAGTATGCTACAGTAAGTGTTTCTAGGCAGATTTGTGTCTGCAATCCCTTAGCGATATCCGAGTCTGAAAAAGCTACTACAAAAAGCATCACTTAATCTGAGATATTAGATCAGTCTGACACTTCAAATATATGACTGAATTATTAAAAAGTATTAACACCAGTGTTTGTTGTTCCTTTAAAAATATCTGCCAGTGTGCATCGTTAGTCTGATGTATAATGTTTAAATATCCAGGATCGCCTTGCAACAAATACCTCCATTCAGACATCAATTGCTGCTCTAGAGACCAGGCAACCAGACTAATTCCAGGTCTGAAGGGAATGTCGCAGTCATACAGGCTACAGAAAAGCAAATCATTTTAGATCAGCAACAACTGAGATCAACAATGTATTAAGGCCCTGAAAACATAGATGGACACCGAGTTTAAAAGCATTAAGAACAGAAAGCATCTTCACACAAATTGTTGTGGCAGGCTGGAACAAACTTCCCCAGCCAGCTGTTGAATGCAACTCCTTATAATAATAATAATGATAATTCAAGAATAGACAATACGATTCTTGGAACATTTTGTTACCATCTGTCAGATGAGCAAGCCTACTCTCGTCAGAGCACGAGGCGAAAGGAAGGCCAGCGTTTTTATCTGGTTTAACCCAAGTTGGGATATCCACAAATGTAAATTAAGACAAAGATCAGTTCATAGTCTCCCTCTCTCTATTATCCAAAACCAGATATAGAACTCAAACTGGGAAAACAAAAATTGCAGTCTGGCAACCCTAAAAATCTGGGAGTTAGACAATTTGATTAAAATGTTAATGTGGAAATACATAATCAGTTTAGCAAAACAATAAACAAACAATAATGAATTCCTTCAGGGCCTTTGTCCTACTGCTAGTCTTCCTACAGTCTTTCCATCAAATGTTCATTCATTGAGGAACCATATCACACAAGAGACCCTTTCTGATTAAAGTTCCCTTACGCTAAAAGGCAGAAATGTTTCCTTTAAAAAAAAAGTCTAAAATAAAGAGCAGTTTCCACTGGAACAGAAGAAAAAGAGCAAACTGCATCTGTTAATGTCTCCCATTAAGAGTTAGTGAAGAAACCTTCAACTGCCTGCCTGCCCTTGAATCCTTATTCCACACACACACTGACTCATCCCCTCCAATTTAAAGTAGAGGGAGAAGGCTTATCTCCCTGATTGTTTTTAACATATAGTAAAGAAGGAAAATTACTTTATAATGGAAAAACCTATAGCCCCGATAACCTCCGAAGATTAACACTTCATATGTCACCACGGTAGGAGGGAAAGGTCTACAAATCCTTAGAAAACTTTATAAGACGTTTCCTCAATGTAATCCCTACAATTACGTCACTTTACACCTCTAATTACTTTGATATAATGATCCTATAAAACATTAATGTTGATGCATTTTCACTAAATGTTCATTCACCTTTCAGTATACACATTTGTTTACTGCAGGGGTTCTCAATCTTTTTTTCCTCACTCAAATCAAGGTAGACATCACCCCCAGACCACACAATAACCAGCTTAATGTAACAGAGATAATAAGCTCATAAGACTGTTCATAATAGTTATCACAACAATTTAATCAGTGATGTTCTAGATTGTCATTGGACTGCAAATCTAATCAACAAACGAAATTTGAAGCTGTGTCTGATACTAATATAAATAAGCCTTACTATGTTCCTGTAATTCTGTAACTTTTCTACAGACCATCTTAAAGGAGCTTGCAGAATACTGGATGATGATAGACTACAATTTGAGGAAAAGCTTCAAACCTTATGAAGAACAGACAAAGTAACAGTTGTGACGTTTTTCTACAAACGCTTAATGGAAGGACATTTGTTCAACGCCAAGAGAGAAAGAGAGGGTGGAACAACATAAAAAAACCCTGAACAATGAAAAACAGCTCTGTAAATTACAAATCTCAAGAAAACAACATTAAAAATATCAAAGTATTTTAGTTTTGTGTCAAACACAATCCATGAAAACCGCCACTCGCCCTGTTTCCGACACGACAAAGGGCCGCACCGAGGGAGAAGTTTCTCAGTGCGTTTCGAGAAAACGCAGCCACCATTTTGAAAAGGCATTTCCCCTTTTCTGAAAAAACTAAATAAACAAATTTGTCATTGACCAGTCAAGTCAATGCAGGCATCATGTAGAATGTTTTATTAGTCTGTGATACAGCTGACACAGCGAATATTTCTTTGTGCAATGGTGAAATGCAATATACATAAACAGTCTATTGCAAACTCAACCTAACGATGGGTATTGGTCTGAAATAGATCATGCATCTCTACAGGGAGACGGATAAGATGTTGTGTTGTACTGCGTACCCGACTTTGTGAACTCTGTCCTGTTAAAATCACCGTCAGTTCAAGAACACCCCCGCCCCCCCCCCACAAACAAATGTCTTTCTTCTGTCCTATTTGTAAACCCCAGACTGACCTGCATCTGCCTTTCAGAGCACGCACACAAACTATCTGCTAAATTGTTAGCAAATGGTGTGATGCTTGAGATACAGGAATAATTTCTCCTTTGAATTATGTGTATTTTCATAGCACTTGAGCCACTGGTGAGAGAGGGGGGAGTCAGGTGTTCCTAACCCAAACAGCCACATCCCTACCCTTGCTTGCCCTTGTTTTGATGAACTTCATAAGTAAACACAACCTAAACCAATGAAGCCGAAAAAAAGAGGAGGTCAAAGGGGTGGTAATCATATTCATTCACTTGGGCTTTGAAGAAGAGCAACACAAGTAAGTGAATGAATCACGGCAGGCAGCTTCTTCAATCATGTGGGGCCTTTGTTTCACCACAAGCTTTACTATGTTTTGGAGGAAAGAGGTGAAGGGGAACTTGTGGCTCTCTGAACCCACCTCCCAGATCTAAGCGCCTCTCGAGCAGAGCAAGCAGGGAGGGGTTCTGGAGGTTGTCTGCTTATGATCACAAAGAAGGTTAAGTGTCCCGTGTGCACATCACACTTGACTATTCGCCCAACCATGGCATAGGGGTTTCTCAGCAATAGGACCTTCAAGCAGGGACTCGAAGCGCTAAGTAAGAACATAAATATTTATGCTGACGGATGAATCAGATACAGGCCACGCAGAGCAGGTCCGTTGATACTGGTGGTTGGCTTTTGTATGTGAAGTGGAGCATCTACATACAGGGTTTTAAAAACAATAAAAGTAATCTATAATATTAACACCTAGCCTGCTATATATTTACTGTATCAAACCAGGGACTGTGCAAAATAGCAAATGACAGGCTTTAGCTAGATTTCCTTAGGCCAATAATTCTGCAGGCTTCATAAATTAAGCTCATATAAATGGTACTTAGTTTTCTATAATATATGACAATATTAAAGAATTCCACAAACCCCTGATAAGATCTTAAAAAGGCACTAAAAGTTAAGCAGAGTATAAAAACTGGGACCGGCTAGTTTTACAATCTTGGGATTATGAATGAATGACAGAGTCTAATAAACATAACTCAGACCAACTGCTTTGGATACACTGTTGGAATTAGCCTATTTAAATGTACAAAGAGACATTCATTTATGGACAGATTTGTTCATGGTTCAATTACAGTTTAGATAAATGTAAAGACTGTAATAAATTATACATAATACATGCAGCATATCAATACACTGTCTAGTCTTAGGGAATGCCTTTCCAAAATCAAGAGAAATACCCTCTTGGAAAATAAGTTTAACTTAATTTTCTGCATTATCACACTCACTTTAAATCACATGAAACTCACAACATAGCCTAGCTTGAAGGCCCACAAGCAACTCTTAGTTCAAAGCAAAAAGGGTTTTGTGTATCCAGTCTTTCCAATTAAGCACCTCTTGCAGTAAGTCTAAAGTATATTTCCATATGAAGTAAAAAAAATAATAATAATGAAAGGTTTCAACAGAAAAATCATGAAACTGACCAAGGGAGAGTATCCCACAGGATGAGAGACAGGTATTACATAGCCTCACAGTACACTAATTTTACATTTAAAAACTGTGCAGTTATAGAAGTGATGAATGTAGCATCTCAAATTAAATGAATGGCATGAATCCTGAGAATAGCAATCAGACAACCCCATGGTGAACTTCACCTCAGACACCAGATGTTTAAAACAATTTAGGATGTTCTGATGGTAAACGTAACACCACATAAATTAAAATGCATCAGGGTCCAAAAAACAGAGGATAGGCTGAGAAACCCTAACTAAAGGAGGACTGAAGACAGCAGGAACAGGAGCCACCCATAATTTTATACTATAATTACTTGCAACCAGACAAACACCAAGAGGTCAAGTGGTGCCATTTCATGCATCGCTTCACTCTACGCTGCATGATTTGGAAACCCAGGATCCAGTTTAATCTTGTGTAATCCTACTGGTAACACACAACTTCAATCATCTTATGAAATACCAGAGTCTACATATGTAGGGATTTATATGATTTTACACCATTGAGGATTTTTCATTTTTCATCTGGCACGATCCAAGACATCAAAACTCATCCAAAAGCATTTCATACAAGGTATCGGCTGTGTAACATGGGACAACTGAAATGGTAATATTTTATTATTCTCCAAAACAAACGTCAACATTACGCAATGTTAGACTGGCAATCAGTTTCTATTGCATTCCACAGGGGGGAAGGGTTTACAAAGGAATCAGTGAGAGCCCTCTAAATTCCCATTTTAGAAGCTGTTCTTATGATAGAAATCCACTGCTGACATGTTTGTCTCCTAACCACAATATTAAGATGAGCCTCTGAAGAAATTAAGGCGGACAATTATTATTTCAAAGTTTCAGTTTTGTATGTGGGCTGTTATACACAAGAACAATGTGTGTATATATTGATTATACAGAGTATGTGCATGCATACACTCACCTAAAGGATTATTAGGAACACCATACTAATACTGTGTTTGACCCCCTTTCGCCTTCAGAACTGCCTTAATTCTACGTGGCATTGATTCAACAAGGTGCTGAAAGCATTCTTTAGAAATGTTGGCCCATATTGATAGGATAGCATCTTGCAGTTGATGGAGATTTGTGGGATGCACATCCAGGGCACGAAGCTCCCGTTCCACCACATCCCAAAGATGCTCTATTGGGTTGAGATCTGGTGACTGTGGGGGCCAGTTTAGTACAGTGAACTCATTGTCATTCTGACTCTACCATCTGAATGTCTCAACAGAAATCGAGACTCATCAGACCAGGCAACATTTTTCCAGTCTTCAACTGTCCAATTTTGGTGAGCTTGTGCAAATTGTAGCCTCTTTTTCCTATTTGTAGTGGAGATGAGTGGTACCCGGTGGGGTCTTCTGCTGTTGTAGCCCATCCGCCTCAAGGTTGTACGTGTTGTGGCTTCACAAATGCTTTGCTGCATACCTCGGTTGTAACGAGTGGTTATTTCAGTCAAAGTTGCTCTTCTATCAGCTTGAATCAGTCGGCCCATTCTCCTCTGACCTCTAGCATCAACAAGGCATTTTCGCCCACAGGACTGCCGCATACTGGATGTTTTTCCCTTTTCACACCATTCTTTGTAAACCCTAGAAATGGTTGTGCGTGAAAATCCCAGTAACTGAGCAGATTGTGAAATACAAAATTGCTTAAATCACCTTTCTTTCCCATTCAGACATTCAGTTTGGAGTTCAGGAGATTGTCTTGACCAGGACCACACCCCTAAATGCATTGAAGCAACTGCCATGTGATTGGTTGGTTAGATAATTGCATTAATGAGAAATTGAACAGGTGTTCCTAATAATCCTTTAGGTGAGTGTATATTATATATATACACTCACCTAAAGGATTATTAGGAACACCTGTTCAATATATAACAGTGTGTGTGTATATATATATATATATATATATATATATATATATATACACACACTGTTATATATGTATACTCATGTGTACTCAATTAACTAGCTAAATATTGAACTACTCTCTTACTCAAATATCACAAAATTAAGAAAAACACAAAGAAAAGGGGTGGGAGGGTTTCAGGTTTTCTGTTCATTGTCTAGCAGACAGCCCCCCCAGCCATCATCCAGCGTTAATAATGGCGTCACTGACGTCTCACATGGAGGCCCCCCAAACTGCACATGGACTATACCTGTATAGAGTACCAAGTCACCAGTTTGTCTTTTTTGATCATCCATGAACACCCTGCAGAATCACAGACCAGCTTCCCATGTTCGTGTTTGCCATTTCTCTTCTAAATGTTTAGATTTCCGAGGCATGGCCAGAGACTACGTATATAAACATAGAGCCGTATTTATGTAGCAAATGTTCAGTTTTGGAATGTCAATTATGTACAGAACATACAACACATTTTATACGCAAACCTGTTTGATCTTACAGCTTGTTAACGATCGTGGCCTCTGATTAGATTTCTTCACAAACCACAGATTCTAGTCATGCAATAAAGAGATGGGGAACAGACGCTCTACAAACAGCACAGCAACGCAGAGGCAGATTAAATTAGTCAGCAGTTTACCTTAAATTAACCCCCAAATGTGTCCACTCTGTATCAATTAAAGTGTGGAGGTTTTTTCAAGACTAGGATAAGAATATTTGTTGAATGCTTTAGTCAAGCTTCAAATCTTTAGCCTATCACCTGATGTCATCACAGGTTTCATTTGGTAAAATATGATTACTAAAATACCAACAGAGTAGACACTTGCATATTATTTTACCTTGTAAATGTCTTCATTTTAAATGCATATGGTGAAAGAAACACCTAGGAACATAAACTAACCACAATCACCAACAAAATGTGATCACAATCTATTTACATTAGAACTCCAATGGCATTCAACAGAATTGGAGAATTTGAGCAACACAAACCAACTAATTCCCTTGTGATTGTCAGCTTCTGTGGGTCCAGCACTCCCTCTAGTGGTAAGGAGAATTTTCTAAACACTGCACCCATTTTAAAATCCTCTATTATGTTCTTGTTCCTTGATGTCTGATATTTCTAGAAATCCCTTTGTTATTTTTGTTCCAAACTGAGCTCTCAATTAATTGAGTGAAAAATAAATGTAATTAATTTAAGTTGCTTAAATTTAGCTTACAAAACCTTGAAGAATTAAAGTGTTTCATATTATTTTAAATTTAACTTGAAATCTGCAACTATTTAAACATACATTTGCTATGATGAGGCAAATTCTTAGTTTAATGTAAGTAACTGAATGTACAGTCAGAACAAAAACTAATGGGAGGTTGAGTCCCAAAGACCAGGGCAGAGAACCTTTGCCCTAAAGGGGTTGACAGAGGTAAATTCTGGGAAATCTTCACCAAAAATAAAAAGTTTAGTCTTTCTTATCTGTCAGAGCAATGGAGGCCTTCTGTTTGAACAGCTAAGTGTTGCTTAAACTAATTGTGATGGTTGTGACTTGAAGTTGAAAATAAAAAGTGTTAGACAAATTATGAAGTCTACAGAGCCAGATGCACCAAACTACCCAAACAGTAAGAACTTCATTCTCCCAGATAAAAGCACTAGAATCACTAATTGGTGTTCTATCAGACTCATTTTGATTTAATTAAGGCTCATATGAATCTGCCATTTCCTTTGGGTTTGAAAGTTCACTCCTCTGAATCTATAATAACAGAAACATAAGGTTTCTAATTATGACTAGTTGACTAAATAACAAACTCAAAGGCTTTAATAATTTAAGAAATTCTGATCAAATCTAGGCAAAAATCTACAGTTCCACCAGTTTGAAAGTGATATTTTTTGCGGTGTATACAAAATCTGAAATTTGTCTTTTGGCTCCCTCAGCTGGTAAAATAAAGAACTTCATACTAATTCTCAGAACAAATGGTAATACCACTGCCAGCACAAAACCAGTTGAGTTCTCACAGCTCTGTCTTAATTCACAAGTGATATCGCAGATTTTTTTCTAGGCTGAATTAACATTCAACAAACTGAAAAATATACAATTGAATCTAATGTGCACTAAAACCAAGTGGATTTCTCCAAAAAGCACACAAAACAGGGCTTAAAACAGGGTTTGAATACTTTTAACAAATGTAATTATAGTAATTACACTACTATTCATGCATTTGTATTCATTACAAAAATATAGCTGGTGTCATGTCAAGGAACACATTTGGCATACTGTGCTTTGTGTAAAGTCCAATAATAATGTGTTTGATATAAACTTATGGGAACTCAATTTAAAATATTTGCTCATAAAACAAAAATGGTGTTTGGCTGTTTCCACTCCATTTGTCACAGTTTTCAGCCTTTTCATACTGAGCGTGCATTTTTACCTTTTACCTGGTCTCACCACTGTGTGATCCGAGGGAACTTCGGATATTTTTTCCATTTAAAAAAGTCCCCCTAATACTGGAAAACTGGAGTCAGCCTACACTAATACCAAAATGTGTGCTATTCCCCGGACATCATCACAATGAACTTGATAGTGTTCATCTTAAAGTAGTACGTAATGACGAATAGCATGCTTAATAACAGGTTACAAACAAATACAGTATAATCAAACATGTTTCCTGTACATCGGCAACCAGTCATCATTTTTGAGTCATGAACTAATAGTGGGAGTGTTTGCACCTCTCAGCTGTCTGCACTAAATCACAATGTCTCCAACCCCCGAAACCATTTATTACTGGGCGTAACTGGCTTCCACTAACTCAGCTGTAAACACTAAGCCACACAATATGACACTCAGCTTCAAACTCTGGGGTGTCAAACTGGCTCCTGGAGTGCCAGTGTCAAATTGCTTTTATATTGAACTGGTCAACATTAACAATTTCACTCGAGTGAGAATGTTTCAACAGTAATCTGAATCACATCTTTTTGATTATTTGTTATTTCAAATCAGCATTAGTGGTGGAAAACTGTGCTGCTGATAAACAAGATCGATAAGATGACACCTGACAGAGGAGCTTGGGAGAAAATACCCAAAACAAAAAGATTTTGCAGCTCTAGAGCACTGGAGTTTAATGAACATGATCTACATCTGACAGTACTGGACATCACATCAGACCACAGGATCGTACATCGCAGCCCCACTAAGTCACATTGCCCCAAGCCCCACAGGTCCCAGACAAAAGCCCAATGATTGCGTGCCAGTAACTCGGCTCAAACCCCCACTCTACGTTGCCATGCCGATCTCTCTGGAGAGAGCAGGCAGTCTCTGGATGTACTCACGTGACTTCTGTCCCCACACACGCAGATGCAACTTCCCTGAAGAGTAGTACAAGAAGCCCAGGACCAGCATGGGACACAACACCAGTAGCAGGTTTCGTGTAGGCTTCATGATACTCATCTTTCACATGGTATCATCTGCACTACATCACCTGGAGGAGGGGGGGAAATACACACAGTCAGGTATATACCAGTCGGCAGCACTGAGTAGTGATTAGGGCTCTGGACTCATGACTGGAAGGTTGTAGGTTCAAATCCTGGGTGCTCTTGGATTTAGATTGCAAAGGTACAAATGTAAGTCGCCCTGGATAAGAGTGTCTGCTAAATAACAAAAATAATATACACAGATGACCCAACACTGCAGGTGTTGAGCTCAAATTAAAGGTCAGGTAACCTGAGCTGGACGTGCATGCAAAAATGCACAAATGCATGAGTTTCCAGGCAAGCAGCATGTTTATATTACCAGAGGAAAAAAAACGAAAACCATTTCTTCAATACAAAACTCAATGAATAGAATAGAATCAAACAGATGAAAACTGAATTCACTTACTGGAGTGAAGCTTATTAGCACCACAGAGAGAGAGAAAAAAAAAATCACAATAATGATTGCGTTAATATGAGATATCCAGACAGGAGCTGGAAGAGGAACTGCTCTACAGCACGGTAAGCTTTATTCAGATTTAATAATAATGTGCAAAATATCTAATGTACCTAACATAAATTAAATGTATGAAACACTAAGACTAGCAGGATTTGCGGCATACACAGTGGACATGGTCTCCGGTTCTTATGAGGTTGGGGTTGGCAGATCGTATGTTGTATTCGAAAAACATTATCTAAATATGATGCATTTTAAAATATTAAATAAGTTTCTGATAGCCTGCTTTCTCCTTTTGCTGTTTTGCAGGTTCTCATACATGGCAGCTGATTAACTCATCGAGACAGATTTTCAACTGGGGTTAGGGCAGAAAGACATTGTGACAGAGCATAACCACAGCATAAATTGGAGCCGTCGGACTTTGCAAAAAACCCCAAAGAGGTTACAATTGTATCATCGAAAAAACAAGACATGTTTTTAGGTTTTTGCTAATCTAGAGCAAGAGTGCTTTAATAATACAATTTAATAATTGCAGTCATTTAATTAACTTAAATTGTAATCATCAACTTTAGTGCAGAAGTACATTAATATAAAATACAAAACACATCCTAGTTTGAAAGAGGTAACAACTGAAGAAATGACAAAGTGAAGTTAAATAGTGCAATATTACAGCTTCCCAATGCAATATAAACTGAAGTATTGACATCTTAGTTCAGAATTTATTTGAACCTATGTAAAGACAGCCCAATAACCGAGAACGTTTTTCTTTTAGGCGACAAGGTTTTCATTTCCAAACTGAGTTTAAATTAAAGCAGTATACGTAATGCATACTCTAGTAGCATTGTACCAATCAATCGTCAAACATCAGAAAGCAGAAAACCAAAACTCAAAATATACTGCAGGCGTTTTATGAGGACATTCCTTCAGGTGTAACAAAGCTCAGAGATAAGCTGTTAGTCTGACAGCCAGATAAGTAAATTACATTGTCAATATGTAGGCCTGCATGAAAACTGCATGTCTGCATAAAGAAAGCTAGTACAACAAAAGTATGCCTTGTCTTGTCCTTTCAAAAAAATAACTACACAGAGTAGGCCTATTGATTTGTATTATTATTAAATTGTAGTGCAGAATGATGTTGTGTAGTTCCCATTAATAACAATATTGCATCAATCCAAGTGTAAAATGCTTTAGATTGCAGGTACATGTGTAAACCTAAAACATCCTCCCGTCAGGCAAGAGTCACACGCAAACTGCAATCAATATTTTGTAATTTCTTGTTCATTTTCAAAGTACAGTCCAATTGGTTACAATCAATTAAAGGTTAGATAAAAAAGGATTTTGCAAAAAAGGATCCAACATCACATATCTTTGCCTATTTTTCCACAAACAACTAAGCCTATATTATCACATCTTCCTACATTTGACAATTGTGACATGGGTCACTACACAGGAAGTACATCTGCACACATCTGAGCCTTCGAAGAGGTCAAAGGTTTCCAGGCACTTTCGTCTTAAATTGTATTAAAATACAATTTTAAAAAGCCTGAAACAAATAAAGGCATGAACCAGAACATACATTTCACAGAGGACACAGCCAGTAGGCTATACAAACAAGCAGACAGACCTTTAATGTTGTGTATAAACAATGAATTGTTCCACATTTACAATAGAAACAAAGTAGGTTTCCCCCCACTTATTACAATTTACATTTTCAGTTCCTATAGATAGGTAGGGTAATAAAGTATAGCTATGCAATTAAGCTATAAATAATGAATGAAAAAATTAAAGTAATTAAAATGAACTTCTGAATACATCATTTCTTTTTCAAATGATTTACACAGAACATGCTCTTTCAATCAAATAACCAATATCAACTTTGGACATGACAATATCCACACAAGATCTGACCTCCAGGGAGCCGGACACTGGCCACTGGGCTCTTACTAACCAAAAACCGTTTTCAATTCAAATCGCATAGTCTATAATGCATCAGTTGCATAATACAATAAAATTGCAATGATCTAAAAAAAAAAAAAAAAAAAGACGCAATTTAAAAAAAATGAACACAAGTGATGTATAACAAAATATACGTGTTTACCCCTCTCGAAAGACACCCCTTTGAAAACCAAAATTGCAACGAATTGCGGGCACCCTGCGCAGGAAACACCCAGGACTCGAGCGAGTGAGCAGGCCCGAGTCTTTTTCCGCTCGGGGATAAACAAATACTGGAGACAGAGGTTTAAAACCCAATAAACAATTCAATAAAAACATACCGGCACCCCCCACACCCCACACACAGACTCACCCTGGGTTGTAAGAGGAGGTAGTTTTCCTTGGCACAAGTACCGTTTAAAGCAGAGCCCTTCATTGCTGTCGTGCTAGTAGATCATTTATGTCTCCGTGTCTGAGAGGTGCACAGCCGCATTTCCAAGCCTGCTTTCCGTGGCAGAGATACGATGACAAAGTTGGCATGGATCTCTTTCTCTCCCCGGATTAGTAGTCGTTTCTTTTTTTTAATCTGTGACTTCTGCAATGTCCCGGCTACGGTCGTGCTTCTCCCGTCCTAGCTTCAGTCCGAGGAGCCTGTCTGTGCCTCCACTTGGCACAAAATACCGCAGCGCCTCTCGTCCACTCTCTGTCGATCTCCAGTCCATCCCTGAATCACATGGGCCCGCCGATCACAACATCTAAGTGTTTGTGTGTGAAGAGACAAAATGCATCCCTTCTTTAGAAAAACTTATCACAATAAAATGAGTTGAGGTGTTGTCATGGCTTAATAACAGTTTGGCTTCTGTAAGACTCCCAAAAAATGGTCACCACCTCAATATGTAGAATGATATGTTGTTGATCATATATCTATATAATATGCCCATTTTAGACTGTGTAGGTAAAGCCCTAGTATAATTAATAGTGGAAGCGATGAAGTTACAACTGCAGATATACATCTTCACCATTCAATTAAAATAACGGTGGTTAATACTTAAACTGCATTAGGACCATTCCCAAGATCTGCAGCCAGAAACAAAGTCACCACAACATCCCTTAAAAAGATCTTGAGAGGAAAACATTATAAAGAAAACATCCCTTCCACACACACATAAATCAATATCAGTCACAGTGCATATTTAAATGTATGGTCTTGGAATATAATGCATGTATGTGCCTAGAATAAAATGCCAACTAGCTAAATGTGCATTCTCATATATAGGGGTCTAGTATGGCAAGCCAAATGATCATTTAGAGATATCTTTAATACATTTAAAGATATCTTCAAATATTTCGAGATATCTCTAAAGCATTTAAAGATATCTGCAAATCAATTAGATATCTGCAAATCATTTCAAGATATTTCATTTAAAAGTACATTTAGAGATCTCTAGATTATTTGCAGAAATCTTTAAATGATTTAGATTTCTTGAAATCATTGAGAGATATCTGCAAATCATTTAGAAATATCTACAAATGACTTCTGGTATGTTGCCCAAGATAATCACTTCCTGTGAACTTGTTAATTCATGTAACTGAATGAGTGATCAGGAACTGATCATCTATGCCAAAATACAGGAAGTAATTTCAAGAGTGCTTCAAATCACTTCGAGATATCTTCAAATATAGAGATATCTTTAAAAAGCACCTTATTTATATATCTCTAAATGGTTTGCAGATATCTCTACATCATTTAAAGAGCTCTTTAAATTATTTAGAAATATCTTGAAATATTTGAAGATATTTTGAAATGCATTTAGATATATCTCTAAATGATAATTTGGCTTGCCATAGTATGAAAGAGCCAACCTCAAAATGTCAGCTTGTAATATTTAAACAGGTTACCAATAAACAGAATTAGGTTTACTGAAATAGTTAGATTTCACAGGATGACACCTGACTAGTCAAGCCAATAATAAAAATACAAACATCATGACACAAAAAAGTGGGCTAATCTCCAATTTTACAGAGTTAAAGTCTAGGGGATCATATTCAATGTGTTCTGTAACTGAAATGATCACCAGAACATAGTACAATAAATAGTTTATCAGTTTGCTGTGTTAAATGTAAATCCACATAATCCTTCTTATATGTCAACCAATCAGTTAACCCACAATTAAATTGATAATAGTTGCAGGGTTTTAGAAGCTACAAGAGAATAAACATGATACAGCGTATTGTTTCTGTCCCTGCTGTGTGGGAGGACTCTTGTTGAAATGGTGCCAACATTGGGAGAAATGACCCTGAGAGGTCAGTGCCAATGCTGCCCTCCCATGTACACCCAGATCAGTATTCTCTAGGATTCGGTCTTAGATTCTGAAATTGATTTACAACCTTAGATACTGAGATCACCAATTCTGTTGAGTCACAGTTGCACAAATACACCTTCTGTTTGTTAAATTAGACAAAGTTCCCCTGCTGAACGTACTTCTGTTTTTCTGTTGGGCTACAGTGCCCATCTGCACCAGAATCGTAAAGAATTGAAATATGAAGCCTGTGTACTCATTTTTGTTTTGTCTTTACGTATAGTTTTACAGAAAGCTTTTTAAATAATTATGAACTTGCATCAAGCACCCATCTTAACAGAGTGGCACCAGCTTAAGGCCTTTCTTGGTTGCCAGCTGCTGGGGACAGATGAGCCATCTGACTCATATTCAAAGTACTTTTAGAGAGTTGGCAGACATATCTATCTGTGTAACCAGAGAGGCATGGGGCATGAGAGAAGTGGGTAAGCAGCAGCAGGTCCCCAGCAATACAGATTGCCCATGACCACTGCAGAGAGTGAGAGAAGTCATCTGGATTAAAGAAACTGATAAAATGACAAATCTCATGTCTCTGAGGTAACTAAGACGGCGAAAAAAAAAACATAAAATGCACAAGTTTAACTGTAAAACACACACAATAGATTTTCTTCTGCAAGTTGTCATCTTGGGCCAACAAAATGAGGAACTTGATGTCTTTGAAAATCTAATGGAAATACACTGTTCTAGATGTAAAATAATTGGGATACAAGGAAATTACAGAATGGAGATTTATTTGCATGAACTTACAGTGAGGGAAAAAAGTATTTGATCCCCTGCTGATTTTGTACGTTTGCCCACTGACAAAGAAATGATCAATCTATAATTTTAATGGTAGATGTATTTTAACAGTGAGAGACAGAATAACAACAAAAAAATCCAGAAAAACGCATTTCAAAAAAGTTATACATTGATTTGCATGTTAATGAGGGAAATAAGTATTTGATCCCCTATCAATCAGCAAGATTTCTGGCTCCCAGGTGTCTTTTATACAGGTAACGAGCTGAGATTAGGAGCACTCTCTTAAAGGGATCTCAGCTCGTTACCTGTATAAAAGACACCTGTCCACAGAAGCAATCAATCAATCAGATTCCAAACTCTCCACCATGGCCAAGACCAAAGAGCTGTCCAAGGATATCAGGGACAAGATTGTAGACTGGAATGGGCTACAAGACCATCACCAAGCACCTTGGTGAGAAGGTGACAACAGTTGGTGCGATTATTTGCAAATGGAAGAAACACAAAATAACTGTCAGTCTCCCTCGGTCTGGGGCTCCATGCAAGATCTCACCTCGTGGAGTTTCAATGATCATGAGAACGGTGAGGAATCAGCCCAGAACTACACGGGAGGATCTTGTTAATGATCTCAAGGCAGCTGGGACCATAGTCACCAAGAAAACAATTGGTAACACACTACGCCGTGAAGGACTGAAATCCTGCAGTGACCGCAAGGTCCCCCTGCTCAAGAAAGCACATGTACAGGCCCGTCTGAAGTTTGCCAATGAACATCTGAATGATTCAGAGGAGAACTGGGTGAAAGTGTTGTGGTCAGACGAGACCAAAATCGAGCTCTTTGGCATCAACTCAACTCGCCGTGTTTGGAGGAGGAGGAATGACCCCAAGAACACCATCCCCACCGTCAAACACGGAGGTGGAAACATGTGGCCTAGCCAGTCTCCAGACCTTAATCCCATAGAAAATCTGTGGAGGGAGCTGAAGGTTCGAGTTGCCAAACGTCAGCCTCGAAACCTTAATGACTTGGAGAGGATCTGCAAAG
This sequence comes from Amia ocellicauda, assembly GCF_036373705.1. Lineage (NCBI taxonomy): Eukaryota > Metazoa > Chordata > Actinopteri > Amiiformes > Amiidae > Amia > Amia ocellicauda. Next base: position 15,171,727 of record NC_089868.1, on the reverse strand, counting down.
AGGAGTGGGACAAAATCCCTCCTGAGATGTGTGCAAACCTGGTGGCCAACTACAAGAAACGTCTGACCTCTGTGATTGCCAACAAGGGTTTTGCCACCAAGTACTAAGTTGAAGGGGTCAAATACTTATTTCCCTCATTAACATTCAAATCAATGTATAACTTTTTTGAAATGCATTTTTCTGGATTTTTTTGTTGTTATTCTGTCTCTCACTGTTAAAATACACCTACCATTAAAATTATAGACTGATCATTTCTTTGTCAGTGGGCAAACGTACACAATCAGCAGGGGATCAAATACTTTTTTCCCCCACTGTAGTTTCACCTTATTTGGTGATCGTATAGTTTCTCTACTGCTTGTGAAAAAGGAACTGACAACAATAGAAGACATGTTTACAGGTCATTGGCGGAACGTCTGCAGTTTTGCAGTTACAATCCTGAGAGTCTCACTAATTGTAGCAGTTAAAAAAGAAATGTTCTCCCTCTCTTATCACCCCAATACTTGTCTGCATGTATGCAGCTTGACCTGTTTACTTTATTTCAACATCTTCCTCACCAACTCCAGTTCAAACTCCACGCAACTGACTAGTCACAGATTTCCGTTCTTCATCATCAACTTTAATACTTCCATCTCATTTATATATGGTTTTCACCTATTACCCAAAGCTTGATTTGAAAAGTCTCTAATAGTCTAATTTTCCTTCTGCTCTTTCGTTCTAATTCTTCTAATCTTCAGAAATAAAAGATACTTGAAAAAACCCTTTTAACTCTTGCCAATGGTTATCCTGCATCCTAGGAATCTCCCACCAGGAAAAAAAATGTCAAAGAGTGGCTAATATTTAATCTGTCATTGGCTTTAAAGCCAATGAGTCTTTGCACTTTGCAAGGTAAAGCCAGGGATCTGGAACATCTTTTTGTCTTCCATTTGAAGTTAATTTAATTGGAAGAGGAGCATCCAGTTGCTGTCTAGGTGAGTAAGGGCTGGCTGGATGTGTGGATGGTTTTAATTAAAGACGGGCAGTGAGTGTTTTAGATGTACATAAGGCAGTTAGCACAGAGACTGGGAAGTCTAGTCAAGAGAGGAAGCAACACAAATAACCAGAGCATTTTGGGAAGGTGCCAGGAGAAGGAGAGCGAGTGGGCCGGGGGTCTCCATCAGAGTGGAATAGAATTGGGTCCTTTCACAATGAATAATTCTTCCCCTCCCGACCTCTGTATTTTAGAGCACTGCCCTTGAATTTTACTGTGCACGGTATTTTATCTTTCTTATTCATCTTTTAATATTTTTGTATTAAACCTAAAGTACCCGCATTCCTTTCCTAGCACTTTTTAAAACACATTGCTCCAGGCTGTCAAGTCTAAATGAATTAAAGTATTGTTCCTGAAAGCAAAGCATCACTATTAACTCTTAACCACTGTATTACACATTGCAGGTTAGACAAACAAAAAACAAAAACAACAGCCTATAGAACCAAACAAGCCATTGGAGAGAGAGAGAGAGAGAGAGAGTGAGAAAGAGAGAAAAGCTCGGCTTTAGTTTGAAATGTTTGAAATAACCCCCCAATTTACAATTTTAAAGTGAAAGGTGCTCTCAACTGTTGATTCATCCAACAGAACTCCTAGTGCTGTTCAGGGCAGCAATTTTTAGCCCTTCTTGCACTGCACCACAATATACATATACACTCACCTAAAGGATTATTAGGAACACCATACTAATACTGTGTTTGACCCCCTTTCGCCTTCAGAACTGCCTTAATTCTACGTGGCATTGATTCAACAAGGTGCTGAAAGCATTCTTTAGAAATGTTGGCCCATATTGATAGGATAGCATCTTGCAGTTGATGGAGATTTGTGGGATGCACATCCAGGGCACGAAGCTCCCGTTCCACCACATCCCAAAGATGCTCTATTGGGTTGAGATCTGGTGACTGTGGGGGCCAGTTTAGTACAGTGAACTCATTGTCATGTTCAAGAAACCAATTTGAAATGATTCGACCTTTGTGACATGGTGCGTTATCCTGCTGGAAGTAGCCATCAGAGGATGGGTACATGGTGGTCATAAAGGGATGGACATGGTCAGAAACAATGCTCAGGTAGGCCGTGGCATTTAAACGATGCCCAATTGGCACTAAGGGGCCTAAAGTGTGCCAAGAAAACATCCCCCACACCATTACACCACCACCACCAGCCTGCACAGTGGTAACAAGGCATGATGGATCCATGTTCTCATTCTGTTTACGCCAAATTCTGACTCTACCATCTGAATGTCTCAACAGAAATCGAGACTCATCAGACCAGGCAACATTTTTCCAGTCTTCAACTGTCCAATTTTGGTGAGCTTGTGCAAATTGTAGCCTCTTTTTCCTATTTGTAGTGGAGATGAGTGGTACCCGGTGGGGTCTTCTGCTGTTGTAGCCCATCCGCCTCAAGGTTGTACGTGTTGTGGCTTCACAAATGCTTTGCTGCATACCTCGGTTGTAACGAGTGGTTATTTCAGTCAAAGTTGCTCTTCTATCAGCTTGAATCAGTCGGCCCATTCTCCTCTGACCTCTAGCATCAACAAGGCATTTTCGCCCACAGGACTGCCGCATACTGGATGTTTTTCCCTTTTCACACCATTCTTTGTAAACCCTAGAAATGGTTGTGCATGAAAATCCCAGTAACTGAGCAGATTGTGAAATACTCAGACCGGCCCGTCTGGCACCAACAACCATGCCACGCTCAAAATTGCTTAAATCACCTTTCTTTCCCATTCAGACATTCAGTTTGGAGTTCAGGAGATTGTCTTGACCAGGACCACACCCCTAAATGCATTGAAGCAACTGCCATGTGATTGGTTGGTTAGATAATTGCATTAATGAGAAATTGAACAGGTGTTCCTAATAATCCTTTAGGTGAGTGTATATAATATACACTCACCTAAAGGATTATTAGGAACACCTGTTTTCTTGGCACACTTTAGGCCCCTTAGTGCCAATTGGGCATCGTTTAAATGCCACGGCCTACCTGAGCATTGTTTCTGACCATGTCCATCCCTTTATGACCACCATGTACCCATCCTCTGATGGCTACTTCCAGCAGGATAACGCACCATGTCACAAAGGTCGAATCATTTCAAATTGGTTTCTTGAACATGACAATGAGTTCACTGTACTAAACTGGCCCCCACAGTCACCAGATCTCAACCCAATAGAGCATCTTTGGGATGTGGTGGAACGGGAGCTTCGTGCCCTGGATGTGCATCCCACAAATCTCCATCAACTGCAAGATGCTATCCTATCAATATGGGCCAACATTTCTAAAGAATGCTTTCAGCACCTTGTTGAATCAATGCCACGTAGAATTAAGGCAGTTCTGAAGGCGAAAGGGGGTCAAACACAGTATTAGTATGGTGTTCCTAATAATCCTTTAGGTGAGTGTATAGTATTTTATTAAAGAACAGAAACTGGTAAACTAGAATAAGAATCAAAATACTGAACTGTACCAGTTAGAGAACATAATCAGATAATTAAATCCAGTACAATTACCATGCATTACATACTTTTCAGTATGCTTGGACATGCTTTAACATGGTTTTCAAGACTTTCATATTGTAGGCTGCACTGAAGCTTTATTATCAGGGATTAGCCAGGCTCAGTAGGAGTAATTTCAATGCCCTGAGGACAGTGATTAAGCACACAGAGTTATAATTAGGGCAGGACCTATATAACATTGACACTAACCTGCGCCTGGAGACACAATCGTCCACTCCTCACAGACATCTGACTACAATGCTCAAACCTAATCATTTGACTCCAGGCAACACACACAAAAAAGCCTATATCAGTCTAAAAAACATGAATTATCATATCATCCCAATTTTACCCTGAGTGAATGCTTTAAAAGTAAGTTGAAATCATTATTCTAGCCCTATATAATTATCTTTTTTGCACACGTCTAGTATTGTGATCCAATTTCCTGTAAAACGTGTGTTATGTGACTCAACCCCAGCAGGAAACCGAGTTATTTTTAGAAAGTGTCTACTGAACTTCACCTGTCATTTTAAAACAGCTGCAGAAATCAGGCTCAAATTCACACTAGTTCAGCCTGTAACTGAAAGGATTTTCTTCTTTTCCCTTGTTGTTTTTCTTCCCTCTTTTTCATATAGCCTACACAATTATAAAACCAGATTTAAATACCCCTCCACCTGCATGCAACTGCGCACTCTAATGATCCCCCCATGTCTCCCATCCTGGCCCTTGAGCATGTGGAAGCTCTTTAGTAGATTAAAACAGCAGATCAATCAGATTAAAAACAGCCCAACCAGGAATAGCACCCTTGGAGTGCCGTCAGAACTCTCTTCACATGTTACACGCACACACACTCTCCTGGCTTCAATCATACCTTATACATCTGACCCACTACATCTCCCTCAATGGCCACACCTCAGACTCAGTTGATATACAGGGTGTCCCCCAGGGCTCTGAGCTGGGCCCCTTACTTTTAATAATTTACATCCACCCCCTTGGTCAGATCCTCCGACACTTCAACTGTAACCTCCAACCGTTACGTCCACTGATATGCCGATGACACCCAGATCTACCTCAACACCAAATCCCTCCTCAGAAGGTAATCAATGTGCTTAATTAGGTCATGACGTGTGTTATTTGGAATACTAATGGAATCCAAATCACCCATACTTCCTCTCTTTGAGTAATCCAGTAGTATATCCCTGAAAAAGAAGTGAACAATATGGGATACGATTATATAAAAACACCGCCATGGCCACGTTAGTATACCTGCAGAAGAACTATTGTGACAAAATAAAGCAAACAGAAACCACAATCCTTATACCCCCATTGAGTCGATAACACTTCTGACGAAATCCCTGGAAACCCAGCATTTCTCCAGGACTCTAGTTACAGTCCCAGTTGCCATAGAAACAAACAGCAGGATCCTGTCAAACTATGTGTCTGTCATTCAGAGACACCCAGGGAGACATCCGATGAGCAGCAATGCTGAGGTCAAACACGATCTCTCTCCTGGTTGCAAAATGAAGGTCGATGTAATTTCTCTGTGATCATTTCAGTCCAATCTGCCTCTGCGATTGGGAATGACTTTCTTCTGCTTTTCCACATTCACCCAGAGAGTCAATCTCTAGTAACAGGAAACAGATGGGTCCAGAGAACAAGCACCCAACCCATCAAAAGAGTGAGAGTTAACTTTGGCCACAGATTTCTGCACAATTGTTCTTTCAAGCCCCAGGACACATTGCCAGTGTGCAGGCTATGTGCATTGTTCTCATTAGATTAGATTAGATTTAGCAATAAATGAAACCCAGACATCTAGGTTTAAATATCACAACTTGAATAAAATGTATAACCCTTCACAAGGCAATCTCATGCTTCTGTAGCAGCAGATCAGTAAAAAATAAAGAACAAAAATGTATCTGAACAGCAGCTAGCTCTGTGGATCGGAGTAGCTGCTGTACCTTACCAGCACTTAAGATAACAGATAGAAAGATCATAAAATTGAACGGTTGGGTGTGGAGTGTAAACAATATTTTTTGAGTTCTTATCTGGTCAGATATACACATCCCCTTGTTGATCCTGTGCCTGGAACAATAAAGCATAGAGTCTGTCACATAAATGTTTTATCTAGGCAGTGTTATGCTCTGGGTGATCATTCACTTGCCCCACCTCAGAGACACCACCTCACTGTCTCTCCAGTTTCAAAATACTTTCAAGAGTAGGGCTACAGCATATGGGAAACTCTTTCATTGTTCATCATTATCTGGATTCTGGAAATTATTCTGACCTCAGCTGTCACAACTGGCATGTGTGTATACACTTTGAGTGCGTCTTCAAACCTTAATTATAAATTCATACATACATCTCAGTCTCCTTATATCAGCTTTGTATTTAGAGGTGTGTTTTTTATTAACACACTTATATATGAAATTGTAAGACGGTTGAGAGCAATGGATGCCTTTCAAAAGCTTGTTAACTTGTCATGCAAACTCTGTCAATCTTTTCTCTTATTTTTACCTAAACTCATTAAATAAATTCATGTCCAGAGACAGCACAATTCAATATTTAAGTTCTATACTTTAAAAGTCACTAAATCCTCAGTTCCATTTTTTTAAAAGTCAGTAATCTCCGAGATCTCAGATACACTTCTGTATTCATCAGACTCTCAGACACACTTCTACATTATTTCCCCAGCTGCATCCCTATTTTCATAGCAATGGGAGCCAGCTTGTTTAATTCTGCAGTAGCTGTATCTTCAATGCCACTATATCATCTTCCACCCAAACACATTTGCTTTGTTTTCTGTGTTATTAATGCAGATTAATCTGGATGTGGTCTATATGCATCATGAGGCAGCATTCACACCTTAGGCTAATAAGATGCACATGCTATTAAAATATGACTCCCTTTGCGTTGTTTATGTGTTGGTTGGCCTTAAATGGGTTTCTAAAATGGCTGTTCTTCAGGGAAACAGAAAATGTATTCAGTCTGTGGCATGCTTTTAATTTATTTCCATGTTACACTTCTGATGGAGAAAAAAATTGAATGTATTTCAGTTGGTCTCAGAGAATTCACACGTTTCAGTCTGCAACCCCACACCCACTGATAAGCCTTACCGAAACAACAAACATACAAACAAAAAATATTTGTTTCAATTGTTCCTTCTAATAATAATGCTTATGATGCATAAAAGATATTGAACAGAAGACTATTTAATATATTGAATTAATTACATAAATATTTACTCAGACAGATAAACCCATAGATGCTTCTTCTGAAGAATTGTATTGAATTGTAAGAGCAGTTTGAGAAATCTTGCTCTTGGTTTCAGACAGAGAATCACAGCAGTTTAAGAGACAGTGTGACATTTCACTGAACATGGAGAGAGAGAAAGAGAAAGCTTGTTTTCTGCGAAGCTGCAAAAAACAAACACGGATTTGTTTTATATTTTTTATTAAAAGACACATCGAAATTGCCTCATTTGTCAAAATCATTTTTAGAAACATTCATCTGGGTGCACTAAACACAGTTTTGAGTGCCGATATTTGATATCAATATAAAGAAGGCTCATTTAAGTTAAACATTTTTGAATTCACTGGGAATCCCTGACCATATTCCAACCAGGTGGAACATCCCCTCTTTGCCCTGCTCACATGTAGAAGGCTGCTGCTTTGCAAACAACTTGATCCATCTTTTCATAAGAGAAACAAATATAACAATGTGTTGTGTTTATCTTATTAAGAGAGCAGCCCAAGACCAGACAAGCCTGTAATTCTATTAATCTTGATTTAGCAGTCTGCCACAAAGAGCTTCCAAAGCTGTCTTTGGGTCATCTGTGAATACAAAGATCAGGCCCTTATTTAACTGTGTGCATCCAGGACAACCCCCTCACACGCCACCGTTGCCTTTGACTCTATACCACTTCACCCTCTTCATTTTAGCTTCCTGCCGTGATTCATCTTCCTTGAGGGGATTTCAGAGAAGTGTCATTCAGCTCAGTTACACATGATTGCGAGGGCTACCGCCCAATTATGGCATCCCTAGTTAATACTTTCTTTCACTAAGATGTCCCAGATATCGTTTTTCCTTCCAGGGTACTTCATTCTGCCAGAGGAACATAACCCAAGGGCTATGCTTCTACAAAGAGCAAGCATTCTGTTGGGATGTTGAACTCCAAGTTCTTGGTATCATAAATGTAGGAGGGGTAATCTTATGATAGTATTATCTCTTGTTATTGTTAAATATGGAAATCATATATTCACTCAAGTGGCATAGATATACATTTACATATTTTTTTTTATAAAACCCTTTCTTCTCTTTGGTGAAGGTCACTTGTGTAGTCAATGCAATGTGAACATTTACACCGATCAGCCATCTGCCTAATATTGTGTAGGTCCCTTTTTTGCCGCCAAAACAGCCCTGACCCGTCGAGGCATGGACTACACTAGACCTCTGAAGGTGTGCTGTGGTATCTGGCACCAAGACGTTAGCAGCAGATCCTTTAAGTCCTATAAGTTTCGAGGTGGGGCCTCCATGAATCGGACTTGTTTGTCCAGCACATCCCACAGATGCTCGATTGGATTGAGATCTGGGGAATTTGGAGGCCAAGTCAACACCATGAACTTGTGATTCATCAGACCAGGCCACCTTCTTCCATTGCTCCGTGGTCCAGTTCTGATGCTCACGTGCCCATTGTAGGAGCTTTCGGCAGTGGACAGGTGTCAGCATGGGCACCCTGACTGGTCTGCGGCTACACAGCCCCATACGCAACAAACTGCGATGCACTGTGTGTTCTGACACCTTTCTATCAGAACCAGCATTCACTTTTTCAGCAATTTGAGCTACAGTAGCTCGTCTGTTGGATCGGACCACACGGGCCAGCCTTCGCTCCCCACGTGCATCAATGAGCCTTGGCCGCCCATGATCCTGTCGCCGGTTCACTGCTTTTCCTTCCTTGGACACTTTTGATAGGTACTGACCACTGCAGACCAGGAACACCCCACAAGAGCTGCAGTTTTGGAGATGCTCTGACCCAGTTTTCTAGCCATCACAATTTGGCCCTTGTCAAAGTCGCTCAGATCCTTACGCTTGCCCATTTTTCCTGCTTCTAACACATCATGATAACGAGATTATCAGTATTATTCACTTCACCTGTCAGTGGTCATAATGTTATGGCTGATCGGTGTACATTTCTCCAAATAGCTACTTAAGTAAAGTAAATAATGCCCTTGATGAGATCTCCACAATTAACTTTAAAGGAACTGAAAATGAAATAGAGAGAAAGAATGAATGAGAAAGCCATACACTTAAAGGCCAGAGTTAGTAATTCAGTAATGAAATCCTTTTAATATACACTACTATAAGAAAGCAATATAGAAAGTAGGATGTTAACATTCTTTCCTTTCTGTGCTATCTATACATGATACTCTCAGTGACCTACCAAAAAACAACTTTTTTTTTCAGGTCTACCACAAATTCTGATGCCACACTAGATATGTGTTTATTGTTGTATTAACAAATGTAAACCACCGTGCATGCTCAGTGGTAGTGTTAATTTGTTGACAGTGACCTCAATTTGCCAGGTGCTTTCCCTGTCCACGTGATAAGATATAAGTAGCACCCTGCATTTTGCAAGACTTGACTTTAAAACACCATTTTGTTTTGTACACAATACAAGGCCCTACCTGTAAGAATAGGCAACTCTTGTCCTTTGTTATAAATAAGAGGGGAAGTATCATCCATAGAAGAATTGGGAACTATTATTTATTTTCTTTGCAGACAATACATCACATTATTTTATACAATTACCCTTTTATAAAACTTTTTGTTTTGTCCTGGATCAATCTAGGGAAGGCACTTTGCTCAAGAGTACAACAACAGAGTCCCCCTCGTACTATTGAACACACAACCCTCCACTAAGGAGTCCAGAGCCCTAACCACTACTCCATACTGCTGCCCGACCTATAGGTCTGAGGAAAGTTCACATCACTGCAGAAAAAACACCCCTTTCCAATAATCTCCTGGGCACACTCCTCAAAAAACGAATTCCTGTAGACTAGTGACCTGTGACCAAGCTAACAGGGCTCTTACTTCAAGTGTCTGGATTTCGGTTGTTCAGGAATACTAAAGTAATTGCATTTCAACATTCTTCTAAAGCTACAGATTTTCAACACATTTTTAAAACAGTCTGCAGATTCTGAAAGACCGTAATGCTCTGTTTTTCCTTGTCGTTCTAATTCTGGTTCTCAGTGCCTTTAAAGTTCTAGTTACTTAGTGCCAGTGAAAGAGAAATCCATGTATTCTCAATGCAGCGACTGAGTAAAAGCTCTAATTGAATAGTTACAGAGGCTTCTCGTTTCATCTTGCTTGCTTTGAGTCGTTTCATTTTGTTTAATTTCATTAGTTCTCCTTCCTTGGGGAAAATGATCTCACAACACTAAGCGGTTCTTCTCGGGTTGTCTGACAAAGGAAGTAACTGATAACTGAGAAGTGAAACTGATCCTAAGAAACGTCTCGCCATCAGCTCTGGGTCAAGGACAGGAGGAGGGGAGACCATCTTCCAAAGGATTGAGAAAGGTGGGGGGATTTTTGTTTACCCAAGAATGTTAGAATGTAGAAATAAATATATGAATACATGCATTCACCTTCAGCTGTATAAATATTTTAACTGACCAGCTAATGCACTAAATAAATAATGGCAAGAGAGAGAGGGGGGGAAAAGAACAGTACAACAATTGCCAACAACTGAAGCAAGTAAAAAAAAAAAGATAGTCTATACAGAATCCACTAGTCTACGGGACTTACAAGAAACTCATTCTCAAAGGAATATATTTTTTATATGGTTTGTCTTAATATTTGATGAACAACTGGACGGTGTTTCAGTTATTTTGTGAATGGTGTGCAGGTGCAGCTCATACAGAGACAATCATTATGAAGGCAAACACAATTTAGTTAATGTGTGCCCATTGACATGTTAAATGAAAGAATGAATAAATACAGCAGATCTGGGCGTCTGCTAAGTAAATAAAAAATAAAATGGCAAAAAGTGTCATTTGCAGTTACAAATCTGGATTAAGAGTAATACGTTAAGGGAGTCAAGTTGTGCCATTTAAAATACATATCTGCTAGCACATACCTTGATGATGATTACAATAATAACAATAATAATAAATAGCAAATATTTATTTTATTGTTGTACATGGAAATGTTTTATTATGATAATGTAATGCTTGTCTGAATATCATGTTGTCTATACACATTTAGCTGTTCTTAATATCTCTTAACAGAGAACTATTTATTATGCTGTCTTCAATCATGTAATGAATAAAATAGACACAAAAGTCCTCTCCACGTCAGGCTCTATCGCTCATAGTGTTGCTCTGTCTTTGTTTTTAAAACTAAACAAACCAAACCCACAGTCGCTCTGCTCCTTCTTTCTTGCAATCTTCAATGTGCTTTAATCTGAGGTCTAAATAATCTGGCCCCTGGGAGCAGTGGAAGGGGTGGGTAAAAAGGAAGAGCGTATCTACCATGTGACCGCCTTCTGCTTTTGGGCCTTAATATATCTGGCAGCTGATAAGGCAACAAATGAGACTTATCTAGCTCTCCTGTCAGCCACTGAAGTCGTGATGCAGCCCTGCATTTCCTGTGGTAGAGTGCATCAATCAACCAAGTGTGTTTGCATATGGTTAAGGATACTGTCATCTCCCATGTCCTCCTATTCCCATGTCCGGCCTAGAAACAGAGCATGCATGTTTTGCAGTGGTCTCAAAAGCTCCACACCTGGCCACCTTTAAAACTTCTTTGGAAATTGCAGTCCCTAGGGCAGGGCAGGATAAAAACGTTCATCCTTTGTGTCTTCTGATGCTATATTTTTGTCTTTGCTTGATTCATCTTTTACTCCCTGCTCCTGAAATGGCCCCTCCACCTGTCTATGTCATTCAGCAACAACACTAGCATTCAACCAGGCTAAGGGAGGGGCAGAGTTGCTTGGAGGGCAGGGAGGAGCATATATAATGGGAAGGAAGGCGAATGGAGATAAAAACAGAGAAAAGGGTCAGAGAGGAAGGAAAGAAAGGGATCGAAAATAAAACAATCCATGTAAAAAAAGAGGAAACCAACACACATGCCAGTTTGACTGACATCACAATGAACAGATTGTGGTAAACAGTGAGGGAGAGAGTAACTAAGCCACGGTACAGAGAGTCAGACCAGTCAGGCGAAACAGGGAAATGTAGGCAGAACAACATAGGGATTTTCAGACCAGCAGGGAGGTGCCAAGCAAATTAACAGGAAGACAAGGAAAAACAGGTCTATCAGTTTCAGAGCAGCCCAGTCAGAAATCCTTTCCATTTTACCACAGTTGTTTATGATTAATTGATGTGGTACTGTAGGGTTACAATAGTTAGAAGATACTAAGGTATTGTAAGGATTACATAAATTGATTAATCAGACATCCAAGCCATGGGAGATCGGCAGAGATGTTGATTATAGTTTGCTGTTAATCAGTATATGACAAAGAGATGACGTATAGGGATCACGACAAGCGAGTGCACAGGATGTCAAACCATCGGAAATCCTACTTTCCCCACTTCTTGTACAGAGGCTGTACAAACCAAGCTGAAGCATTGACATCGAAAGGAAACTACACAAAGCTTGGAAATGCTCCATGCATACATGGATTGCTTGAGCTCAACACTAGATTGGACTATTCTTCTACAATTCCTGTATTTCAGCAAACATCTATGGAAGTGCTGCAATAGTTCCAGAGAAAAGTTCAGTATCAGGCACTGCGTCTTTAAAAAGTCTTCACCCCTCATTTCCTGATTTTACATTACACTGTGTGAAAAGATGTCCGTAGCTAGCATTCTAATAAATTAGATGTTGGGGGTGAAATTATGTTGTTTCTTCAAATTGTTTTGTTTGCGTCTTGTTTTTTTAAGTTACAGCAACACCCTGTCCTCAACACTGCCTCCTATCCCCGCAGGAGCCCAAACAGACAGTTTCATCTTTACTAACTCATCCGCCTTCACCTGACCGCATTCAAAACAAAACCACCACAAATGCTGCCAAGATGCACCTGGCAGGACAGATGTGTCCTCAGGAGGGTTTGTCCACTGTGTCACACTGGTATATAATCACTTGTAGGTGCAGACACAATCATTAATTAATTTTAATTAAATAACATGAAGACAAATCACCTGGACCTGGCAAAATTAGAAAAAATACAACTAGCATTGTTAGCTCCTCACAGCTCAGTGTTGGGTGTCAATGCGTCTCAGCATTGTCCTGGCTTGCTTTCAGGGCTTTCATTTTACGAGGCTGCCATGGCTGTTGAAATAAGCAGCCCAATACAACGGTCTGTGCTGTGCATTGAGGGATTTAATTACTGCACTTTTTATTCAAATAATTTCTGCACAGATACTGTTGCTGGTAATGTGACCCTGTAATCATTTCATCTTCTCGTGCTTGCAGGGGTCTCACCAACAGTTCTTTTACAGATTGTTCTGCATCCTGCCTATATTTGTGAAAGACAGAGGCTTGGTATGATCACAAGGCTGGGGGACATTTTTACAGCAGGGTGTTGAGCCAGCTTGGGGGAGACCACCTAAAATGATCCGTGGCACCACCTGACTCCCTTGTGATCATCACATGGGCATCCACAAAGGGGCAGACTGTTAATAGGCCTAAAAGATTAACAATCCCTCTGAGAAAAGGAGGGGAGGAAATGAGAAAGACACACACACACTACAGCACACACATATGCATACAATAATAGATAAAAAATAATGAGCAGAAATTTGCTTGACTGGTTTTCCTACATTTATTAAAATCCCAAACAATATGGTCTGCAATTTAAACAGTTTTTACCATCAGGGGATCAAAGAGGTAATTAAACCAGACTTTGCTCTCATAAAAACTGATGTAGGTGACATAAAGCAGAAAAAGCGAGTGTTGTGGGGTTAATGCATCTCTCTGGGCTTTCGTCTGAAACCGGAGAGATGTCAGCGATGCTGCTTTACACCTGAGCCCAGCTTCATGACATACAATGCGTGACGTGATTGGGGGTCTCCATGATCCTCTGGATTTCTGTATGACGTTACACGGGGAATTCTCTCTAGTGCAGTAACTGACAAAGAGAGGACAACAGAGAATTCAGAAGCCTCTAAGCCGTGGAAAATAAAAGCCTGTTTCCACAGAGAAAAGGTATGTATTAGCACATTAGCCAGAATGCCCTCTGAAGCTTCCCAGCAGACACTTTAATCACATCCTTACCATGCTTATGGGTTCTTTCAGGGGATATGTATAGCTCCACGTAACCTGACATCAGGCAAGAATAAGCTACCTTTACTGACCTAGATTCCAGTTGCACAAAGTTGGTTGTTGTGGTGTGGCTGAGGCTTAACAAGATTTCTAGTAACTGCATATTATTCTTGATGACCAACTTTCTGAACACTTTACCTCTGCTGTGGCGAATGTCATTGCCAGATGTCCCCCCAACTATCCCTCTCTCTCTCTTTCACACTGGCATTGCCACACTCACGTTATATAAACAGTCAGTGTGTGTGTTCATTCCCCTGCTCTCTGTAAAGTTAATTCTTGATTATCTTAAAACCTTTGACCCAAGGTAGGATAGAAAATATGCGATGCATAAAGTAACACTGGGTCTTATTAACCTTGTATACAATAATGCCACTATAAACCCACCATTCATTTCAAACCAAAAAGTCATGGGACAGCAATCAGTGAATGCCAATCAGAGTATGCATATGGAACTATAGTAAATGGGATTTACAGGTACATTTGCAAAGGTATTATTTTACAGTCCTTTTAATTTGGTTATGTTAAAATAAAAACAGGAGACTTTTTAGAGATGTGTACGCAGAAATGTGACTAATCCCAGGTGCATCAGCATCAGAACATGAAGTTTCTATTATCAGTGACTGTTGTTTGAGACAAACCTGGGACTATCATTACACAATGCAGCACAATTCCCAGGTGAGATTAGCTGCAGGCCAAAGTTTAGCAAAACACATACTACCCTTCTAACAACAGGAGTTGAGTTACACAAGTTTTTTTGTGCTAAAAGATCTAATTAAATGTCATACGGCTACGTGACGAGTCGATATAAGCTGATGAACCGTCCCAAACTTAAAACAATTCAAATTAGTCCAAATGACTCCTCAAGACAGGTCAAGTGCAAACACATTTATATTGTGGGTTTATAGGTCATGAAATATGGCTGAGATTTCTCATTTTTAAAAGTTCATTCTAAAAGTTGCACAATGTCATTATTTCTGACTTTCTAACTGATTTTATGAAACTGGTTTCTAACTGTCATTAACTTTTCAATTGATGTGTCTTTGCATTTCAGGGTAAACTTCAGCTGATTAGGATGTTCAAGTCTCTTTTGTTATACTGTATATACATAAAATCCCCCACTGAAAAGATTGTGGTAAAATAAATTACATTTAAAATGTCACCGTATCTGTGGTAGACTTTGGAAATCGTGGACTGGAATTAATAAAATACCATCCAGTGTCTCTACCTCTTGGACGCAATTACATAACCATCCAATAAAAACATACTTCCTTGCAAACGATCACCTGGAATAACCTTAACTTGGCAGAATAACATGTACAGTATATTAAAAGTATCTACCAACAACAACAAAATCAATTAAATAAATGAAACTTTTAAACATATTACTGCTAATACAAGCCAATGTCTTTCTAATTCCTAGCAGTAACTTATTTTCAATTAATCATTGAAGCTGAATATTTTGAAATCTGTCTCGAGACATTCTTCTCTCCATATTCTTCCCTAGGTCAAAAGGATTAGGTCTAATCGCATTAACTATTAACTGCTTCTAAACCCTCTTTACAGTCTAGGCCAATGAATAAAAAATGCAGGTAAAACTGAAACCTCTTCAGAGAAAGGTTTACATACTCTTCAGTGTTACAGTTTAATGACCATTCACCCAATACACTGGTAATGAACAAAAAATATAGGCTGCTTTATAAACCAACTGTAAACAGAAACTGATAAGATTATGCTATACAGTAAATATTACATGTGCTCTGCAGCTACCTGGAGGCCAAACAGTCCAAAAGTCCAATGTTTGGAGAACCCTTCATAAAATTAACACTTCCAGTACTTGAAAATGTAACCATTTAAAAAATATTTCTAAACATATAATGTTGTATTTTGTTTGGTTGTTGCAAATTAATACAGTTGTGCATCTAGCATCACATCCTGTTAAATACTGAAAATATTCTACATGGTTTCAGTCATGGGACAGCACTCTGAATGCCAGTCAGAGTATGCATATGGAACTATGGTAAATGGGATTTACAGGTACATTTGCAAAGGTATTATTTTACAATCCTTTTAATTTGGTTATGTTAAAAAAAAAAAAAAACGACTTCAAAGAAACTTTTTAGAGATGTGTACGCAGAAATGTGACTAATCCCAGGTGCATCAGCATCAGAACATGACTGTTGTTTGAGACAAATCTGGGACTATCATTACACAATGCAGCACAATTCCCAGGTGAGATTAGCTGCAGGCCAAAGTTTAGCTTTCGTCCACAGCTAACGTAGACACACTGAAGGGTTGAAACACCGCTGTTTTTTCCCCAGCTACTCCATCTAATATACAGACGTGCTCAAATCTGTTGATACCCCTCCACAAAAAAAGAAGAATGCACAATTTCCTCTGAAATAACTTGAAACTGACAAAAGTAGTTGGAATCCACCATTGTTTATTCCATATTTAATATAAATCATTTGCTTTTGATTTTGTTTTTCAACATAATATTGTAAATAATAAAACAAATGAAAATGGCATGGACAAAAATGATGGGACCCTCAACCTAATATTATGTTGCACAACCTTTAGAGGCAACCACTGCAATCAAATGTTTTCTGTGGCTCTCAACGAAACTTCTGCACCTGTTAACAGGTAGTTTGGCCCACTCCTCCTGAGCAAACTGCTCCAGCTGTCTCAGGTTTGATGGGTGCTTCTCCAGACTGCAAGTTTCAGTTCTTTCCATAGATGTTTGATAGGATTCGGATCACGACTCATAGAAGGCCACTTCAGAACAGTCCAATGTTTTGTTCTTATCCATTCTTGGGTGCTTTTAGCTGTGTGTTTTGGGTCATTAGCTTGTTGGAGGACCCATGACCTGCGACTGAGACAGAGCTTTCTGACACTGGGCTGTATGTTTCGCTCCAGAATGCCTTGATAGTCTTGAGATTTCATTGTGCCCTGCACAGATTCAAGGCACCCTGTGCCAGGCGCAGCAAAGCAGCCCCAAAACATAACCGAGCCTCCTCCATGCTTCATTGTAGGTATGGTGTTCTTGTCTTTGAAAGCTTCATTTTTTCATCTGCAAACACAGAGCTGATGTGACTTGACAAAAAGCTCCAGCTTTGACTCATCTGTCCAAAGGATATTCTCCCAGGAGGATTGTGGCTTCTCAGTATGCATTTTAGTAAATTCCAGTATGGCTTTTTTATGTTTTTCTTTCAAAAGTCCTCCTGGGTCTTCTTCCATGGAGGCCATTTTCAGTCAAAAAGCAACGGATGGTGTGATCAGAAACTGATGTACCTTCACCTTGGAGTTCAGCTTGTATCTCTTTGGCAGTTATCCTTGGTTGTTTTTCTGCCATTCGCACTATCCTTCCGTTCCATCTGGGGTCGATTTTCCTCTGGCAGCCGCCCAGGGAGGTTGGCTACAGTTCCATGGACCTTGAACTTCTTAATATTTGCAACTGTTGTCACAGGAACATCAAGCTGCTTGGAGATGGTCTTGTAGCCTTTACCTTTATCATGCTTGTCTATTATTTTCTTTCTGATCTCCTCAGACAACTCTGTCCTTTGCTTTCTCTGGTCCATGTTCAGTGTGGGGCACAGTGACTACTTTCCTCCATTTAAATAGGCTGAATGACTGATTACAAGATTGGAGACATGTGTGATACTAATTATAGAAACACATTAGTTTGGAATCACTATAATCCAATTATTTATTATCTTTTATAAGGGGTACCAACAAATGTGTCCAGGCCATTTTAGAATATCTTTGTAGACTGAGCAATAATTAATCTCTTTTCACAGCTTCTTTGCTTTATTCTATGACATGCCAAAGGCATGAAAGTATACATGATGCAATAGCTTTTAATTGCATCACTTTTCAGAAGGAATGAAGCATTATTTCAATGAGCTGTAAGCGTGACCAACAAATTGGTGCCCTTACTGTAAAATTACTGTATCTGTAATTGATTTACAGATATCTTTAAATGGTTGAATACGCAACCTAACATGAGGTGCCTGGAGTTGCCCTTGGTGTGAATCAATGAAATAACATGAAATGCACCACTATCCGTGTTCTGCACTACAGTGAGGGCCAGTGGGAACGGTTTGTATTACTTCTACTTGTACACTTCAGAACTAGTGAAAAGGCTGTAGAGGTTATTAAAAAAAAAAAAAAAAAAAAGTGTAACTTGATTAGCCTGGAAACACACCCTTCTTAGTTTACCTCCCATTCCACATCCCAGGTGTGCACCTTAAAAGAGCACTGATCCAGTATTTCTCAGAGGCACACTAGCAAATGTCCATCGGATTTTCAAAGGTCATCTTGAAGCAGTGCAGTATCACAAATTCTACTTTTCGGTCAAAAGTTTGTATCATAATGTAGGAGAACGCAAAACCCTCAGTTTACCCCAAATGTTTAAAGCCAGCCCTCCCAATCCCTCTTAATCAATCCCAAGCTTGAGAGGTACCCAGAGGTCCGACAGCACAATCAGCCATTATTTACAGTACGAGTAATAGCCACTGAGGTACTTACCAAGGTAGGGTCTGGGTTGTTCATGCAGCTTAAGTGAAGGGAGGAGGTGGATGTGGCATGGAGGAAAGCTCCCACAGACAGATAGCTGGAGTTTACATCAATTTCAAAGATAACCCTGGTTATTTATCCACTTCGGTTGCTGGGGAAACGTGGTGAGGTTAGTTCTCTGTCCCTCAGCCTCCTTCTCCGAGTTCTGTGTCTTTGTGCTTCTTGTCAGCTCCTAGCAATACACTGCTTTCTCCGCAGTAGAGTCTCTGCCGCGGCTGCCTGTGTGACAGAGAGACGGTGTGTGTGTGTGTGTGTGTGTGTCTGCAAGGCTGAGGTATAGTGCTTGAACAGAGCCAGCAGCTGAGCCAATCAGTGGTGAAGGGAGAAAAAACAAAAGCTCCCCCACAGCAGCAAGCTTCCACTATCCACTGCAGGAGCTGCCTTGCGGACTCATTAGGCCTCATTTGTTACAGGTGGAAGCTTCTGTGTCAGATGCAACCCCTGAGGACAGGTGGCTGGCACTGACACTTGAAAGCAATCCCTATTGATAAAACCCAAACCTGAGAGTGTCCATTTTTAGTTTTTTATTGTAAGTTTGCATTTCCTCGAGGCTCCCTCTCCCTTTGTAATCGAGCCTGCACTTCTTTGTGTCCTGTAAGGGTAAGGGGTACAGAATGTAACCAGATCCCTAACCTTGCTGCCAGCCCTGTTTCAGCCACTGAGCCGCCTAAATCGCGCTGAGCGGGCCGAAAACAATACCCCTGTGTGCGGAGGGAGCCGGCAGCCGTGCAGATCCCGCAGAGACGGGGGAGAAGCCCCGGCCTGTGAAAAGGCCCCGCTGCAGCAGGGCTAGGCCTGGGAAGTGAAAAAATTCATTCAGATAATAGAGAAGTTAAGTGAAGGTTCAAAATAAACCGTTGACTTACAGACTTAGATTTAGAGCAGATTCCTTTTTTCACATTTACGTAGAGACGTTACAAGGCACTTTGGCCATGCATAACAAGCAAGTTACTATTAACGCTGCAATATCAATTAAAAAGTTATTTACTTGATTTTAATGTCATTAACATATTGTATACATATCCACACACAATATAGATGTGTATAAAATGTAATTAAATGCGTATATTTATACCTCTGCCCGTGAGGAAGGGAGAGCACGTGACCCGTTAGTTCCCCACATGAGCCAACCCGAAGTGAGCAGCCGGGCTGGAGAGGCGGGAAGAGAGCCAGGAGAGAGAGAAGCAGCAATTAATTGCATCACAGTAATTCACTTTGGATATTGTGTCGTGTGTTTGCCATATGTGTACAGAGGACCCGTTTTCACAGTTAGATTCAATATAGAGTTTGGGTTTTGTTTGCGTTTTCTGGCAGTTTGTGCGCACACTGTATCATAAGTCACCACATCTTTGCACGAAACCCGGCTGCATTTCCAGCCCCACACAGTAGAACACGATTTCGCAGTTCACAGTGATACTGAGTAATTGGCATTTCATTGTGATTGTCATATCAAGGTAGCCTATACACTTTGTTTTGGAAGCCAGGCTTTTGGTATTTGGTTTTGCTTGGAGCCTAATTGGTTAGAACTACACCTGTGGCACCTTGGCTGTAGGTGCAGTGAATTGGGATCTAAATGCGGAGCGTAAGAAAGCGATGCGATTCACAACTGAGATCCGGAATGCTGGTTCCATTCAAAATCCACAAAGAATGAAAGCATGGAGGTGAAATAATTAATAAGTGCACAAGACGTCTTCAAACCTTAGGGACCCTTGTCCTGAAGAATGCGTTTCTTCTGGCAACCTTTCGTGTAAGCTAATGTCCATCTTCCTTGAGAGGCAATGAAATGCTGTCCCTTTGAACAAGTTAGCAAATTAACAAAAGTGAATTAGACCCGTCACAGGGAGATAACTGAGGCCAAAGTGCACTCTCTGCTACTATTAATAAGCCCTTGTAATGTTCTGATATAATTCAGGATGTTGGTAAGTGTAAAGGCTGTTTAGTTTCCTTCAGGTGATAATAAAATAGATTTACTCCCAAGTGCTCTCAGAGTTTCCAATGGATTTATATCTATGTATCTATATATATTATTCTGGTGCTTTAAGAGAAGACAGGTTTGGAAACCTGCTCTTTAAGTAAAGACAATTAACAGGTACAATTCATATTTAATTCAAAAAATGATTGCTTAATTGTGATTACAACAGATGAGGTTTAAATACAATTTGAAGCAGTAGTGTTGTTTAAAAAGACACTGTTAAAGCTCAACATCCTGGGGGTTCATGCAGTAGGATGTTTTATGATGGTGAGACAGAGCTTCATCATGCCATGATTATTTAAGGCAAATACTCAAAACCACTATTTCGCTATTTCCATGAGTTCAAGACTTGCAGCCGTTCCGGTGTAGAATACAGAACCACATACTGGGAAAGCAGAAAGCAGACCACTACACAACCACAAGTATGGTTTCAACTGCTGTATGTAAAACATATTTGAACATAGAAAATGTTCCATGATGAACTAGCACCACCTCAGATTGTTAAAAGTATTTCTGTTGAAGGCTTTTCAAATGGTTTTGTTTCTGGGTTTCCAACCAAGGCAAATTGGGTATTTATAAGAAATGTAGAATGTTCTACACATTTCAGATACAAACTCATAAACTGACTTTGCTCTTATATGAGCAGCAGTAAACATTGTTAATCTCAATATACCCTAGCATTTTGTTTGCCTTTTTTAATTGTTCCCCACATTGTTTGGATGGAGAAAGTGTGGAGTCCACTTAGACTCCTAGGTCTTTCTCATGTGTTACTTCATCTAGTTCTGTTCCTCCCATAGTGTAATTATAGTGGACATTTTTGTTACCTGCATGTATTACCTTGCACTTGTCCACATTGAATTTCATCTGCCAGGTGTCGGCCCACAACTGAATATTATCTAAGTCCCTTTGAATAACCTGTGCTGCCGAGATTACATCTGCTGAGCCACCTATTTTACAATCACTATTTTGCTATTTCCGCGAGTTCAAGACTTGCAGCCGTTCCGGTGTAGAATACAGAACCACATTCTGGGAAAGCAAATGCAAAATAAAACTGCAGACCATTGCACAACCACAAGTATGGTTTCAACTGCTGTATGTAAAACATATTTGAACATAGAAAATGTTCCATGATGAACTAGCACCACCTCAGATTGTTAAAAGTATTTCTGGTGAAGGCTTTTCAAATGGTTTTGTTTCTGGGTTTCCAACCAAGGTAAATTGGGTATTTATATGATTGTAGAATGTTCTACACATTTCAGATACAAACTCAGCAGCAGTAAACATTGTTAATCTCTATAACGCATCAAAGATGATAGATGCCTGTGGAAGGAAAGATGATAAGCAACATCTACAAGACAGACCACCTAAACACTGTTGCCAAACTCATATAGTGTCACGTGGGAGAAAAGAGTCCAACAACATCAGACACCAGTGTGTGCTGATTGGTGCAGGGCTTGAGATGAGAAGGCCATCAGCACACCGTTCAGCCACCTGACAAGGACAGAACGGCTCTCTCAACTGACACATTGTTTCACACACAAGTTCACTCCTGACCTCATAAATTAGCATGACCTGACATCTCTGTTAAATTCCTTGAATGCACCTATAAATGTAGGAGTTCATGTATACAGGCACAAGGAAGTCCACAGAAGCATATAAAAGTAGCCCTTGAATTCTGCTTAGAAAATTAATAGACACAGTCCACAGATTTTTCTGAAAGTGACAGTGACTAAGATTGTGCTGCTTTACAAAATAATAAAATAATAATAGTAACTAATATCACAAAGGATTAATATGTCCACCTCTATGTGGTGATTACATAAAAGCATGAAAAGGTAAACATAATACTAAAACTAATTTAGCTCAGCCCAGCTACAACAATCGGAAGATGATGCAGATGGAAGTGTATCCTCTAATTTCTGTTTTAAATGTCTTGCCAGATAAGGGCATATGTATGGAAGCCTATTAGTACCCCAGAGGGAAAAAAAAGCGTTATTATGAGATAAGTATGCTTAGGAGGAGGTCAGAGAGGGATAGACGGGAGGAGAAAGGAGTTTGAGAAGGTTCAAATGAGAGAAGAGGTGGCAGTTTTAGGTTTCCACAGGTCTTGTTTTAGGAAAATGTTGCAGTTAACTTTTTTGAAGATCTAGTAGTTCCATGATTTAGTGACTCAGTTATTTTTGGAAAGTCATGTCTTTAAACACAGGTGTATTAATATGTAAGGGACAGATACTGTGCATTTTTAATTGTTCATCCATTTGTATTGAACAGCATAAGATCTACATAAGAAGAAGATAAGAAAGTGTACAAATAATCCATCTACTTACATCTACAGCTTCCAATTTGAGGATCAGTCTTTGCCGTGGAACCTTATCAAAAGCTTTTTGTAAATCTAAGTATATCATATAATATGCTTTCACATGAACTACAGCTGCAGTTGCATGTTCAAAATTTGAATAAATTAATAAGACATGATCTGCCTCATCTAAACCCATGTTGACTATCTCCAAGAATATGGTTTTCATTAAGAAGTTTCTCTATTTTCTGTCTAATGTTTTTTGGTCCAAAGTTTTGGTACAAATTTCTCCTGGGCCTCTAGTAGTATATTCTCAATCTGGAAAACCAAAAAAAAAAAAAATTAAAAGTAAAGATCAGCACACATAGTAAAACCAGTGTAGTCACAGTAAAAAGTATGTTTTGAAATATTTAAGTTACCCTAAAACAGTAGGACTGATTTTCATGGCCAGTATCCCTGCTAACACACAATGTTGTGTGTTAGCTGGGTATTTGGTGCTTCAGCTTTAGATAAGTAATGTATCCCTCTGAAAAGAATGTGTAAATGTGTAAAAGTCCAGACATAGTGCTTTGTAAGATGTTTATTTATTTTTTACCAGAAAGTATGTATAAAGCATTCATGTATAAAACTTCTTGTTTTTTCGACAATACAAGTGTAATCTCTTCAGGTTTCTTTGCAAAGTCGGCTCAGAATTATGCTGTGATAATGAACAAAAAAAGACAAAATGTCTTCCTGCCCTTACCCCAGTTGAAAATACGTCTTGAAATGTCATTAGCTGCCTTTTAGGAGTACTTGCAAAACCAGGACAGGAGAAAGTGGGCTATCATCAACTTATTTAATCTTTGAAAATGTTTAAAATACATTATGTTTGTATAATGTTTTTTTGAATACAACAGACAAATTGCCACTGGCATTTAACCCCAACCTCATAAAAACAAGACCACGTCCACTGTGCATGCTGCAAATCCTGCTATGTTAAATCTGACTAGTCTCAGTGTTTCATACATTTAATTTACATTAGGTACATTAGGTATTTTGCACATTATTATTAAATCTGAATATAGCTTACCATGCTGTACTGCAGTTCCTCATCCAACTTCCAAGGCGAAGGTTCTGCTGATCTGAATCTGGAAGCATAGCCTACTTATTATTGCAAAATTACGCAATATTATCTCATAACGCAATAATTATTGCAAAATTATGCAATATTAATCCATTACAACGCAATTTTGTTTTTCTCTGTGGTGCTAATAGGCTTTCACACATATGCTAAGGACAAAATAATAACAACAGTCACAACACTTTTTCACATTAAGACTTGAATTCATATTGTAACTGATTGTTATCTAGGGTGAGATACTTTTCTACACAAATTTGAACACTGATGTCTACATTTTTTAACACAAATGGCATCATACAAATGTACTGTATTACAAATAACCTTGTCTGTCCACAAATTAAACCTATTAGATGCTTGTGACGAGTAAAGATGCATCCATTAGGAAATGTTTAACACCCACTTCAGAGAAGATACAGTTTCAAATATGATCCCAAATGATTCAGTTTTTAAATTAGAAAAATTATATATTAACACTTTACACTCAGCCCCATTTTCACCTGGTTGTAACTTCTCAGATTCACAAGTGTTTAATATGGACATTATAAGGAGTACAGGTATATGACACCTATCAAATGAAACTAGACATCTTGTGCTATAATATTCTGCATTGATCATGATTAGACAAACTAAAATGCATTTCCTCCATTAAAGTCTATGTGAAATCTTTTTTCTTTTTTTAATTTTATGTTGAAATGCCACTCAAAATTAAATTTGTAGAAGGTGAAAATAGCATAAGAAATAAGGTAATAATGTGCATTTGAAAGCACCAAGCCTAGGCAGAAAAGTGTAGAGAACATTTGTGCAAAATATACATGCAAAAGGGCCAGTTTTCCATTATAAGGGCCACAAGCATGTGGGACCACTCAGCTGAAAGCATACAAACTCCAGAACCAGTTTCTGCATTGTCAATCTTGATTAGACACACTACACTCACCTAAAGGATTATTAGGAACACCTGTTCAATTTCTCATTAATGCAATTATCTAACCAACCAATCACATGGCAGTTGCTTCAATGCATTTAGGGGTGTGATCCTGGTCAAGACAATCTCCTGAACTCCAAACTGAATGTCTGAATGGGAAAGAAAGGTGATTTAAGCAATTTTGAGTGTGGCATGGTTGTTGGTGCCAGACGGGCCGGTCTGAGTATTTCACAATCTGCTCAGTTACTGGGATTTTCACGCACAACCATTTCTAGGGTTTACAAAGAATGGTGTGAAAAGGGAAAAACATCCAGTATGCGGCAGTCCTGTGGGCGAAAATGCCTTGTTGATGCTAGAGGTCAGAGGAGAATGGGCTGACTGATTCAAGCTGATAGAAGAGCAACTTTGACTGAACTAACCACTCGTTACAACCGAGGTATGCAGCAAAGCATTTGTGAATCCACAACACGTACAACCTTGAGGCGGATGGGCTACAACAGCAGAAGACCCCACCGGGTACCACTCATCTCCACTACAAATAGGAAAAAGAGGCTACAATTTGCACAAGCTCACCAAAATTGGACAGTTGAAGACTGGAAAAATGTTGCCTGGTCTGATGAGTCTCGATTTCTGTTGAGACATTCAGATGGTAGAGTCAGAATTTGGCGTAAACAGAATGAGAACATGGATCCATCATGCCTTGTTACCACTGTGCAGGCTGGTGGTGGTGGTGTAATGGTGTGGGGGATGTTTTCTTGGCACACTTTAGGCCCCTTAGTGCCAATTGGGCATCGTTTAAATGCCACGGCCTACCTGAGCATTGTTTCTGACCATGTCCATCCCTTTATGACCACCATGTACCCATCCTCTGATGGCTACTTCCAGCAGGATAATGCACCATGTCACAAAGGTCAAATCATTTCAAATTGGTTTCTTGAACATGACAATGAGTTCACTGTACTAAACTGGCCCCCACAGTCACCAGATCTCAACCCAATAGAGCATCTTTGGGATGTGGTGGAACGGGAGCTTCGTGCCCTGGATGTGCATCCCACAAATCTCCATCAACTGCAAGATGCTATCCTATCAATATGGGCCAACATTTGTAAAGAATGCTTTCAGCACCTTGTTGAATCAATGCCACGTAGAATTAAGGCAGTTCTGAAGGCGAAAGGGGGTCAAACACAGTATTAGTATGGTGTTCCTAATAATCCTTTAGGTGAGTGTATATTGCAATACAATATATATATTGAAATCAATAGGGCTGAGTGTAAAAAGATCAACCATTTCGAATGAAGAGAGAAATCAGAATTGCAACTGAATCACAACACAATAACTCTTAAGGTCTATAACTACAATACATTTTAATATAGAGCATATTGGTGGACAGTCTGAAGTGCCATTACATATAGGCAGTTTGTAGACAAATGATTGAATATAATCAGGTCCCCCTAATAAGATATTTTCAGTTTATTTGAAGCCAATACATTTTGTTCTCAAGTAGGCATGAAGAGCCAACCATTAGAAAATGTTTAACTTTTCTTTACACTATGCCTAGTGTAAGCAAAGATCTTCTTGGTCTTGATGCTTTTCCATCTTTCCACTTGAATAGCTGGCATTGCCACATGTTGGCTCAGTCTCTACACCAATGCAAATTCTCAGCAACAAACAGATGCTGCCAAAGCTCAAGAACAGTAGAATTTTGTTTGCAAGACGTGTTGCTCAGCTAAAGCCCTGTAAAGACTCCCAAGACTGGCAAGCGTGCCTGCAACACTTTCTGTGACTCGGCTGTTCAATATGATTTTAGCTCCTTTTAATACTTCCGAGAGTGTAACCTTCACCACAATGTTAGTTCGATGTTTGGGGAAGTGATGTTTAAACTTCTACTGGGTAGTAGAAAAGCCCACAGGTACAAGAGCACAGGATTGGTATTCCCCGTGGCAGCATGGGTAATAATAAGATTGTGTTGTAAATCAATGGTTACATTTTTAAGTGTTAGTGGAGATAGAATTTAACTGGAAAAATGTGATGCTTTATTACACACTCCTACTAACACACGAATACATAGAAACTAATCATTTTAGGGACTGTGACATTCCCCCTTTAAGAGATGAGCTGCATAATCCTCAACAACCCCCAACCTGAGCCAACTTCAAAATTTCAAGCTAGACCCATACTGATCCACACTGGACTGAGCCAAGTCAGTAGAAAAGCAAACCTAATTTTAATGAAAGCCTTACTTCACTGGGAAATCTAACTAACCCTAGCCTGGACCAAGGTGTAACAAAGATTTCATTATGGAGATAATTTAGGTGAAGTACTCAAAACACCTAAATGTAACAGTTAGAGGAACCCTGCCTCTGTAGCCATATTATTTAGTTTGCCAAATTTTCATTTCATATAGATAAAGCAATAAGCCTAATGTAAGATATTATTTGTTAGAATGTATTTTTATATGGGAGATATCTTGCTGTCCGGTTTGATACAGGAAACCGACATCTCCCTCTTTTTGCCTAAGAGGAAGAGCAGCAGGAAGAGAGAGACAGAGAGACACCTGCTGCCGACCTGACCAGACTGACCTAAGATGCCCTCCTGCTCTTCCTCTTCTTCTTTTCTCTTTGTCCATTCCTTTTGTTATAAGGTTTCTCTTTAACCAATCACATTTTGCCAACATCACACCATATTTCCATATTGCAGTAGGAAACTTAACCGTTTAGCCTCTTTGAGGTGTTTGGCCTTGTACTCTCATCTCTAATTTAACTGCTAGCAGGCCCCTCCAAATCTAAGGAATTGGGCAAAAATAGGGAGATGTTGGTTTCCTGTACCAAACCAGACGGCAAAATATTTCCCATAGAAAAATACATTCTAACAAATAATCTTACACAAACACCTACATAATATTTCGAAAAATGCTTCTGACCTGTGAAAGCTGCAGTGTCAGAAGGAGAGACGTTAGTGTGTACCATCAGTAAGTTACCTGTCCCTAGTTAAAACTAACCAAATGTTTGTAATTTCAGGTGTGCTGTGGACACGATTCATACCAGAACACAGCTCTGATCATTACGACAAACTCCATTTTTGTTTTAAGGTAGGCGTGACGTACGCTTGAACAGGTTAGAAACCACTAAAATACATATTAAGAACACGCAGTGCAAACACAAATATTATTCAAGCCTGAAGGACTAAATGCAAATAAATGCAAATACAAGAAAAAACAAGAAGCGATTCCTCCATCCTTATCTATTAACAAACCATATTAAAACAAAAACATGTTTGGGAGAGATTTGACATGTGTAAGCGAGTGCATTTTATATAATGCATTTACAACAAGCAGCAGCACACAAAATGCCGAGTTATTTTCAGAGCTTAAAGACTTAATGTGATTTATGCCTCGATGAACATTTCTTCCAAATGGATACCTTTCCGTGTCTAGATTCACTTAGTTATGAATTGGCAACTGGATTCAGTGATCTCTCCCTGGTTACACTTAATACAAACAGTTAACATATTATTGCAATATACTTAAATGATTTGAAATGCTAAGATGAAGTTGCTTACTAATTATGCAATACCAATATGTTAAATGTCTGTTGTTGTACACTGTATAGTAATCCTGATGTTACACTTCTGTGGAGGGAGCCAAGAGGGGCGGGGAAGAAAGACAACCTGCAATGCATAGTTTAGCCCAAATCCTTTACTGGAATCCGTAATCTTTAACCAGATGTGTAACTGACCATGGCTGATCAGTTACACCATTGAAAAGCTTGGTGCCCATCTGGTGACAAGCACTGCAGAAGGGGCGCCGTTTAACATGGTTTAATACACGTTGTAAAAATGCTGACAATACTGCTTTTGGTGAAAAGGGTGAGTTACAATAATGGGATCCTTTAGATTAGACAGTTTACACATTAAATAATCTACATACAATTCTATTCAAAAACAATCAATCACACAGTAGGTCTACAAGATAATGTAACTAACTGAGGGAAAAATGGACAAAAAGGTTTCATAGGATAGAAAAACACACAAGTCAAATTTTATGATTTTTTCCCCCCACCTCAAATCACAGCCCCAAATATTTCAAGTGGTCAATATAACGTCTGACTTTTCAATCATTTGTTGTATAAATATATAATCCACATTTGATTTGTGCTCAATTACACCTCTTTGGATTGCTTCTGTAAGTACTGCTCTGGTACAGCAATCAGCAATTAAAGACACAGATTCCGATTCCATTCTTGAGTCTTGATGCAGCTCAGAAATAAAGGCTTATCAATTGACCATTCATGTGAAGTATTTCTTCTAAGTGCATCTGAGTTTAACAATAGCTTTTCTAGCCCAGGCAGAGATGCCCATATTCCTTAATGGAGAACTTGGTAAGAAACAAATATACAACATTATAAACATAAAACAAACAAAACCCTCTCAAATAACAAATATATATTTATATATATTTACATCTTGGGTTTTTAACAAGATTGTAACTGCAGCAAGCTAGTTAAAAAAAAAAAAAAGTTCTCAAATCCATTAACATAAATTAGAGTAACTTAACTCAATGCTTTAAATGTACAGGTTCGAACCAAAAAGGAAGGTCACTGGGGCCATAACTAAGGCTGGGCTTTTTCAAACCAAGCTTAAGCAAAAACAGAAAATGTACATTATCAGCTTTGAAGCACCAGCAACAAGTGCAGCCTACGAATAAAATGGAAAACAAATAGTTTTAAAAAACTCAAAATAAAATAAACATTCAATATGTTTTTTGCACAAGAATCAGCACAGTTTGATTATGCAATCAATTGATTTATTTCAAGGCTGTTGTATGAAAGCACCGTCCAATTTCCATTAAAACACCAAAGAAAAGAAAAACTGAAATGTAATGCTTGGGATAAAGTTAATGGCAATCAATTAATCGTAGCTTGTGAACTCAGTCAACTAGTTTAGATCTGCATAGAGAACAAGCTTTTGGTTAAAATGGCACTTGTTGTTTCACCAAATATTGGCAGAAGCAGCACCCCTGAAGAAGGTAACTAATCAGATTCATCAGCATGCGACATCTTGTACTGTAGAATAAGAAAAGGATCCTGCCGTAAGAAGGTCTACAGAGGCCAAACCACCCCGTATTGGCCATGAAAGGAAACGCATCGTGTACAATAGGCCCCGTCACCGCAGAGGTGTCCACATCTTGGATGTCAAAAAAAGAAAATGAAAAAAAAAAAAACCTGATATTCCTGTCAAGTCAACTGTTCATAAAAAAAATCATGATGCTTTTTGTCTTTAATGCAGGCCAACAGTATTGTACTGTTATGCTTTCCAGAACATCCTTTTTTCTGCCCCAGTTTTTTTAAATAAGAGTTTAAACACAAAGTCATTAAATAACTTAAGGTTTAAGGGGCAATTATCCCGAGCATCATGGCTGGCAGGTCCCCAGTATGAGCAGGTGGGTTTTGGCGAGAGCATGGTGGGGGGTTACTCCATGATTGCTCTGTAGACCACGGGCTCAATGTAGTCGCCCCGGTACCGGGAGTTTATCACCCGCTGTCTCTTGGACTCCTGTTTCACCTCCTTCTCTGTGAAGATGCCATCGAAACGCATGTCTGACGCCACCGACTGGAGAAAGGACAAAGACAAACCATTGGCATTACTGGCTGCTTTCACAGGCCTTGATTAACACTAGTCTACTCTACCTAAAATAACCATGGGTAGTCCATGCCTGGTGCCAAAGTGGATCTGGGAAACCAGCACTATATCTTCACCAGGTAAAATAAATTTCTTCAATACCACACTTAATTTGCTTAATAATTCCTTTTTAAATATACATGTTATGAAGCTAACAAATGGTTGTTGCTGCCTTTCATTTTAGTGACAAGTCCCCACAGCCTTCTGGCTTCACACATCAGACACCATGACATCAGCACTCAGTACTGGGGAAATGAGATGAAACAAAATACAAATTTATACTGAATATGTACTTTCTTGTTTGTAAATGTCATGTCCAAATCTGTGTTTTGATTCTAATAAATATGTATTTTGTATTAATGTAATAGAGCACTCATACTTATTGTATGTTATTGTAATTAAATGTATTAGATACTGTATCCAAAACAGAAAAAAAAGAGGGTTCATGTTGCAGGACATGAACAAAGGGTAACAAGGCTAACTTACCAGTACACAAAATATAAATACAAATGTGTAACTATTTTCATGCATTTGCTGGGCAACTATTTAATATTAATACAATAACATCAAAACACTAGATCTGTGAAAAAGAGCAACTCCATGTATACATGTTACATGACTATGATTTGAGAAGAACAGAATCTGAGGTAAGAAATAAGACAGAAAATATGTATTTAATATTTAATGAATGACTTTTTCCAATTTACCACAGTTTTATGTGTAAGAGACAGTAGCCGTAAGCAGCGGGAAAGCTGTCGCTTCTCTGGCTCGCCTCTCCTGTCCAACATCCTATCGGCTGTTCAGGGTTCCCTGCGATGTCATAGATGTGGTCATGTGACTCCTTCTTGCTCTCTGATTGGATGCTTGTCCAGGGCCATTTCACTCAATTTCATGAAAATAGGGCTGGGCTCTATTACTTGAAATCACATGAAATTGGATTTCGTCCAATTTCACTGTGAAATTTTGAGGATATCGTGGATTCCATTTGAATTAAATGCAATTGGATTTCATGGAAATGTCAGTGTATCGTGGCCTTAAGAATCCACATTTTCATACTGTACAGTCACAATGTACGTTTGTGTATCAAGTAAAGAAAGGACATACAGCATTTGGCCAAATAACTCCTATTGAATATTTCAATATTTAAAGTATTTACAGGTTATAAAGTTGAAAAACAAAACATGACTCAAGTTGAATTTGGTGCCATCAGTCTGTTGTTAAAAGATTTGTTGTAACATCGAAAACGATTGGTACATATACATATTACTACTACAATGTATACAAGGTGACGTGCAGAATTAATTAATAGTTAGAAATACAAACTAAAAATACCATAGAACTTTTATTTATTTATTTTTTTCCAATCCGATTTCATGCAAATGTCAGCGTATCGCGGCCTGTAGGTGATAACGCGAAAGTGAAGAGTGTGTGCTGGCTGAAAGGTGCTAAAAAAAAAAAAAAAAAAAAAATGTAATCCGTTCCTATGATGTGTGTTTCTCGAAGCCTCTTATACAAACACTGTGTAATTTCAATGTTTTAAAAACTATATATAAATTCTTTAAACTGACTGTTGTAATGTGTTCAAGGGCTGATTCAATTTTTCACCCTGAATTCCACGATTCCATCAGTGTTCTGCGCAATGCAGATCTCATGGTCCTACACAACACTGCGAGAGCGGCTGCTTACCAGCCTTGACTTGACTCTCTTTGGCAGCTCTTCATCCAGGGTGTACACATCGTCCCTCTTGGCTGGCAGCTGAGAGCCGTCCTCAAACTCCACCTAAAGCACAGGGAAGACAAATTGATATTTTTAAAGAAAACACTTTTAAATGTTATATTCCAGTTATTGGCGAAATCCACACCTGTCAAAATCTCATCATGGCCGCTCCTCCTTACCTGATACATCTGGATGATGTGTGCAGCCACAAACTTGGCTCCATAGACCAAGCCATCTGTCCACCGCACCTGCACCACCTCCCCGTCCCCAGGGGGCCCCAGCTGCACACAGTCCCGGCTCTGGAGCGCAGAAAGAGGAATTAGAGCTTCTACAGATCTCACAGTAATTAAACCAGCACTCTTTAAAAAAAAGAAGAACTCTGAATTCAATGAGTGGCATCATTTCATTTACCACAATGTCTTCTGGAAAGAGGTTGTCGCTGAAAGAGCCATCATCGAAATTGACCTCGTAGAAAGTCTCCTTGGTCAGCCTCACCACCTCCGACTGGTAGTAGCGTCCGTTTTTGTGCTTGCAGATCACCTTCTGTCCCACGGAGAGCTCACGCATGGATGCCTTATTGCGCTGTCGAGAGAGAGCGAGCGAGTGTGTAAGTGCGTTGTCCTGCCCTGGGCGTCAGGACTCAAGGGGTTAAATAATTCATGGATGTCTTATGTAGCACCCGTAGACTCGGAGTGTTTCTGCTTTAAATAAAATGACGTTAGAACTGTCACCAGGTTGTGTGAAACGCCATCTACAATCTAAAGGAAATATTCTCCACTTCATGCAAGGTTAACCAAGCTTCAAATGTCTTGCTTTTTGACCCCAGTCCGCGCTCAGTCTGTACCTCTGTGTGGATGGGGCCTTTGTGGCGATAGCAGGTGATGAAGACGACGAAGGGCCAGTCGTCGGGCTGCATGAGGACCCCGGCTGCCTGGGCACAGGTGGCGTGGAAGGAAGTGGGGCAGCGACCGTGCGAGCACTGGACACAGCACCCTGCGGCCCTCTTCATCCGCTTCTTACAGTAGAAGCATTTCTGCACAAAATGGGAGTCATAGGGACAGAAACATGAGCTCACGCCAGCAAGACAGCACAGATGATCTGCCAAAATAACCCAGATTGTCTCAAACAAGTCTTAAAATCAAAGAACCACAGACTCCAAGAATACAGTTTCTGTCATTCTGTTCCTAAACATCCATCTTAGATCTGCAGATCTTAGAAGTCTAATATTGTCCACAGTGGGAACATGCGTGACAATATATGCTATAATGAAGGGTTCATTCTGAAACTTTATTCTTAAGAAAAATAAAGCAAGATAACAGTGTACAAGTGTTCATTCCTTATTACTGATGGACATTTATCCATAATACTGTGATTTATAGTTCATTCAATCACTAAAATGGATTCTTTGGAATACTCCTTATCTTATAAAGTGTTTACAATACTGAGAATGACAGCAGGCAGGGAAAGCTTTGTGTGATAGATGTGTGTACTGGCCCTGTTCCCACCTGAATAAACCAAACTGTAAAACACTTATAATAGCAGTGCATTCAAACTACCTACAAATCACACCGAGAGAAGTCTAACTAGTGAACACCACAATCCAAATCTATCTTCCTGGATTGTAAAAGGCAGGAATCCCAGTTTACTCACCAGCTTGAACCTTTGCAATGGTATCCCACTGAGATCGACAGGGCTACGCTCGGCAATGTTCACAAACCGGGCTTCCAACACGGCTACTGCACACAGGACATGCACCCACCTGAACTCGAGAGAAACAAACGGCTGTAAGGAGCTGGCACGGGTAAGTAAAAGTCCACATACCTTGAAATTATGCAAGTATGCATCTTAAATAAGGAACAAAAAAAATCCTTTAAATACACTGGCTTCACTGGGACAGCTTGAAAGAGCTGCCAACATGAAAAACTGGTGCACAGGACTTTCTTTAAAAGGGAACATTGTGCCCATGTTGTGACTGGAATACTGCCCTCCTAATCAGCACTGTAAAACAATATTGTATTCAGGACAATGAACTCTCCAAAGCCAGTGAAACGGACGTGTTCCCACACATCAAATACTTTGAGAAGCTTCGGCGATCAGAAATGTTCACTTCCCATCATGTGAACTGATGTTTTCACAAGCTTCATTAACCACACAGCAGCGAAAAGACTCACTTGTCATTGTTTGCTCTCTGCAAGGCTCCCCCTCTCAGCGAGCACAAACAGCAGTTCTGGAAAAAAACCAATTGCATGTTAGTTTGGTTACATTTTTTTAAGACCCTTGAAACACAGACCATATTCCAAAGCCATTATTCTCTCAAGAACAGATTATGCACCATTTATAAAAAGGCATTAAAATGAATGAATGAAAGGGAAAAGATGCCAAAACTATTAGAAAAACATTGATACTATGCCTCCTCCTAGTGGTTTAACTGATAAACAGTCTGATCTGTGTCTCTAGGATTATGAAAACCAAGTCACTTGCAATGCATTAACACATTCACAATGAAACTCCAGCACTGCTCAGCACATGAAAACCAGCATGTCAAGTCTCACCTCTGTCATGGCGTTGGCTTCACAGCGAGCGCACTTCCAATGGTCAGACACTTTCTCAGGAGCTACGCCATAACAGCCTGCAAAGGACGTCAACAGATCAGTTATTTCAAGAAGCATGACTACATGGTTTGAGCAAAATCATTGTTCCACACTCAAATTGCTGGTTACACATGAAACTACATGCTAATTAACTAAAGAGGTTGTGCAATAAGAATATATATATCCAAAACGCATGGCAGGCTAGCTAGTTTATATAAAAAAGCAATACTACCAAATTTACTCTAACTTTCATCCATCTACCTACTGACTTTCACACTCGTGTATAGGTGTATTTACAGACACCTTGATGAAAACCACCTTAACACATGGTTACACAAAAGAAGGATTCTATCCAAACTAGCAGGCTACAGAGAGGACATGGCTGTAAAGTGGCACTGTGCTTACTGGTGTGAACTCGCACACAGCACTGAGAGCAGCTGATGAGCAAACTGGTGCCGTCCTCCTCCAGATATGGGGCAGAGAAATGGACCTCCGAGTTGTCCTCCGTTGTGGTAAAACACATTTCTGGGATGAGGGGCTTTGTCTGGAGCTGCTCCCCGGTGGACTCCTTCTCAGGGCTTTGGTTACTGCTGCTGTACTCAGACTACACACAGACATGTATAAGCAGGTCTTCATTTCTGATGATTATATATATCATTATAATATTGAATCTCAAAGTGAGGCGATTGGATAGGGTCATAACTTCAGTGAAGAGCACATCCATATTCAATATATAAAGATACAGGATAATAAGGTCCTTATCCCTTATTTGTAAAGATCTAGTTTTGCACTTTCCTAATAAAACATGCCTTTCATTAGGTTTGTTTAAACGTGTCCATGGCATACTTAATGTCAAATCCTCTACAAAACAGAAATATCCCTATATACTGATATATATGGCCCCAAGTAACATGCAACTTCGAGTGTGTTGACCACGCTATAAGATGTGCGATACAAGAATGGCTTGTTGTCACCACAATGCACTGCAAAGACAAAGCAGCAGGTATAACAGTGCGCTCTAATGGAAGGATGATTGGGGATCTGTGGGCGGGTTTGTTTACCTGCTGGTACGTCTGGAACAGCATACAGACGGCGCAGTAGGGCGCCTGCTGCCCCATGGTCTGGTTGTACTCCCGCTCCGCCTGCAGGTTATGAGGCTTGTTGTGCCACAGCTGGGCAAGGGGCTTCGACCACAGCTCCGAATCCACCGCATCCTCGTCCGCAGTGCCCTGATCCTGCAGCTCTGTGGAGAGCAGGGGGAAAGTGTCAATGCTATCACCCCACTCAATCCACTCTTCCTCGTGCTCAGTTCATTAGATGCAACGTGTCGAGCAGTTCTGTTCTCCACTCACCCTCGTCACTGAAGCAGTCCTTAATGAGCGGATGGTGCCGAGGGAGCTTACTAAGAGGTTGCCGTTTGCTTTTCAGGTGTTTGATTTCAGTTTCTTCTACCACCTAGTAAAGATAAATAGAGTAAAACTTTTAAAATTAAAATACAAGGAATACTATTAGGAGACCAACAATACTGAAAAAATATAATTTCAATATTTTAATGCGGCAGGAAAAAAAAAAAAGTATAGTCTTTATGTACACTGCTCAAGAAAATTAAGGGAACACTTAAATCACACATCGGATCTCGAAGAACGAAATATATAAAAGATCAAAATCTTTACTGTACATTATGTAATTCGTTGAGAACAAAATGACGTAACAGTCAATGGAAACCAAAATCACCAACCGATTGAGGGCTGGATTCAAACTCACACCGAAAATCAAAGTAAACAATTGAAATCACAGGCTGTTCCAACTTGTGTGAATTTCATCATGGCAACTCGTAATGTGACTCAGTAGTGTGTATGGCCACCACGTGCCTGTATGCAGTCCCGACAATGTCTGGGCATGCTCCTGATGAGACGGCGGATGGTTTCCTGGGGGAGGAAATCTCCTACCAGACCTGGATCAGGGCATCAGTGAGCTCCAGGACAGTCTGTGGTGCTACTTGGCGGCGTCAGATGCACCGATACATAACGTCCCAAAGGTTCTCAATTGGATTCAGGTCTGGGGAACATGAGGGCCAGTCAATGGCATCAATGCCTTTGTCATCCAGGAACTGCTTACACACTCTGGCCACATGAGGCCGGGCATTGTCCTGCACCAGGAAGAACCCAGGGCCCACTGCACCAGCATAAGGTCTGACGATGGGTCTGAGGATTTCATCCCAGTACATCCCAGCAGTCAGGGTACCGTTGGCCAGCATGTGGAGGCCTGTGTGACCCTCCAAGGATATGCCTCCACAGACCACCACTGATTCACTGCCAAACCGGTCATGCTGGATGATGTTGCAGGCAGCATGACGTTCACCACGGCGTCTCCAGACTCTTTTATGCCTGTCACATGTGCTCAGTGTGAACCTGCTCTCATCCGTGAAGAAAAGTGGGCCCCAATGGCGGACCTGCCAATTCTGGTGTTCTCTGGCGAATGCCAATCAAGCTGCACGGTGCTGGGCTGTGAGCACAGGTCGCACTAGAGGCCCTCATGGAGTCTGTTTGTGACAGTTTGGTCAGAAACATGCACACCAGTAGCCCACTGGAGGTCATTTTGTAGGGCTCTGGCAGTACTCCTCCTGTTCCTCCTCGCACAAAGGAGCAGATACCGGTCCTGCTGCTGGGTTGATGCCCTTCTACGCCCCTGTCCAGCTCTCCTCGCGTAACAGCCCGTCTCTTGGTACCTCCTCCATGCTCGAGACTGTACTGGGAGACACAGCAAACCTTCTTGCGACAGCACGTATGGATGTGCCATCCTGGAGGAGCTGGACTACCTGTGCAACCTGAATGGGCTGCAGGTACCGCCTCATGCTACCAGTAGTGACAAGGACACTAGCAAAACACAAAACTAGAGAAGAATCAGTCAGGAAGGATAAGGAGAGAGCAATTGTCTGTGGCCACTACCTGCAAAACCATTCCCTTTTTGGGGGTTGTCTTGCAGTTGCCTCTCTATTGCACCGGTTGCCACTTTCATTTGCACCAAAACAGGTGACATTGATTCACAATCGCTTAGGGTTTCTAACTGGACCAATTGATATCCCTGAAGTTTAGCTGACTTGTTGTTATACTGCGATGATTACGTGTTCCCTTCATTTTTTTGAGCAGTGCATTTCACAAACCTGTCCATCCCCCAGCTCTACGGCCTCAACACGGGCCTTTTTCTCCCCGGCCAGGACCACATCTGCTGCGCTGTGGTCCTCCTTGGCATAGCTGTGCACCTGGAGCGCCTCAGCAGGGCTCAGAGTCCTCTGGAGAGCCAGGCTGCCCGGGTCAGAGGACGGGACGGACTGGGGAGCGGCACAGGAAAGGGGATCGCCACTGGGACCAGCCACGACCGGGCTCGGTGGACCGCCTACCACACGCTCCTCCTCTGGGGCTTCCCAGGTCCCACGCAGGAGGTGGGGTGTGGAGTCGGTGTGCTCAGTCTCTGCGGGATCAGCGCTCTCTGTAGAAGGCCCTGAACAGGAGGGAGAGCAAGAGCCTGTCAGTTCACAGACATACACTTTGAAAATTAAACTCAGTAATACAAATGAGGACATTACCACGATCGTGCAGGCTGGGCTTTTCACTGCACTCTGCTGCTAGCTGCTGGTCTAGAGGATTAGCCAGTTTGACTTTCTTATCGGACACCTCTTCTTCATAGCGTGTGTCCACCAACTCTTCCTTGGTGAGGACCTCTTCTGGGACCTCCAGACAAACCCGATGTCTCTTGGTGCCGATTCTCTGTTTGGAAAGGCTATTCAAGAAAAGAAACAGGTCCAGTAAAATAAGAGCAAGATCATGAAACACACCCTGCAGTATTATGGGATTCAGTGAATGCACAAAACAGAGAATTCAGAAAATCAAACTAACATATAACCCCAGAAAACACTACTGAAATGTATTTTTGCCACCAATACCTCTTCTTCTTCTTCTCCTCCTCCACCTCCTCCTCTTCCTCCTCGCTGTGCACGTCTTCATTGCAGTCTGTGTCCGAGTACGTCTCGAAGCCCCCCTTCCCCTCCTTCAGGAACTCGGCGGCTTCTGGCGTGGGTCTAGAGTGGTCGATGACCATGTTGTCCTTGCCTGCCTTCCACTGCTTGTAGCGGTCGGGCTGGAACTTGCGCACGAACACATCCATGGAGATCTTGACCATGTCCTTCCGACAGGAGCACTGCGGCACAGAGAGGAGCCCGACAATCACACAACGAATACCGTCACTGACTATCGGCAGGAGGGTTATTTGTCAGTTCAGGTCACACCTGTTTGTTTGCTCGTTTTGATAAGTGCCTTGGAGTTCATTGTTTGTCTATGCACTCTGTGCGCGCACACAGTGCATATCCAGCAGGCCAATATTTAACATGTCACTTTTATCTCCAATGTTTTACAACTTTGTCATGCAACAGATTATGTTCACAGAAGTAAAAACTGGCAGCTCAGAACATGAAGGCCCCAATAGGTAATCACCACTTGTATACAGTTCTGTGAATAAGAGTAAAGATTACACTAATGTAAATAAAGATCCAGACCAATCGCACACAATACCATACCAGTATCGCTTGTTTTCCGTACTCAATCCAACGCCGAGTGGCAAAGTTGGTGGACTCGGCACAATTGAAGCCGTGGTTGAACCCAGCATGATAGCCATAGGGGAATGTGACCATGAATTCCCCAGCTTCCTGAGTAATCTGGGTTGAAAGACAGTGACGCATAGGTTATATTTCTGCTTTAAATATTTGAAAGCAAATACATCTCTCTCTGGCAGATGATGAATACCTTTTCAAATGGGATGCCGTATTTCTTCAGAATGGATGGAGAGATCAGGGTCATTTTGTGTCTGAGGAAAGCCTCACAGTTCTGTGAACTTCCAGGGAAAAATCCTGTGGAATAATGCATGCGTTTACAATTTGTATCTTTATGTTTATGGTCTTCTCCTGAGAAAGGAATGCATCAAAATTGAAGTCTTTATGCAGACATACCTTTAGCAAGACGTTCCAGTCGCTTTCCGTGTTCTGGAGGGATACAATACCTGCAAGAAAAAAAATGACAGAAACGTGAAACTAACTGAAAAGTGCTCACCATAAAGCCATAATAATTTACTGGTAATATGCAATGCTAATATTCACTTTACCAGGACTTAGGTTCCCCAAAGTGCAGGTAGTTAATGCTGTATAGATCCATGTCTTCGGTGTGCCAGGCAAATGTGGTCTTCCACATGCCGAAGTACAGGTATGGGGTGTTTACTCCTTCAATGGTGATGCCGCTCTCCCTCTCCACTGTATCCAGGATGGTGTTCAGATGACCGATGTTCCACTCTGTGATGTCCTACAACCATCCAAGCACAAAAGACTTTACCAAGGGTCAAGAACAAGCTAAGTTTCCAGAGATATCGATTGCAAGCCACTGTATAGAATCCTCACTTGTAATGGGGAAAAAGGGGAATTCCATGAAATAGAGAAGAAAAACGTTTACCGTCACATAAAACACACAAGCAGCAAAACATGCTAAGCTTAAAAATAAAGAATAACTCACTTTATCATACAATGTGCCATTCACATCAGCTCCATAAATGGGTGGATTAAAGGTGAGGTTCTTCCAGTATTTTCTTTCAAGTTCCTCAAAATCTGCATAGCGTGGATTACAGAACCTGCAAAAACAGAAATGTCCTCACTTCTCTAGAACATCACAGGACAAATCTTTTCAGTATTTTAATGAAGGCCTTTCTTAACTAATCTATGCCCATTCTCTTATTGGGTGGGAACTCAATCATTCTGTAAACTTCACAAGTTTACAAGATTACAAGGCACTTAAGTCATTTTTCTTCAATGGCTTATTTATTTAATCGAGATAAAACAAGCATTTATCATATGATAGAAGAGGAGACAATGACAGACGAGATATTTAGGGGAAACAGCGGCCCACTATTTCCAGCTGCCTAGCATTAATAAAGTGTGGAGTACAAAGTTACCCTGTGCGTCTACTGTTTTGCCAACTACAGTTGCAAACACTTCAGCCATGGCAGACTACAAGAGCAATACACTGACTAAAATGCTTTTAAGTAGTCAGTCTCGTTTAACTCAATGAGAAATTGTAATCGATTTCTGAACCAATCAATGCAGTGTTGAAAGATGACCAAAGCAGTGCAGTGACAGTAAATCACAGGCGGCCGCTTACTTGTCGCTGTTCGCGATCTTGCGGAACTCGCGCACGGTCATCGGCTTCTTCTGGATGTTGTATTGTGTGAACAGACCGGACTGCCCCGTCACGACCTGCTGGATGGGAGCTGGTATTACCAGGCCATCAATGTCATCATAACATTTTCTAGGCTTCCAGTCCTTCGGTGGGACAACCTGAGGAAATCAAAGACATGGGTCAGATCAGTTGTTCTCACACAGGGAGGCACTGAGACGGACATGGGGTCCCATGAAACATGATCAACAACAATATCCTTTTCACACATTTGCACGCTTCTCACAAAGTGCTGAAAAAACTACAACAGACATAATTTAGATGAAAGGCACACCTTTACTAATCCATTCAAAAAGAGCTCCTTTAACCTAAGATGTCCGAGAGGCTCTGGGTCAGATGATGCCCATCTCAGATCACATTACAGAAGGAATACCTTTAGCGGTTCCAATTTTAGCCATGTGTACAGGTTCAAGCAACTCAAAACAACCACACCGCTCGGCATGACCAAAAAAACACTTGTCTCTACGGGCAAGGATGGGGACTGAGGTTTGAACACTACACTTCCATTTCCCTCTCCTCAGTGAGCCGTCTCTCACAAACTGATAGCTGTCATATGAGCAGTAAAAACATGCTTAATATTACCACAAAGACAGTACCTGATGCCAGAGCAAGTGTGTATCCACGGCCCGAGAGCTTACCTTTGCCAGACCGGCTCTGTGCGCTCCTTGAGATTCTATATATGCTATGTAGCGGCTGAAGTTTTTGAATTCCTCCTTGGTGGGGTAGAAGGTCATGATCCTGTTGCTGGGGTTCTGGGGTCCCGAGTCGGAAGCCATTCTTGCCAATTTGTGACGTTCTTCTGTTCTAAAGCAACCAAACAAAAACAAAATGCCATTAAAGCACATTCAAAAGGGAGAATGTAAAATGTCTGCAGTTCAGAAATTCACTGGTACCAATATATATTAAATATAGAGTGATAAACAATGTACATGTTAGGGTTACACACTGGATATTTAGTGCAATTAAACTGATTTAATATTGAAAAGCAGGCATTTTCTGCAATAATCATCTCATTTTAACAAAACAGACAATATATCCAACTTCCATTGACTACAAGTAATGCATTAATATTAAAAAAATACATTGACAATACATTATTATACTACTACTACCAAGACT
Source organism: Amia ocellicauda (assembly GCF_036373705.1). Taxonomy (NCBI): domain Eukaryota; kingdom Metazoa; phylum Chordata; class Actinopteri; order Amiiformes; family Amiidae; genus Amia; species Amia ocellicauda. The sequence goes on along the minus strand of NC_089868.1, from coordinate 15,129,641 downwards.
GTCCTGAATAGCAGTTTAGTACTGACAAATGCAGACCTACCAGTCTAGTGCTTTCCCATCTCTAAGGGATTCAGTGCCTCTGCAGACTTTCCCAGGTTGCTCTCTGGCACACTCTACTGTACAGACCGTGGTACTGTCTTTCCTGTATCCCTGTGCATGTACACTAGATTTGTTCAACAATAAATGGGCGATACCCCCTTTTGTCTCTATGCACCCGAGCTACAGACAGGTGGAGCTGGCAACGTTGGGCTCTGCACGTAGCTGCCCAGCACCCCCAGCATGATGCTGCTGCATGAACTGACTGATGTCTTTCTGGTTGACGGATAAGCCGCTAACATTATTTTGCAATGCATAATACTGACTTTGTGCAAATGAAAACACTTATTCAGCTTTAACACTCTTTATACATGCTATTTGAGCAAGAACGGATACATGCATGCACCGTGATAAGACCTTCAATTATAAATTATATATATATATAAAATTGTAAGAGCAAAAGGTCTGCAATTATGAATAGCCAATCAATATTTGTAAGAGTACAGTATTTGGTTGCCGTCACTTTCCGTTTCAGACCGGTGCACAAGCCTATTTCAGTACTGTAACAGGAAAACGGGTCCTCCATAGGCACAACGCATTCCTTTATCCCAGCATTGTCCCCTATCACACGGCCCGCCCCCCGCCCCTGATTAGACCTCACTCCCGAGTGAAGCCACAGCTGCGCATCTGATTGGCTGCAGCGCCCGTCTATCTTGGAACCGTGCAGGCCCTGGGTCTATGAGAAATCTTAACACGGAAAATAAACTATACAGAACCACCGCTGCGGTTTTTTCGAGGACGTTTCCTTTATATTTGATTTATAATATAACGATTGCCACTACCCGTCGTTAGTTTATTTAGGTCTACACGCCGGCACGCACAGTGTTACAAACACTGCCATTACAAAATATGGCAGGGCGATAAGCTATAGCACTTACGGTTATCCATTTTCAGAAGGGTATAAAATTAAGAAAAACTACCCAGGAAACCTTTTGTGACCGTCTATTTTTAGGAGAACGCAGTCCACTCACTCACCGTAGCGGATACAAATCTTCAGAGGCTTTGGCACGTCTTCCGTCTCTGGATAAGCATGTAAATTTGGGTTTTTACTCCGAGGAAGAAGAAACGTCCTCCATTACTCCACTATGCGCAGGCGCAGTGTACATTTGTTTACCACGGTCGGGCTTGTCGTGCCCCGGCCTACCTTGAACCAATCAGGAGGCTTCGGTTAGCTGCTCCAGCCCGCCTTGAGCCAATCAGAAGGCTGGGTTAGCTGCTCCGGCATGCGTGCAGCCAATCAGAGGGCTCGATTAGCTCTGGCCTCGCCCAGGGACGCTGTATGTCGGAGGTGTTACACAGCAGCCCAGACATCCCATACACAGACTGTGCGGGGTGTCACTACAGGTATGGGTCCCCCTCTCAATACAAAATCGTACGACTCCCCAGCAAGGTGTTTAAACTACCCCGGCTGCCTCAAATAACAGCTGAATATTGTGCCACTGTTTATTATTTTACCCACGTACACTATGTGAATGGTTGAGTCCTGCTACCGCAAGGGCATGAAATTTAAATTTGGTTTCGCTAGTTAGTGTTATATACCTATACCGAGTGTATTCTCTCTTTATATTCACACTAGTTTCATAAATGCAAAACTTTATATATATATATATATATATATATATGTACAAAGCTAGCTGATTTATAAATGTACGTTGATTGCTGTATAAAGATCGGTAGTATTTGTTATTGTTACTATTATGAATGCTACATTAAACAGATCTTACAAATGCGTAAATAGCTAGGTCTTGCTGAAAATATTTGATTTCTACATGATTCTACATTATTTCTTTTTTAACTTCAATACTACTTTCAAACCACATTCTAGTTGTATTGCGAGGCTAGGACCAATGTCAGGGGGTCTTACAGTATTGGGTTAAACGCGTGATAAAATAGTTTTAAACACAACTGCTTGCTTAGTAAACGTACTAACATGATATGCATGGTTATTGTAGTAGAATAGCCATGCATGCCATGTTAACACCCATAACCGGAGTCAATCCGCTTCAGTATTGTAGATCTAGCGGTGACGCGGACGCTGATTTCTACGCACGACCTGTTGCGCAATGCTGTCACGCATTTCGTCATAGCGCCGCCGCAGGAAACCGTGTACAACCCAACTGCAGCCAAACCAGCGCTTACCTGATTTTGGTTTCCTCCTGTTCTTGTGTCGTCTCATATTGATTTAGTCTTCCCGAGCAGAGTTTTCTCTATTAAATACACAAATAAAGTAGTATAACTTGCGCTAACAGCGACTGCGCCGGCCCTCGCTGTAAGCAACCCTCACCGGAGCGGAACAACAGGGAATCCCCCAGAACACATACGCCCCGCCCACCACGAATCGACCAATAGCAGCAGGCGATACTGTGAAGTGATGCACCGCGTCATCAGCGCAAAACTCGCTCCTTTGCATGTTGTGTGCTGTACCATATACTTTCAGCCTAACATACCTAATCGTTATCATATACATGCTTTTTTGTAATAAAGACACCATATAATTGCAAACCAAGCAATGGCAAATAGGCTGTGTAACCAATCAATGGCGACATATACCGCAAGCAAAAAAAATACAGCATTCAAATGATCCAATTGACCCACATCACGTGAAATTGGACAATTGAGTATAAATATTCTTGACTGGCCGTTGACTTACTATCATAATCCATACTTCGTTAAAAAATAATAAAAATACATTTCGGCAGTGTAACAAGTCAAAATATTTACTATGTACTAAAACTTTACACTTGTTCTCAACAAGAACTTTAATTAAAACTATTACTTATATTATGTGGCCTATTTCTACACCTTACTACTATATATATATATAAACTATATATACTTCAGTTAAACACTACAGGCGTTTATTCCAAATAACTGCAATCAGCGTCAATTGACTGGCGATGAGTATTGGAAGTTTTGCAGTAGATATACAGCTCTGGAAAAAACGAAGAGACCACTGAGCATTGATTTCTGAACTTGGAGTGGTCTCTTCATTTTTTCCAGAGCTGTATGTATAATAATCGTATTACGCAGTGTCTTACTTGATACACCAGTTTCATTAGATTAGGCTGAAGATCTAGACATAAAGGCCGGGTAGCCAGGGGTGCCTTAAACAAGACTGACAGGTCAAGGCTGAGTAATGAAACTTTATGAGTGACCATGAAGAGAAAATGGTAAAAAATAGGTTTCTATGTTTGGTTTGATAATAGACCATCTACACTACATGTGTAACCATCCAATGCAATGCAAGAAAGATACACCGATCAGCCATAACATTATGACCACCTGTGTAGGTCCCCCTTTTGCTGCCAAAACAGCCCTGACCCGTCGAGGCATGGACTCCACTAGACCTCTGAAGGTGTGCTGTGGTGTCTGGCACCAAGACGTTAGCAGCAGATCCTTTAAGTCCTGTAAGTTGCGAGGTGGGGCCTCCATGGATTGGACTTGTTTGTCCAGCACATCCCACAGATGCTCGATTGGATTGAGATCTGGGGAGTTTGGAGGCCAAGTCAACATCATGAACTCGTGATTCATCAGACCAGGCCACCTTCTTCCATTGCTCCGTGGTCCAGTTCTGATGCTCACGTGCCCATTGTAGGCGCTTTCGGCAGTGGACAGGTGTCAGCATGGGCACCCTGACTGGTCTGCGACTACGCAGCCCCATACGCAACAAACTGCGATGCACTGTGTGTTCTGACACCTTTCTATCAGAACCAACATTAAGTTTTTCAGCAATTTGAGCTACAGTAGCTCGTCTGTTGGATCGGACCACACGGGCCAGCCTTCCCTCCCCACGTGCATCAATGAGCCTTGGCCGCCCATGACCCTGATGCCGGTTCACCGCTTTTCCTTCCTTGGACCACTTTTGATAGGTACTGACCACTGCAGACCGGGAACACCCCACAAGAGCTGCAGTTTTGGAGATGCTCTGACCCAGTCGTCTAGCCGTCACAATGTGGCCCTTGTCAAAGTCGCTCAGATCCTAACGCTGCCCATTTTTCCTGCTTCTAACACATCAACTTTGAGGACAAAATGTTCACTAGTAGCACCCCCCCCCCCCCCCCAACCAATTAATTATTCAAAATTGTAACAATTAAGATTGTGAGACAATTAATTTTCCAAATTCAGCAATGCATTGTGTGATTTTGACTTGCACACTGTAGCAGCTACTTCACAGGAGCTCCAGCTGCACTGTGACAGTTGAGGCGGGACGACACGCCTGCGGGCGCCATGGACTGCGTGCGGGTCTGCACACACGCACTGCTGCGCGCAACACGCATGCGCCGTCAGTAACGCAATACATTGCATTTCGTGCACTTGAAAGCACAATGCAAGTCGTATCCGGACTAGAGAGAGCAGGGGAGGCGTGATGTGGAAACGCAAAGGGTCGTCTTCAGGAAACAGATGGTCGTGAACGCACTTGCTTTCGTACCATGAAGTGTGCCTGGTTGTTCAGCCCAAGAGACACACTGATTATGGCACATGTTCAGCAGAAGCACACAAGGGACTTGTTATCTTCAAGGACACGTTCCCCATATGTGTGGCTTGGGTGTACCGTCACTGTTTTTATTTTTAGAAGATGATTAAATCCAATATGTAGTATCCAAGCTTTTTTTTTATCAATCCCAGGTCGCAGTGGGAAGCAGCACTAACCACCCCACAGATCCTTGCAACCAAATAAAGAGCTTAATCCGAGTTTAATAAATATAAAAGCATTTAAGATAGATACAGAGGAAACATTTAGGGAAGTGACTATGTATATTAACACATTTTCATAACCTATATTAATTATGCAGACTGACTAGAACTGCCCGATCATGTGGTGTAAATCAAGATGTAAATTGGGATTAATTTATAGTGCAGGATTAACAATCTCCAAGCTCCCTATGTTCTTTGAAGAGATTGTCCTATTTAGAGATGGGGTGGCATATTTAATACAAGCCTGCGGTGTTGGCTTACTCAAATCAGTGGAAGGATGCATTTATTTTATTTTTCAGTGTATTAATGTTTGGAGGGGCGGGCGACTCGATTTCCTACATTACATAAAAAGCACCTAAAATGGTTTTGTTTTTTTAAATAACTGACTAAATACAATTGCCATTCATATAATTTAAACTTGAGTGTATTTAACAGTTTTTAGCATGCATTATGCATTGTTATATCTAATTGTCTACATTAGTTTCACTGGTTTAAATAATATATACTTTTCTGTTAATTTAGATGCAATGCAAATCAGTATTAAAACATAGGGATGTAGTGTTTTCTTTTTAGCTAATGAATCTTGTTTATCAGACACCTAATTAAGTAAGCTTGATCTATATTAATAGCAGCTGGTGATGTGATGTGATGGGTTGCATTTCACATTGCTCAGTAAGTGCTAGTGCCGCCACCTCCTGGCCACTCTGAAGATTGCTGCCTATGAGAATAATGGATGCTTTCTGTTCTCAAAGGAGAATATATGGTGGATACAGTACAAACGTCTTCAGAGAGAAAGGTCCACTTTAGTTTAAGCTTCTGTACACTGATTATTCTCAGATAAGGACTTATCTGTTTCTCTTTCACACCTGCGCTCTGATATCTTGATCTGGTCTCTCACTTTCAACTGATGATGCAGCTCAGACCCTCCAGCATCCAGCGACAGCACTTGTTTGTGGTTCTGTGATGTTTAGGGACGTCACTTTTGTTTTCTTGATGTTGTGCTGAAGATCTGGTTGATGCCCAAAGGGGGCGAGACTTTCACTGGCCTGTGTTTTTTTTATGAGGGAAAGGAGAGCAATTTGATCTGCAAATCCAGCCTTAATGAGACGTTTCATTTGTCTGCCTTAATTGTCCTGCTGTTGTTTTTTTCTCTCCTGAATTAGTTGATTGCCGCCCTTATGCATCTTCTGTACGCAACAATCCCCATGTCTGTACTATCTGCTTGATGACTGTTATTGTTTTTCAGGACTTTTGTAGCTTTGTATTATTCATTCAATCTTCTCTGTCTTAAACTTGGTACATTCATAGCCTGTTAAACATGCTTTTGGGAGGGGTGAGTTAATCACCTCTGAGAGAGGTACAGTTGTGGGAACTATAGTCGTTATCCCGGATTGGAGAGGGACTGAGGGCTCCATTGCCACCTTGTATGGTAACAGGCAGCCGTCATTGGCTCCTCTGGTGTGTGGGGTGGCCACTCTGGCAGGTGGAGTTGGACAGGGGCTCAACTCATAAAAGACTGACTTGTCAATCAAGTCTTCGTATCAGTTTTGCCTTGCTGTACCCGGTGTACTTGTACGATTCCTGCTTTGTTTCTGAAGGCTGCGTACCTTGTCCTTAAGATCCTGGTCAATGGTTGTAGGAAGTATGTTTCAATTCGACAGCTTGAGAAACGTTTCCTTGGTCCAATCTCCAGGATGAGAATTTGGATTTAGGTGATAAACACAGCAGAGAAAACTGTAGCTGTCATATCTATATATGTACCTGTGTTGTCTTTGTAGAGGCCAAGTGTTCTCCAGTACTTGAGGTTTTGATTTTTGTGGCAGAGTTTAGTTTAGTTTCCCTTTTACTCCTTGGCCTGTCTGAACACAAACTCCATCTGCAGACACGTAGACCACCTGACCACAGTAAGGCCACACCTCTTTGGAAACCCAGAGTAATATGTTGACGACTAAACCACTTCACTGGATTGACTAACCTGCATAATAGGAAAATGCAAATGTGAGCCAATTATAGTTTTATTTGGCCACACCAGTGACTTATTATTTACTTCTAAGCGGACTTCTCATTTCTGAATGAAAACTACAATGCAACTGAATTCACAGGAAAGCTCTCCAGTGTTTCTGCAGTCAAGCCAACAGAGGTAATGGAAGGAACCAGGTGTATCTATTTTTTCTGTATTCAAAATTACCATATGTTTATTTCTCTGAGTTTACTTTGTATTTTGTGGCAAACTGCTCTGGTGCATTTCTTTTCTTTCTAATCTGCTCACAAACCAGAAGCTTTGCTTGTCAAATACTCCGAGGGGTCGCATGAAAACACATACGAGACTGTAATTGCATCAGATTTCAATCTGATTGAAGTTACGGACTAAAGTGCCCCGATTCCCCTCAATCCGATTATATTTAGGCAGGTAGTCAGCTAGTGGATCAGATTCCTATTCCCTAAGCATGAAGAGCAGGCAGCAGAGGGGAATAAACACATTAAAAATGGAAATTGTCTTTAAACCCCAGCGCTGATTCAGCAGAACAACAATATTTATATGAAACAAAACACTAATCGCCACAGGCAGCGAGACACGTGAACCCTGACACTGGATACAATTCCTTAACATACATTTCCGGGATGTTTGAATGCATATGGATTTATAATAAGTGTTCCAGAAGATCAGGAATGTGACAAATCTGAAATGCTATTAAAAAGTTTAACATGCTGCCAACTACTTGCATTACTAACATTCATTCACTCTCTCACTCACATACATACAAAAGTAATGCAAACCCTACTGGTTCATATCCTAGCAGTTTACACATGTAAGTTATGTAATAAAAAAAGAGTCCAAAAAAGTTAATTTTACTGTTCTAAGTTAATTTAATATGCCAAAGTGAGTCAATTGATCGAGCAGGAACTCCAACAGTCAGAGCTAAAACTTTCAGATTTCTGTCCGTTTGTGGAGCACAGTCACTTTTTGTGGATTGTTAATTGTTTGACAATGAAATAAATGGTATACTCGATCTAAACTTATTACTGATGTCTTACCTATGAAACTCACAATGCAATCAAGTCCCAATTCCTCTTCTGGGTTACAGGACCACATCACAGTTCAATTCATTGACACAATTAGCATATCAATACCAACAACATACCCTGCACTAGATCATTAATTACTTTTTCTTTCCTATATAGCAAGAGTGAATTGAAGACTGATTTAAGCAATTAGGATGCAACTCTAAAGCCCTGGAACCCGGATGGCATCCTCTGCTGCCTGAGGCCGACGCACTTCCTCAAGGCAAGGCACTTTGACTCAAATCCCAGGCTTTGTTTCAGCTTCGTTCACTTGAATGACCCTTACTCAATCAGCTGAAGATCACTTAACTATATTATCTGGAAAGAATACTTGTAATTAAATTAAGTACCAGTACCAATCTCCCACTTTCTACTAGACATGAATCCATCGTGTTTGTGAAACAATCACTGGGAGTGGCTTTACCTTTGACAGAGAGATGTCATCCTTCTATACACAGCGGTTCTTCCAGACTGGGAGACATGGAAAGTTTTCCAGGGGGAATATGAAAGTATGTGCTCTCCTGGTTAATACAGCCAGATTACAACAGAGTGTTTGTAAGGCCTGAACCTGACCCTGAAAGGAGAAGGTAAAACTCTTCTACAGATGACTTACACAGATGACTTACACTTACAACTGGTATGAATCCCTGCCAGGACTGGCCCATGGATGCTTTGCTTTATAAACAGTCCTACAAACACAGTAGAGTGAGAATGGTCAATTTCCACAAGTGAGATATAGAAAATAAAATACATCCAAAAATATATTTACATTATAGAGATTCTTGCACTGCAGGCACATGGAAAATAAAAAAATAATAATTCTTAAATGTTTTGGTCAAAAGGTATGTTTCCAGTGCAGAGCTACCTGTATAACACAATTGCCTCTTCACTTCAATTTTCAACTCTTCCTCGGTTTCAGGGTGGATTTCCTTTTCCCTTTGTTCAACAGTCGGCACTAACAGTCGCCTGTACTCGTTGCACCAGGTTTACACTCCTAGGTTATGATTTGGGCTCTTGTTTTCCGTGGTGCCTTCTGAGCCTCATTAAATTGGCATCAGCTGCACCCCAACAGCCAACACACACACACAATCTCGCTCCGGCTTCGGCGAATGAATAATGTAACAGAAACAAATGCACATGTGGTCGATTGCAGCTTTTAAAAAGGTCAGACAGACTGGTCAAGAGTAAACGCAACATCAAAACAAGAAACAGAAGCTCTAGTCGGTTAGAGAACTATCCTCATTAGGAGTTTGATCTTCATAGCAGACAGCCTTTGAGTTTCACGTCCAAAATAGTGAAGTTAGACTGGTGCCATAAAGCAACCCGCTTGGCTGCGCTGACCCGTCCTCTCGTGGGTCCATACCTGGTCAATATCTGGTATCTGCCTGGTGACAAATGTGAACGTCAGGAGAGTTGGATTAGTGGGATGAGGGGATATACAACTTATATGCAATGAATATATAGAAATGCGAGAATAACATATACACAAAATACGCAAATGAAGGAAATGGAAAGAAAAACACCTGGGCGTTCCAATTCAGAACATATATAAAGCAGACAGACGACACATTACAGAAAGTGAAACGGGGGACAGAACTGTGACAAATGAATTATATAAAACCCAATTATTCAACTTTATTAACATCAAGGTTTTTGCAACATTTTTTTTTTCATTTTTTATTAACAAATAGAAAACAGACTGTGTATACAACAGATTTAACCCCTACAGCACTATGCATACACAAGGTAAAAATGAATGCTTCGCCAACATCGCCGTCCCTCATCTCCAAATTACGCTCGCTCCGCCAATTTAAGTCATTCTGAATAAACCTTTGATTAAATGTAGAAATCCTCCACCGTCCGCATGTGCTGCTTCACTACACTTAAGAAGTAAACGTCGCCTTCTCAGTGAGAGCAATGATAATACAGTAGTTATAACATTGTACCATTAATACAGATTGAATAACAGAAGTCTTTTTTTGTAGTTCCTCCCCTCCCCCCCATGTTGGTCTGTCAAGAAAAATCCAGGATTATTTGCAAGTGGAATATTTAACAATAGTCGATGCTTTTGCAGGATAGCAAGAACTGTATATATGTATATATATATTTATATATATTTATAAAAATAACAGCAGGCCAGTCCAAGGAAAAAAAAAGACTTCTCTTGATCCCTGGAAGGTTCTTTGTTAATATACAGTAGTTTCTAATTTAGAAGGTTGTGAGTGATTGTGCTGTTCGTCCCACAGCGGTGCAGCCCCCCCGCTGAGAGCTTGTTCCCTTGTGTGTTGTGCTCTCGGACAGTTTTGCACGGCTGCGGTACACACTGAGGTGTGCTTGGCCAGACTGGGAGCCAGAGACATTATAGTTCACTGACTGGTGCGGAAGAAACCGGAATCTCCCGTTTCTAGGTGTTTTTTCTTTCACTGTGTATAAAGGTCTTTAAACGACAGGTTTTCCTTTTTTAAATCACAATTAACAGCTATTGAGAACAAGGCTAGAATCTGTACATGGCTGATCTTTAAATCGATGGATTGTGTTGATCCTAATGGGTTTATATAGTACCTCTAACTCTGGTTTATATTTTTTTTATTTAATTTTGAGTTTTATATAAAGTACCAGGAAGTGAAAAGGCTTATAAAAGTTCATCTCCCATTTCCACTGGATAAGACCAATTATACACAAGAAAAATAAAAAACGAGAATATAATCATGATGATAAAAAACAATAAAATCAAGAGCAGCTCAGAGAGTAGTGGTTCTCCAGGATTAGTATCCAGGGATGTGATATAAATGCACACCTCCTTATGCTAAAATAAACTACAAAAAATCCTTTGTAAATAAAATAAAAAATAGTACCAATTATGAAAAGAAAGGACCCATAAGATAGGCCATTAAGACTTAGAAAATAAAATTACCAGTGTAAATGATTATAAAAACAAATTTCTAAATAATAATAATAATAATAATAACAATGTTGATAAAAAAGCAAAAAATAATATTTGCTACCAGTAGCATATAAATGCAAAGGGAGGGATGTTATGTGTAGGACTGAAATCAGACGAACGCAGTTAAAAGTTGCTGTTTCTGTCTAGGGTTTAAAGCAATCTCTGTGGGTCGGCCATTGTGGACTGAATTCGAGGGTCGGCTCCCGCCCCGCCCCGCCCTCCTCTCCCCTCTGGCAGCGTCTGTACATAATCAGGTGGGTGGATATGGCTCAGAAGGAACACTTCGTACTCCTGAAGGGTTTTTTGGGGGGATGTCCAGGAGTAGTTACGTTGCATAGTGATCAAAGCTTCCCAGATACTCCAAAGCAGCCCTGTAGCACAGCTGGTACTGGTCCTGTAGAGAGAGAGAGAGAGAGAAAAAGAAATGGGTCACAATGAATCATCCTTTCTTACAGGGACACTAATTGGGCTCCTAACGAAGCATGGATGAAAATGCTCCCAGAACAGCACAGTTTCATGATCGAACAAGCTTTACTGCCCAGTCCCGGCCTTTACCTCTGTCTGTACCATGGCTGGCCGCTGGGTCCGCAGGGTTTTCACCGTCTGGAAGAGATCCACCACTCCCTCATATCTCATCCTCTCCAGCACAATGCTGAGGGTGATGAAGACCCCTGTCCTGCCCACACCAGCACTGCGGAAGGAACGACACAACCATGAGGAATGATACAGCAAAATCGGCAAAGCGCTGTGTGACCATTCGAGGAACATCCGAGACTCTGCCCAGTAGTTTTTGGTTTCAGCAGGAAATAACTGAATTTCTGATTGAAACATGCACAAGAATGCAGACAGTTAGTGCCCCTTACCTGCAGTGCACAGTGATTGGTCCGTCCTGCCCAAACTGCTCCTTGGTTTTGTGTACTTGGCCAATGAAATCAATGAATCCCTCCCCGGTTTTTGGCACGCCTTGCTCTGGCCAGTCAGTAAACTGGAATTGGCGAATGGTCCTGGATTGGCCATCCTAGTGAGTCAGATAAAAGGTAGGCACATCAAACATTGGCATTTCACACAGCTGGTACACTGGCAGAGTGCTGTTCAGCTCAGGTTTTTGTTCTTTTTTAAATGGCAGATGTACAGTAGTGTAACCATCCCACAGATCTCCCAAGAGGCTCACATACCAAAAGCGGCTATATACAATATCTTACATTAATCATACATAAAAGGACAGCTTCTATCACAAGCACTCTTCTCTTATCCCATGTTTACCTGTTGCTGTAATCTACTGCATGTGTGGAATGGTTTGCTTTATAACATGCACTTCATGTGAGCACAGAGAATAGCGATTCTGTTTACAGCAGGAGGAAAATAATTAAAATGCCAGTGGGTTCTGACAGCTATTGTACTGTAAACCTGCAGTGATTTACTGCAAATTCAAAGCACAGAGGAAGGAATCAATGGTAAACCTCTCTGCTCAACATTAAAGCCTTTAGAGCAGGAAACTGTGAGGGACTCTCTTCAGACACAATGATGAACAGAATCTCTATGATGCCTAATAGGGTTAAAAACTATATACCGTTATGTATAAAAAATACATTTTTCTTCTCACCCTGGCATCAGTGACCTTGAACTCTCTCAGGATGTACTGGGGCATGTTGTACTCTGCCATCGGGTCCACCACAAAGTACTGGTATCGGGCCGATCGCTCCGCAGGCCAGTACTGATGGCACTTTTCCTAAGACAACGAGCAAGTGAAGAAGACACTGTCAAAGCAACCCCTGCAATAACAGTTTTATGTATTAATATATTAGGGACATTGATGCACCGTGGTCAGGGGAAGGTCCCAGGACTGTGGCTGGGCAGCGGGATGGGGCGGTCACTATCTAACCGCAACTTACTCGTCCCATTTCTCTCAGTTTGGTCAGCATCACCACGATGGTAGAGTTATGCTCCCACAGCATCCTCCAGAAGTCCTCGGTCGTCTCCGCCAGTGGTCCCTGGGTGGCAATGTAGGCCTTCTGTTGCCTGGGATGCCAGAGCACAAGACAGTGAGCTTAAACAGAGCATGAACTGAATTCTAGCTGCGGTCTTCTTATCTACATCGACAAACTGCACTACAGCCACAGCCCATCAGAGGGCACTGCCGACCTGTGAAAGAAGTCCAGATCGCATCCCCGCGCACAGCCGCCGGCGAAGAACTAATGAATGCGCTGCAGGGAAGGCAATAATGTGCATCTCGGAGATTAAAGCCAGCTTTAGGCCACTTTACTGCACATCATAAAGGGACTGCAAGGTGCTGATGAACCTGGGCAGGCCGTTTTCCTCCCTCCTGGCCCGTCAAACAAGAGCTGATAACAGCGTGTGGACCAGGGGGAGAAAAAGCATGATGGGAAATGATAGCTATTGTCAGGCAGGTCTGTTTATTTATTTATTTATTTGTAATTCCTTCCACTTGAAAAAAGATGATTTCTCACAGCAGGAAGCCCAATGCACGGTGGCAGATGAGTTTTATGCATCTTGCTGGGGGCTGGCAGAATAGCCTTTTGATGAATAGCTACGATCCCAAGGAGTAACGAATTTACCTTTATTTGTTTGACTTAATTACTGCATATGAAAGCACTGCGACGCCAAAGGAAGGGTTTTAAGAGAGAACATCTGCCTCATACAGACACCAAACTCTCAGCAGTGAAACTATACTCGCCCACAGTCGCTCGGCAGCTCCCTGAAGAATTCCTCCCCACAGGCGATTAAACACCAGCTTCCATTATGTATCTGCAGTGTGTGCCGCAACGAAATAAGGGCCGTGCACAATCTTACTAATCAGTCAGGTCTTTTTTTTTTTCTTCTTCTTTAACATTACCAAGGGCACGGGAACCTCATTTTTTATTTACTCGCAATGCAAGCACCTTAATTACAAAACAGCAATTACAAAGAGCATCCCTAGGCTAATCTACTCTGGGGCCTTGCAGTCAAAGGGAAGAAAATGAAAGTATAAAAATACGTACAGTGACAAAAAGAGCAGCCAAAATTATACAACAGTTCATTAAAATACTTTCTCATTGGGAATTATTGCAATTATGGTATTTACACTTTAATAAAAGATGTACCTCTTTGGGGTGGCTTGACGTTATTTTAATTTGATAAGGAATGATAATCATGTTAAACTACTGATGAAGCTCCTACAGGAAACTTTTGGGGACATTTTATATTCAGATTATCTGCATAGAATACTTCACAGCAGAATAATTCCCCATAACTGTGGAGTTTGGATTTTATTCCTAAAATACATGTATTTTTTTCAGTTTAAAAACATAAAAGCACCTAGTGCCTTGAAAAATGCTTTCTTCTGAACTGAAATACTCTGAGACAAGCTGGGATCTGTTTGATTGAAGGAGAGACATGAAACTGGTGCTCAACTGCCACTCAGCAGGCAATAAACAAGAGCAAGTAAAAATATATATACTGTTTATATCCAAATAGGGAAGCATCTCACTTCCCCAAATGGAATTTTAATATTTGACATGAAACACCAACACAACTGAATTTTAAAACAAACTGTTCCTAGAGTAGCAGAGCTCAGATCACAATCCATTTAAAGAGGGGGAAAAAAAACTTCACTGGGGGGAAAGGAATACAAAAGCTTGAGTGAAAGTCTTGAAATCTAAACCCTGTGAATTCATAGATCATACGATTGCTCTGAAGGCAAGGATCTCAGTCAGTTCCGTACCTGTACCCATCGATGAAGCTGGCATTGATGTAGTCGGAGCCCTCCACCCCTCTGATGGGCTGCAGACACACCCGGGTCGACTCGAAGGGCATGATGTTCACCAGGCGGTTTTTGAACTTGTTGCACGGGAGGTTGGCACTGATGAATCTTGAGGTATGTGCTTTGGAGTTGGCCAGTCGCTGTTGGAGGAATAGAGTTCAGACGGTTACAGTTTGATCCCCACCCCCCCAGGGGCCGCTTTAGAAGAAGAAAAAAGAAAGAGAAGATGGTTCATGCGAATGCTGCAAAAGCCAGGACAAGGCACAGATTCCAGCAGCTGCTTCTTGTGGATCACTAAGTCGTCTGTTGGTGATCGTTCGTTCTTTTTGCGAGAACGTGTGAAAGATGCTTCGATTGTCACAAATGTCCCTGTGAGTGGGATGTTCGCACTTTCTTGGTTAATGATGTGCGGAAAATGATTCAGTCAAAAGCCTAGGCCTTCATGCTTAACTTCAAGTGAAGCAGGGAAGTTTGTCATCCATAACTGCAAACACCCATTTGATCTTTAGTGAACGAACGCAGCAAACCAAGAATCACGGATACCAATTAAAAATGCCGTGATTTCTGCTGTCTGCTTCCATAATCTTCTGTCATGAACATTTTTGTTTGTACTCTTTAGGTGGAAAGTTCCCTATCCCTCACTGGCGAGTCCTGAGGCAATTGTTTTACAGCGTGAACGGATGTTGATTTCAGATGCTTCTAAAACAAATCTGTCGCATGCCAGTGTCAAACCTCATTATAGCCGCTACGGATTTACAATCATCCTCCTTGCAAAACAAGTTTTATCCCTATAATTGTGGCTGGTGGAAAGTCCCAAAGGAAAAGGATGTTTTCAGTGGGTGTTTACACCAGCCCCTTTCCCTGGATTTTGTGAAGGACTTACCGCCACTTTGTTGTGTTTTGGCAGCACTACTGTCAGTGCCTGAAAGGAAAGCGTACTGCTGCGGGGAGCGAGCAACAGGAGAGCGCCGGAGCAGAGTGGCTTATTCCCGCTCCCAGGGTAGCTTTAGTCTCGAACCGAGGAGGATTTATCTGCCCCGCTGTCAGCCGGTCAGTCTGCTTTCTCACACTTAATTATTTCAAGATAAGCTGCTGAGATGGAGCACTTCTATAGGCTGTTGTTTTCTGCTTTTCTTTTCTTTTCCTCAAACAGACAGCGTTTGCAGAAATACAGACATCCCAAATATCTTTCAGCTGCATTACCGTTTCCCAAAGAGCTAAAGGATTCACGCTCAAAATTATGGACATTTCATCAAAACCACGGCACGCTACATGACAGGCCTTTTTCTGTTTCTCTTAAAATGGGTTTAACCCCAAAATATGGCAGATATGTATCAGAATTAAAACTAATAATAAACAAAACCACAACAGACAATTTGATTTCCTGTTTCCACAGTGCTAGACCCTCTCCCATCTACTCCACTGAGCAGCCGTTACCTTGAATTCCAGTTCCATGGAGGTGACGGTCTCTCCCTGTGGGACCTGCGTCAGTTTCTGGATGTGGGCGTACAGGTTGCGTGCCGGGACCTCGGTGTTGCCGCAGGTGGCCGCCTCGAGCAGGGCCTCGTGGATGAAGATGTACTGGTCCTCTGTCTGCACCATGTAGTTCCTCTGGGCGCGCATGCAGGTCACGTGGCCGTAGATGTCCACCGACTTCTCGTGCTTCATGCGCTCCAGCATGGCATCGATCACGATGAAGCAGCCGGTCCGCCCAACCCCCGCACTGCACAAGGAGAGAGAGAGAGAGAGAGAGAGAGAGAGAGAGAGAGAGAGAGACAGCTATGAGAACTCCCCCAGCAAACACAATCAGAGATGCCCTTGAGACCTTGGCTTTGTGCTGCTTTCCAGAACCACGCTTCCATGCAAATCTGTCCATCAGCAAAATCTCTTGCAGCAAGTTGTGTGTCTATAAGATGCTCAGACACAATAAACTGTGTGTGCATTTTCTTTCATCTCTTACCCAAAGATACAAGATTATTGACCACCACTAATTACTCTGCAGAAACCGTTTTGTTACACTTCCTGCATGTGATTTGCAGACTTTCAGTAAATTGTACATTTTGCCTTTACACACTCAATATTCTATAAATACTGGAAAATATAATTTCAGATAGATGTGCAATCATTGCAAATATTATGTTTTAAGTCAGACAGTATAGGACTAGAGAAAAACTGCTGAGGGGCAGCGGCCGAGCCAGTGGGGTTGTGTCATACCTGCAGTGTACCACCATGGGCCCAGCGTCAGGCGGGTTACAGGCCTTGACTCGACGCAGGAAGGCCAGGATTGGTGTGGGGTACTCAGGCACTCCGTGGTCAGGCCAGGCCATGAACTGGAACTGTCTCACCTCCCTCTTCTCACTGGAGCCGTTCTGGATGGGCAGGAAAGAGTGCATTCTCAAGGCTGTGCACTAAATATGTGCAAGATACACAGCTGAAACCATGAGAGTAAATTAGTTGTGTCAAATTTGCACAGAACACATGGAAACATGGGCATGGATATTGTGATTTCTTCTATTTAACCAACAAGTGCATCTCTCAAATGTATTCTGTGTAAATCCAACACCTCGTAGTTCGGCCAATGAAATTGTGTCAGCTTGGCTAGCCAGTGTTTTTAAATTCTTTCTTCAGTAGGTGTGTTTTCCCCACATCCGTGCACTTCTCGCCAGTCACAGCAAAGACAGACTTGCAGAGACGAGCTTGGCAAGTGACAAGCCCAACGTGAAGAGCGAAAATAATTGCCTCTCATGTCTTTCACGGCTGTCTCTGTCTTCAGCTGTGTGGATACTCGTGCTGATATACACGAGGGGCCTGCCTTTCTTGTTTGCTTTTCGTGTCGCTTGCCTTGCTCAAGTCGTGTATGTGTGGATCTGATCTTAGACTAATCCTGAACCAGAACGTGAGCGACAGGGGGTTTCTGACAGCTGCTGACACGTCCCGGGCAGCAGTGGAATAGTTCTGCTGGCTTTCCAAACACACCAGAGCCCCCACCATTGAGATAAAAGCCAGCTACATGGAGTCAGGGACTGCCACACTGAAATCACATCTCAACACGCATTACCGAGGAGGGGAGGAAGAAAGCAATCAGGGGAATAGATAATCTCATACCTTGTAGAGGGCGAAAGTGCGTACGCTGTAGGTTGCGAGCTCCACAGTATCCAACATGGTCACCTGGATCATCCCATAGGTCTCCGTGCCTCGGCCTGGCCAGTACTGGTCACATTTCACCTGATTAGAGAAACAGACAGTTCACAATGCAGCCATTGATTTTTGGAAACAAACTTTTGGGAGAAAACCTTTGCTGAATATGTCTGGTGTCACACTTAGGGCTGGACATTGGAGTCTAAAGTTATGACAGGAAACAAAGACTCACACCTCCTATACTGGACATACACCGAACACAATGCGCTGCCAACTGTGCACTTTGGAGTCGAGGCTGCGAGAGAGCGGGGGGCTGCGAGAGGCAGGATCGGCCGAGCGCTTTAAACAGGCTGCAAAATGGGGGCAGACAGCTTGAGAGCATCACGCCCCAGCGCCTCTCCTCTCAAGGCCAGGGAGGACGGCGAGCCGAGGGAGGGAGAGAGAACCGGCAGATTGCGGGAGCTGGGGCCAGGCCAGCGGGAATGTGGCGAGTGCAGCCCAGATGGGAGAGTCATGCTAGACAGGCTCCGCCCCCGAGGAAGAGCAGAAAGCCTGGTGCATGGCCGATGGCTTTCGTGGTTATTTTTACTTTTTTGAGTGTGTGTTTTTTTTGGTCGAGTGGTGGCTCACGCCTCTCAGCATTATTCTACACCACAAAGACACACACAAGGTCAGGAGAAAGAGTGGACGGATAAAACTGAGGATAGCAGGGAGGCCACCTGGGTCCATAACTCTGCCACACTCGGACAGGGTCCTAAATCTGCATTTCCACTGAAAATAATAAAGCAAATGGGAAGTTCTGAATATTTATTGAATATTTATTGAATATTGTTGCACCATTTTCTTATAAGAATAGATGTATCGCATACATTTAATATTTACACCCCTTTTCCCCATGCTATGATAATCCCGACACACCAGTCGGCACAGAATGCAGGTATAGCTGCTTGTGAGGTTTGTTCGCTGGGAGGAATCCTAATCCTAAATCATAGCTCAAAAAACCCAATCATCTCACAATCACAATGCCCAGAAATTAAACATCTTGCGGACGCCGAAAGTTCTCAATGACTTTGTGCTTCAAACACCAGCTGAAGCAAAAACAAACAGCGCATCTGAAGCAGTCTCTCGGTGTTGAGGAATTACAGGGCCAGGTGGCCACACCGGGAGGCACTGACCCAGCAATATGCGGGCTCTTCTGTCTAAGATCCTGCAGAGGTGCTTACTGTTTACTACTGGTTTAAGGGATTAAAGGTTATTTCCTCACTAACCGGCTTTAAGTGGGATTGAAGAGGCTGATATTAGAGGAATCTAGTTTGGCTGCAAGGTGCCTGGTGCAATATGTCTTAATAGAGGGTGACGTTGGCCGGGTCAGGAGGGGCTTAATCTTTGCGTCTCCTCTGCAGAGCCCTGGCGAGGCTCACCGTACTGCAAGTTGATAGAATCTGCCGGCGCTGGTTCCACTAATTAAAGTGGCTTGAGGTGTAAATGTGTGGCAAGTTAATAGGATCCCATTAATAGGTGTATCAAAATCCCATAAATCCCAGCAACTCTTGGGTGCCAAAGAGGCCATCGCCTATTCTCTGAATGGCAGCGGCATTCAAGTCAAGCTCGTTTATTATATTTTATGTCGCGTTCTGAACCCCGGGTTGCTGAGCAGCATCTTTAATTAGAAATCAATACAGCTCCAGTTTCTAATTGAAGTGTACTCCCGCCAGATGCCTCTCCCTGGGTTATTTATGCCAGCTGACGGGCGCGATTGCCAAGTCTGACGAATCGGCAGCCTTTTCCGCAACTGTGATACGGGAGAAGCGGATCCGCAACAGGGATGCGAGATTGTTTGAAGGCATCTCTACTGATCACCTGCAGCCCTGGCGGGTATCAGAAATTGGTTTTATTCAGCGTGGAGAGTTAACTGATAAGGTTCCACTGGAATCTCAAAGAGGCCAGGAAGAATAAAGAGAAGGCCAAACCGCTTCCCTTCTTATCAGGTGTATATTAGCCGCTTTATAAATAGATGCGTGGTGGAAAACCTGGCAGGGAAGAAAATATGCACTGGCAGTCACATTTTCATCAACAGCTGTTTTAATGATTTTGCCATGTTAATTATCCTATGATTGACCTGTCAAGGCATGTGGGAGTATGTTTTTACTGTGCTCAATCTTTTGATTATGTAAACATTAATCTCCAGATCACCTTTTACTTCATAGCAGTTTTCTTTTGACAGTTCAGATCACCAACTTTGCTTTTTAGTCAATACAATACCAGTAACTTGTACAATATAAAATAGTAATAATGTCCACTGACAGACCAATCTAAAAATAACTAAACAAACAAACCTTGATTCATTAATTGTGTACAACCAAAACCACACTAATAAATCTGCACTGCTAATTACACCCAGTTACAAAACACTCTGAAGCGTTCAAAAATCACTTTGAGATGCTGGAAAGTCAATATGTTGAAAGGTCTGATGCATGGTGGCTGTGGGCAAATGGATTCGGTTTCCATGCTTCCTGTTTCTTAATGTGAGGCAGTTTGCGGCCCACGGTACATCACTAACAATGCAACAGCAGTCTTTAAAATACGTTCCCTCCGTGGCACTTTAACTTAAATCAATTAAGACGAAAACCTGCTTCATTAGAGAAATGTCATTAGGAGGCAGCTTCTTAACTAAGCAGGCTGCTGTTAATCGCGTACGACTGGACATAATGATCGGTGACGGATCAGACGGCGCCGAGTCTGTTTTCCCGTCGCACACTCACCCTGGACTTCTCCTCCAGCCGTGTCATCATCACGATGGTGTTGGTGCGTTGCTCCCACACCATGCGCCAGAAGTCGCTCAGGGTCTCGGGCAGCGGGCCCTGGGTGGCGATGTAGGCATTCTGTTTGCGGTACCCATCGATGTAATTGGAATTGATGTAGTCACTGCCTGGCACACCTATGGGTTACAGCATTACAATGAGAGCTTCAAACTGCCAGACCAGGGCCAGCAAACCTGTGTACCGTGCTAAAGTTGATAAATTACTTTAGGAGAAGAAAAGAGGCTTGTAAAAATGTTAGGACATGTTAAATGGGACCAAAAACGCAAACAATTACAGCAATATGCAGGAATGAATTTCAACATGCAAACATTTGACATTCTTGAACTCCAAATGACCAAACTTTTATTTAAAGTATTTATCTTTTTCAAACCTACATTGGTGTTCTACAGCTTTAATGTTTTTCTCTCATTTCCCAGAAAGGCTTAAATTTTGCTCTGCAGCCAAAAGCTTTCAATATTATCTTGATAATCTTGAGAACCTGTGGCATTATCTCAACGGTGACAAATTATATATTTTTTTCTGTTGGGATTTGAATGATTGAGAAAGTGGGCAATAAAACTCATCTTGCCTGTATATCTGTTAATAACAGAGCCTTTGTCAATCAAGATCAGCCCCGAGATGATCACTGCAATAAAATGGGGTTTAGAAATAACCTTCAGGGAGTACTCACCATCGACAGAGGTCAGGATGACTCGGGAATGGTCATAGGCGATGACATTTGCATAGCGGTTCTTTGGTTTGTTCACCTCTAGGTTGGAGTTCTCCCAGGTGAACTGTTGGCCGGGGTCAATGGACTGGGAGGGGGATAACAAAAAAAACACATTTAAAATAAGACTTCAGAGTGGAGGCGACTGCATGATAGGAGACTGAAGGTTTTGCTTTGATGTGCTGAAGTCTTTGAAATGAAAGTCCCATGGAGAATCCATCCCTGCCCCTCTCACACCAGAGAGCTGTCTTTGTACACACCCTGCTCGCTCTTGGAAAGTGGAAAGCAGGGAGATGTGTGTGAAAACATTTTAGAGAGTCTGAAAAAGCCAATCAGATTCTACTGTCTCGAAACAATCTGTAAAAACACTGAAATCGGTTGCGCTAAAGTTTTGATAGTGCTCTATTGTGGTTGAGAGACTATCCTGCAGAAGCCTGTCTCTGTGAGACCGGCTCCCACCGCTGTAATCTTGTGAGGGATATGTGGTGAATTCCGCAAGGGTCCCGTCTGAATTTCTTCTGGGCTCTTTTTCATTATTCTCCTCTCCAGCACTATTCTGCTCTTCTTATTATTCTACTTACAATTCCCAGCCCCAGTGAGTGCCGGCTCATTATACAGTTACTCAGGGCTTCTTTGAAGAATCACGACTGACCCTGATACAGCCGTAGCTTTAATTCCACTCAGTTTTTTATATTTATATTTCTTAAATGTCACACCTGGCAGCACTCTTGCTTGCTGGAGACCCCATATCCTCCACAAACCAAAGCTCTTTGCGTCTTTCACGTGTGCTATAATTAAAAGAAAAAAAACCCGCCCTTTTTCTAATACAATATTGAACTTCTTGGTACAATTTATTTTTCTTTTTTTGCTGGGTCCTTAACTGCCACTAGCAAAATGCTCACAGCAACCTACGCTCCTCTTCAGAGCTGACACAAAGTAATGTACACAACTGTTTAATCTGTAAGTAAAGAGAGGTCAGTGTAAGGACAGCTGAACAATTTATTTTCCTGTCCTCAATACCAGGACCTTTAATAACCCCACACACTGAAGGGAAGTCATTGTTCTACATTGCACAAAATTATTTGTGAAAAAAACTTGGTGTGATGAACAGAAAATGGGAATCATCCTTCACTGGTTGGATATCTGTATTACATTTGCTTCAAACTAACAAACCATTCAGCAGATTGTGGCACTTAGGACAACTTATTAACCTCCCAAGAAAGTTGAAGATGGATTCTCATAAATAAATCCCCACATATTGCTACAACTATATAAGTCATGTCCACGCTGCTTAAGAAACAGCACCAGAAATGTACACTGCTATCCAAGGTCCTTCCAGCTACAGCTGTTTTCATCGCATCAAGGTTGGAGAGAAAGCATCTCCCTAAAGGCTTTTAATGAGGCTGGATAGAATGTCAGAATGTGAACAACGGAAAGAAAAATGACATCAATGCCTCTTACACAGCTGTAGTCATTTCTGGGCGTATTCTGCTATATTTATCAGAACCGTGTGCTTTGGTCTGTGAAGCCAGAGCACTTAATGTGAATGGGCTACCTTTGTGGGTGGCTTTTGCCAATCAATGAATTCAGCACATTTTCCAATGAAACCAAAAGGCAAGCGTTGAAATGACATGCCTAACAACCTGCTGAACTCACAACAAAGGAGCCATTTCTTAGATGAAATCTCATTATGCTTTGACATGACAAGATATATATATATATATATATATTAGAAAGGAACACCACTATTTCCGACACCCACACAAAAACAGAAAAAAAGACTAATTGCAGCAACCTTGTGCTCACAACGACCCGCATGCTCTTTCCCAGTGCTGGTGAACAGAGTGGTGAAAAATGTCCCCAGAATTTACAATGGGTCCGGAGATTTGCATCGGCCCTGGTCTGATGCATGCTTGTGCCGAAGGTAAAGTGGATGGAATTTAATTTACACCACTTTCAGTACACTGACTGAGTGAGGCTGTCTTGAATAGAATCTGCACACTTGATTATTTTTATTTGCCAATGTTAAGGGAAGAAAAAAAAATGCTTACAGATGCTAAAAATACAGTTCCAACAACCCGACAGCATGCAGCAGTTTTATAGGCACCATGACAGAATGTCTGGCATGGGAAATAGGTTCATTCAGAAGAACTAGAAATAATATTCCTGCCAAGCATCCCTCAGAAGAGCTCTTACAGAAACAAAAAAACAAAGAAAAAAGTTACACCCTCCACAGTGCAGTACTAATGATTCAAAGCAGGGTAGAAATTGCAAATGAATCCCATTTCATTCAAGTATTTACGACATAGAAAAAAAAAAACACAAATATTGTACATTCTGTTCTATAAAGAGCTCCATTTTTTTTAATCATTCAAATCATTAAAAGTTAATTTATTTTGAAAGGCTCTCAATCCAACTGCTTACTTTGCCTATGCTCTTATGCATTTAATTTCCCCAAATCTATGCTTTTAGGAAAAAAAAAAAAACGTATTATCATAAATTACACAAGTTCACATTAATGAAAATGTCAGTGCTCGCTGGGTCTATTGGCAGGATTTAAAAGGTCTGAGAATACATTTTTGGATGCCTTTAAAAAGTTTAAATCACCTTTGTTTTTATTGCTAAATTACTAGTCTCCACTTCGGACTCATTAATCTTTCAGGTCTACTTTGAAACCTTTCCCAATTTAAAAGAATCCAAAATACAGCTATCAAAACCAAGATATGGGGATATATATAAATAAGGCAATTTCAGAGTCTCAATTATCAAACCATTTCTTATCTTACATATCTTTGTGTTTTATTCTATGCCATCTTTCAGGCTATTCTGTAACATCTGTATTCCTGAAGTGATTAAATAAAACCTTACTATTGAATTGGAAAGATCCTCTTTGTAAAGACAGGATTTCTTTAAACAAATCCCACACATATTAATTAAAGAGCTTTTCCAATGCACCAAAACGTGGGTTCAAAATGTCTCCCAACTCTAATTCTGTAAGATTGTATTTGGTCGAGTGCTTGAGAAATCATTAAGAAACATATTTGAATTATACGGCTTGCTACTATAATTATCTTCATCCATATTTCTGAAGGGTGTCAGAAACAGAATGTTCAGAACATGCAGAGGAGCATTCTGGGAAAACAGACAGCATCCCTTACTTGTTTGACTAATATTTAGCAGTCACTTGTTATTCAAAATTGACCTTTATGCACCGGCCACCAACCCACCATACTCGGTATCCATCATTCTGCACAGTTTAACCTTCAATCACGCTCTGTATAATGCACCCAGCTGCCCAAAACACCCTCATTTACAAGCAATAGCAATATGGAAAGTAGTGTCTGCTGCCTGGCTTTTCATCTTGTAGGCCAGGCGGGGGAAAATATAAGGCAATAAAAGGAGGGTTAGAGGGAAAGGAAAACACTGCATATTATAAGTCTATGTTCTCTTGTCAGTATACTGCTAGATTATTCAAATGTATTATGTTTATTTCCTTATTGATAGGCAAAGTGTATTTCTAATGAGATACACTTTACACATAATGTAAAATACAGAAACCTCCAGTTGTTTGAGGGAAAATAGGGTTTGTAATCTTGCAAAGTAAAAGATTGTATTATTTTTTAATGTAAAAGGGGTCATTTGTATGTCAGCCAGATTTCTGCCAGTCTGTTCAAAAGCATTCAGATTACTAGCTCACTTTATGCTTCGTAGTTTGCAAAAATACAGCTGTGATGTACACTTTCTATGTCTTTAAAAACACTTTGAAAAAAAATTGAAAGAGGGAGAGAAAAAAGGTTTATTCTCAGCTTGTTTCCCAGGGCTTCGCATCGTTTGGGGTCGGCGGTAAACTCAGGTGCTACATAGAGGGACTCTCCTACGCTAAAGGATTAAACGAGAGCTGAAATCTGACTCTTAAAAACTTAAAAAAATTATTGAATGCTCATCACTTCTGTGGGTGTGCTACAAACTGCTATGAAAAATATGAAAAAAATAAATCATCATCATAATTAAAAGGGATACTGCGAGCAATCCTATTTAATAGGCTGTTAACTAAGTCTATGCATTCAACAGACTGACTAATACTCCTCATTATGGCTAATATGCCCGTGTGACAAGTTTATTGGTTCTCATGCTTGTCATGTAGCGTGGGCTATTTATTCTCAAGAAGCCAAAGAGATAAAAAGAAGGGAGAAAGCCGAAAGGTATCTTTTATATAAACAGCCAAGTTATGGTGCAATGCAATGCATATTCTGCCATCTGCCAGCCATAGGGGGGCATCAGGCGAACAAAGGGTGGTCCGGGGGTCTGTTTGATCAGCACAGAGGCTCTCAGCAGTGCTAGATGTCCCAACACACCACCTACCTCCATCCCTCTCCCCAGCCTGATTAAATCCAATTTGCTCCCAAAGCAAACACTCCGCTATGGTCAGAAACTAATAGATGGATCAATGGGAACTGACTGGGTTTCTAGGTGAGCTCCTGGAAGACATTGTTTGTTGTGTTTTGTACCTAGATGTAGTACTAAACTCAACAATAAACTCCACCACCGAGTGACTGAGCATTCATTGTAGGCCTTCATCTTTTAAACAGGCACAAACAAAAAAGGTTTCAGCTCAATGTAGAGATTTTAATTTGTTTTATAGGAAATTACATACAATACAATATTTTGTGAACTGAACTGCTTGAAGAGTCTACCATGATCAAATCTGCATTCATTTTCCTTTCAGAAAACACGGTCGCCATTGGTTCTTACATGTGTGCTTAGTCAAGTGCAGTGTAGCATTTATGAGGGATAACAATTGATAATCAAGTTCCAAACAAAAATGCTTTCATACAGTCTAGAAACTGTCATAGACTCTTGCTTTCATAAACAACCAGGGGTAATCATATAACTTAATTGCAATTGAATAATGATGCCGGGTTATTTTCCTTTGTGGTGTAAAA
This sequence comes from Amia ocellicauda, assembly GCF_036373705.1. Lineage (NCBI taxonomy): Eukaryota > Metazoa > Chordata > Actinopteri > Amiiformes > Amiidae > Amia > Amia ocellicauda. Next base: position 15,103,474 of record NC_089868.1, on the reverse strand, counting down.
GTACTGAGCGAGAGCAAATACTAACAGTTATCCCACTATCTATCCCACTGGAACGGAAACTGGTAGGAATGGGGAAATTAATCCATAGTCTAACACCCGGTGATAATCACTCACTAATGAGATGTTGCACATTACAGACTCATGTTTGGAGGAAAACTATTGGCTTTCTTTAAATAAGAATTAGACTTTGCAAATGAAGCGCTGTGAACAAATATAGGATATATCAGGAAAGCATGATTAGGTTTCCGGGTGACGAGTCTTTCTGGAGCATTTGTGAAAAATCACAGTCCTGGTCTTCAGACAACTGGAGTGTGGCAATACTTAGGGATGGCTTGTGGAGGCTGCATTGGATACCTATCTGATACTGTTTGTCAAGGTATAGAATGTCCTGTGAACGTTAGACGACAGTAGGTTGTGTACTGTTTTCAATTTTATTAAATATTGATACATGTGAAGTCAGCGCCCTCTTGTGGCGATAAGCGCTGTTGTTGAGTGATTGTACAGCACTATAAGGGAAACTGAGTGCAATGTTAATAATAAAATCAATCAATAATAAATCTAGTGTTCCTATTAGGAAATGCACTGCAGACTGCTATATTGGAGCTATTCTCATTTTTTTTGTTAAGTGTGTGTGTTTATATTCCGTTGTGTTAGTTGAGTGAGTTAACGCTCTGTGATGAACAGGCATGATGTGTTTCTTGGTAAAGTAATCACGTTTGCCATCAGATGTTCTTGTGTTGGTATGAGGCACCATGTTGTGCGGTAGGGTGAGAGACTTCATCTGCGGCTGTATAACGGTCAAACAAAATTAAAATCTAAAGATCCGATGCTAGATAAAAATGTCTGCGCGCACACACTTCTACATCTACCGGCTTCCTCCCTACATTTCAATGACTGTCACCTGTGGATATAACAGCATTTCAAAGCCAGTGGTGAAATCAGCTGCCTTAATTTAAAAAATGGCCTTATCATCTGTGCCGCCGCCAGGCCACATTAAACCTTTAATTCCTCAATTTCCCTGTCAGCCTTAAAAAATTAACAAGCTATTTTAATATACTGCGAGTGCTTTTCTGGCAGATCCATTATGCCTTTCTAATGTCAAGCACGGACAATCAGACCGTATATGACGCTGACACCTGGAAAGCCGAGGAGGGGAAGAGGTGATTCGGTCTTGGCAGGTAGTTCACCTGCAGCCACACGTCAATTTGATACAATTTGTATCAGAGGACATTTGTTTCTCAAGCCAGTAAAGGCTGGTTTGAAGATGGGCCTCAATTATTACAAAAAAAGTGCTTTGTGGATCTCTCTTTCAATAAATCTTGTTTAGTTGATAAGACAATGACTGACCTGGGAAGAAAGATTTAAAATCAAATATCAGTTCCACTCCCTCAGGAAGAGTGTAACAGAACATTAAAGGGAATCATTTAGAGAAATCTGAAATGAATGAATTGTTCACTAAACTGTAACAGACCAATGCTCCTTTCATTTTAAAACATTACTTTCAATCTTCAATACATTATTACCATGTATATTTCATTCAATTGCATGGGAATTTCCTTACTAAGCCAAAAGGCAGTTACACAGGTAGGTCTTAAAAATACAACCTGTATATAGGGAGAATATATAGACAATTCTGATTGGAATAAAGTGAATCCACACTTCATAAGTTTCTAATACACATATATTTATACATTAAAGTAGGTATTTTAAGCATTTTATCTCAGGTCAGACTTTAATATAGGAAAATGGTACAGGTTTATATATTGGCTTCTATATTTTAATATTGGCAGAGTTTCACAAAAAGGTAAAATAAAATTAAACCTTTACTGTTATGCAGAAGTCAGAGAAAATATAAATGTTAACCCATTTTAAACAGTGCCTTGAGAAAAAAAGTACAGGAATGGAGTCTTTATGGTTAAAAAGGCAATGATTTGCGATTTCTTAACACTGCTTTTCTATAAACAGGAATCAGCAGATCCAGCATTATCCCCTCTGAAACATGGCACTTTAAATGTAAATTTCTCCTCTTGTTGGACTTCAACAACCAATAATCCCTCCTATTCTACAAAAAAATAAAGTCGAGACAAATTTTCTTCTGGGGAAAATACGATTCATACATATTTCAATAACAAGTCTATTTACACTAAAATCTCCTTGAATATGGAACAGAACTGGACTCTCTAATATCCCAAAGGTCAAATGAGTCTTTTTTCCTTCCCGTGCAAGAGTACATAAATTATAATCAAATTACGAGGTACACATTTTTTTTATATATAAAAAGGATTATGCTAGCCATCTTCCTCCAAAACATCATATTGTGGTTTCAGTTAAGGGGATTGGACACGCAGACAGCCCTGGAGTGTGTCAGTATTATTAGAGTGTTATTTTTGATGGAGTGTAATGAACGTGAACAGTGATTGCTCTGAAGGACTGCAAAAGATAAACAGAACAGAAACCCTCTCCAAGGAAATCACAGATATAGGCCAAAAAAAGACAGGGAACTACTATATATTTCATTTTTTTTCCCTTCTTTTTTATTTTCATAGTTTAGTTGTTTTGAAGCTGGGATTGTTCCCTTTATTTGTGTCACGCCATTTCCAGCTTTTTCTTATATTTTTTTCCTCTAATAAAGATAGTCTGAGAGGCTATATCCCCGTTTCCGTCAATCTAATTTCTCAGATACACAGAGCCCCATTGATTGCGGCAAGTCATCAACATTTTAGAGATGTGCATCCGCCAAAATTGCTTGGCTCTAATATTTGTCCTCGAGAGCGCCTGATGAATGCGCGCTCTCATTATTTAAAACCAGTTTTTTTTCTTTGGAGCACCTCATCACTGGGGGAAGAAGTTTTAATTTAAGTGCATCTTAACTCACAAATGCATTTTCCTGAGCTGTGCGGTTTTTCATTAATTTGGTTACAATAAACAATCTTGCAACTTCAGCGCAGAAACGCGACAACTGACGTGACAGGAGCTTGCGATTCAAGTGGATAATTTAAATAAGGAGGCTGTTGGATGTTTGTTTATGCTGCTCAGATTTCTTTTAGTTCTTAAAACCCTGTGTTATGCTGGCTTACTTCTACAGGATAAGAAGCCGAGAAAAGCAGGAAAAAGGCAATTTCTTATGCTTATTTCTACACTCTGAAATAATAAACATCACAATACAAGCTAGTCCACATATTTGAAGTACAAGTCTGTGTAAACAAAAATACAGAAGTGTATGTGGAAAAAATTGGAAACTGCCAGTAATAATGTACGAAATGGAAAAGTAGAAGCTGCCATTCATGACTAGTAATGAATGATATAAAGTACAGATAGCCGAATATGTATTTGTGCATCTTACTGTTCATAGACACCTGACTTATTGCATAGCTGGGGAAAGGGGAAGGCGGAGTCTTCTTTGAGTTAATATTAGGACTCTTACCTCATACTCTTGAGAGAAGCGCAGCCCGTCATTGGCCTTGAGTCTCTCGATGTGGTCGGCGAGGTCGCTCACGGAGATGGGAGGGTGCTCTCTCATGCCTGGATATACAGGAGACACGAAAAACACAATGGAGGATGCACGGGTGAGACCGGGGTCAGTGGAGAGCCCAGACATGAAACGAAACAAAAAAAACAGTGCAACAAGATATCAATACACATGACGCTGCAAAAAACGATGCGTGTTGGTGGGAAGCGCAGAGCTCAACGATGCATAGAGGACGTTCACTCGGGTACAAAAACTGTGACATGCTGCACAAAAGTGAGGCTGGCGGGACACAGGTGATGGGCATGAGCGACTGAGCATGCTCATGTGTTAGCGTCAGTGCTGGCTGAAGCAGACACTTTTAGTGTTGACAATACCGAAGGAGTGGGGGGTGGGAAGGTGGGGGTGGGGAGGCACAAAAGAAAACTATAAAAAACACAAATTAAAAATCACTTCAGTTAACTTTCACAGAGCCTGTGATCATTCTCAGACTGGTTGCCAAAACTGTTCATAACCATATCAAGATGAGGCTCTAAACACAGCAGTTTAAGATGTGTTTAAGAAGTTTAAAATGAAAAGTAACGCCAAAACTTAACTAAGTGCAGCTTCTACTCTTACTTCTGAATGCGAAACACCTGCTCGAGAGTTTCTCATACAGATTTATTGTGGGTGTTTAAATCGATGGTTTATAACTTGTCTGCCACACAGAATTCCCCTCACTGTAGACCATAGCCAGCACTATGCTAAACGGGATTTTAAAATGCATGACATGCAGCACAGTATTTCGAAATGCTGAGTAATCTTAATTCTGAGAGAACTGTTTATCCAAAACTCAAATATAAATTGTCTTTGTGTGTTGCGTATCTGACATCTTTGAAAGGCCCACAAATATTGGTAAATAATTTAGTATCATTGAATATTACAAACACACACACAGACAAAATAGTTAGTCAGACATTCATTCGATTCCTGGAGGGTTAGATATTGCAGAACGTCTGAGATGAAAGAGGAACTGATTATATTCTTCAATGGTGTTTGTTCACAAAGTGTTAACCTTCTGAAATACTTCAAAACATTCTGAAAATACACTAAAGTAAAGCCATTTTAAAAATCAATATGCTTGGGATGCTTTGTTTAGTAAAGGGGCTACAATATAGAGCATGCAGTGCGTTACATTTTTTCATCAATCTGTACGTAAACACAATGAGTTTAATTCAAGGCTTTCTCTACATCGTAATAACATTCCTTAGTTAAATCATTGAGTTATGCATTGAGTAATCTATCCATCTATATATACGCACACAAACTACAATGTCCTTGTATCAATGCATCTACATTGTAGTTTCTTATATACTCTTATACATTGAAAAAATGAGATTGAATCTGACACTCCCTTTTTCAGAAAATATTCTACTAATAGAAGTCTTAACCCATTTAAATGATGTTATTAGCTTTCAGCAGGTGCAAAACAAATTGTAAATTGCTGAAGTGGTGAGATGTTCTGGGTAGGTAATACATTTAAATGAGAAATATCAAACACTTTTGATTAAAAGACTGGTCTTATATTAAGACACTTTCTCTGCATCTAATTAAACATGGGGAAGGATCAAGTCAAATAATATTCAATATGATAAACAGGCTCTCTCAAGCACAGTGATCTCCTGGGCATGTCCTGAGGCCAAAGATCGGCTATGACCCTAACATAACAAGTATAATACACTCCATTGATTAGCTGTGGTAAATCTTTACTTTTTAAAAAAACAGTTATGAAAGCCAGCCTGTGAAAAGGAAATGAGTGAGGAAAATTAAATTAAACTGGAGCCATTAATCATGTTAGAAATCAAATTCACAGACACGGTACAACTGCTTTGAGTGGAAATGACCTTCATGACACACTGAGGGGGAAAAAAAAGTGAAGAGAAAGAGAAAAGGACAAGAGCGAGAGAGAAAAGATTATAGAGTGAAACAAACAAACAAAAAAACAAAAAAACAAAAAAAAAAATATATATATATGTGTGTGTGTATATTTATATTTAGAAAATACATATACACACACATATATATTTATATACACAGCACGAGAAAGAGAGAGAGAGAGAAAGAGATAGAAATATACACAGGAGGAATAAAAACTAACTTGAAATGTTCGGGCAACTGGGGGCACTGGGACCTGTGGAGAAAAGATTGGGGCAGGAATAAAAAAATAGAGTATCTTTTTCATTATGATGATGAAGATGAATATTATTAATATTATTCAAATTAAATTAAACTATGGTGCTCTTTTTCTTTTTTTGTTTTCAAATAAAACTAAGTTACAGAAAAGGTCTTGAAAGAGAAGAAATGTCGAAAAAAGGGATGAAAGGAGAAGATGCATGTTAACAGTGCAAGCTGCGACTATTGGGACACCCAGAAGAGAGAGAGGTCACACAGAGGGAGACAGGGAAAGCCTGAAAAAGCAAACGTGAAAATAAACTTGGTCCTGTCAAACCGCCTACACAAGATTTCTGATGATCTTGCTGAAGACTGCGTCACAACTTTGCATGCCATACTTGCCTTCTCTCGAGTGGGCTCATTGCATTTGTACAACCAAATTTATCACTTAAAAAGCAACTTAGAACGCCTTGCATCTTCTCCTTTCTCTTCTTCTTTTTCTTATTAGCAAAAAATTCTCCACCTAGTGGTTTCTTAGTGGTCAGTCTGTTCTGACATTATTATAACCACTGCACTGCACCTGCTTTCATAATAGGCCTTCCTTACACGTGATCTGGCCCTCTATTTTCAACATTTTATAAATGATTACATATGTATTTACGTATAGTTATCAGAGTAATTAAGCTCGAGTCTTCAACCACGATCAGAGCAATTAGAGGAAACAAGTTTGTTTCCCTTGGGGTCCCTTCTCAGAAAGTGGAAGAGGAGAGAAAGAGAGCGAGAGATTGGGCACAACAGTGAGCACTGCAATGAGAAACAGGACCCTCTCCAGTGAATCAGCCTATTTAATTCCTCTATAAAGTTCAAAGGGATAGAATGATGATTCTGGTGAATTAATATCTTTAATTACCTCAGACTGCTGTAGTTTGTGGAAAGAGGGCAGAATGGAGAATTGTGACTTTTACATTTTCTGCCAAACTTGTTTTTTCTGCCCTTACCTTCAAAGTAATAAGACAAGGCATCATTTCCAGATTTGTACATGAAATGAAAATCAGCTGAACTGTTCCCTTTAGGGTTGTCATCTGACTAATAACTGAAGGGTTTGAGTTTCATTTAGGAGAGATATTTTCCCATAGTCTCTCTTAGCTTTGTGTTTAATCCTTGATTATTGCATGGTGGAAAAGACGAGTTTCACTGGGTTTGGCTGAAGACTGAATCAGAAGGTTGTGGAAAATCAGCTTACAGAAGGGACAAAGACTGTGCATACTTGATCTCCCATCTGCCTTTAGCACACACTGCTAAAAACAATCCTAGATGGCAACACAGCAAGGGATACGGAGGTGTCAACACAGCGCTGAATTTCTGTAGCAGGAATCGCCATAAATCAGAACCCGCAACATGGGTCTATTGTTAACATATGACAGAGAGCACGCCTGCATCAAGACCTCGAATCTCTTGCCTTGTGCACCCTGCGGTTCACACTGAAAGAAATAATGTGGAGGGCTTCATGTGGGCCACTCTACCTATACATTTCAGTGGTCTGTGAACAGTACTTATTCTCAGACTCTAATGTTTACTCCCAGTTTAACTGGCTGCCGACAGGGGCCTGATTTCCTCTGCTGGGAGCCGCAGGTCCGTACTAGTGCCGGCACAATGCACCTTTCTCAATGTGTCAGAGGGGGCGGAGTCAGAAGCCAGATCTCTGTCAGGTGACCAGATGTAATATGGAGGCCGCATTCTTGATCCGGCCCGCTATCAACAGCATAATTACTGAAGCCGGGAATGCCGGCTAAAAGTCAGTGATATGACAATAACAGACAGGCTACCTACTCATCGTCACACAGTGCTGAGAGACCTGGCTTTGTTCATCCCATCAGATGCCCCTTCTGTATCTAAATGGGAACCTAATAAGTTCTGTTCGGAGGCAGGAGAAAATTGAAATGACAAAAAACACTGTGAATTGAGCGAAGTTGAAGCAGTATAGTTTCCCCAACATGAGGCATTATGCTCTTATGTGGTGAATTACTGAAATAAACAAAAATCCATAGTTTCTGTAACCGTAGCAAAAGTAGAAAGCAAGCATACAAAAAAAATCTGCCGCTAGACAAATCTACTCTTGATACAGCAGTCACTGTGAAAGTGGAACTCACTAGGTGTAAGAATGGCTTTTATTATTGTTTTTTCTGTTCCATTTCTGCCTTTTCACATATTCTATTCTTTTTTCTTGCGGTTTCAGTTCAGATTGTTTTTTATGACTCTAACATGTCCATTAATAGATTACTGACTTTTGGGGGAAAATAAATCCTGTGGAAACAATGGGCTGGGAGAGCAAATCTCAGACTTCACAGTGTTTCACCAAACCCTTTGAAACCACTGAAGATCCTTCAACCGCACACGTCTTCATTACTAGATATCAGAAATCTTTGCAGAATCTTTATTTGTTTATTGGGTGGGGGTGGGGTGGGGGTGGGGTGGGGGTGGGGTGGGTGTGGGGAGGGCAGAGGCAACCATTAGTAAGCATGAAAAACAACCATCTTGGGAAACCCATAAGATCATCACAGAACACGCAGAATGGAGGGTTCTGGAGTTTTGAGCTCATTTATACGGTGCCAGGAAACTGCAAATGGTCGAAAACTCCCATTCTGCGCATTAAGCAGGTTAAAACTGTACCTGGGGTCTGATAATTTAGCCGCCTCATCTCCACGGGATCTGAAGAATGGGCCAGCAGGGAGTCCTTTACCCCACCAGAGTGGTCATCCTTGGGTGAGGGAGAGCCGCGTTTCCTGTAAATACAAATCGGAAGCATGTCAGCGTCACAGGCAACGGAGCGTTCGCCCAATTCCTTGGCACCGTTCACGGGTCTGCTTAACAACTGCAGATCCACTAAATGCCAATGTCAAATTGCATACTAACTGCACATTAATCCAACCAGTGTGGTTTGTAATGTTGGCAGAGGAGAGAAGTCTGTGTGGAACTCATTTTCAGCAATCACACAGTTTTGATCGTACTGTATTAAACCTGCTGAATTAAGTCATTAAAAAATGGAAATCGGTAGAATGTTACAGCACTATCTGCCCTTAAAACACACATTTAAATGCTTTTCAAGAGTACCCTGCTTGAGATCCATTGCCTCTTTCTGGTTTCAGGTTTTTATTTTTTATTTTTTAATCAGGGCGTACATATATCAGAAGTATTACCATTTCCCAGGTGGGTACATTTGTTTGTGAAGCAGGCACTTATGTCTTAGCTGGAGTGAATGTAGGGACTCGTTTTTTGGAGCACTTGTTAAACATTTAATTTCCAAGCCTGATTAAAGGAAAAACAAGCAGAAACTATCATTACCGTATCAGCTGGATGGTACAACACTGGCTAATTATTCTGTTTCGGCACCTGTATTTATGAACGCGTTTGCTTCAGGTAGCAACACACATTTCGCCACTCCGCATCTGCATGCTAATTGGGAGAGGAGCACATCTGTCGGCACTCGAGAGATCGAGATCTGCGATGGGCGCCACTCAAAGCCAAACAGAGGAATTTCACATTTCATTTCACTCCATTTACAATGTTCTGCGCACATTAACACCTTGCCTTGAACCCACTTTATAAAACATATGCAGATCTGAACGGATTGTGTAAAAGCCCCTATTCTTGTCCTCAGCCCTACAGTCTAACTATGTCTCAACAGCAATCTCTGGCAAAGACACTCTTCTTAATTTTGACTAGGTTCCTTCCCTGAGGGTTAGTGATAATAAGAATTGAGTCTCGTTCACACTTTAATGCAAAGACAAGCCTCTTTAGTGCTACTAGTCCATGCTTAAATTGCAGCGTAACATAAATATGTGGAGATAAATGAAGGTTTTTGGCCCTAGTTCAGGATTTAGGTACTCTTAAAACTGGAGGTTTGGAAAAACAAGAGAAAAGAAGCCCTGTATTTACCTCACCTGTATTTAAAACAATGTTTCAACAACCTCCACACTTTATACAGTACAGAATGTGCTGTCAGTATGCAAAGGGATAATCATATCTACCTGCTGAGAGTTCAGACTGAGTTGGAGACTATTTATTCAATCAGTTAAAGAGGTAAAAAGCATTTCTACATCTGAAAGGACTTCACTATTGACTCATTTGATTTTAAGTGTGGGAATAATCAAGCTGCTGATTCTGACTGTTAAAGAAACTGAAATGAGATAAATAAATTCTAGCTGGCAGGCCACTTCCAGTTTTTCCACTTGAATACCAAAAACCAAGACATTTCAGTATCTTAAAGTCGGGCTGGGGCAGAGGACAAAAAACATTCAAATAAAACTTGTGCGAGGACAAGGGTGTACCATGCAAGACAGATAGTACCCACCGTTCTTGTTTGCTGTATCCACATGCAAGCAGAGAAAAAACAAAAAACAAAACAAAAAACAGACAGTCAAAATTAAATTACTGTCCATCAATTCCACAGATGCCACCTAGCATCTGCCTTTCAAGGGAAATGACACCTGACTTACGAGCTTTTCACTTACCCTTGGATTGGGGTTTATTCAGATGTCTTCGGTGACATTTAGAAAATGAGTTTTCGCTCGCAGTCTTGTGAAGGCACCAATATAATCCCTGTGGCTGTCTGATAATCTTTAACTAGGTTTTTACTCCCTTTGACAAGATTTCTTTAAGAAGATCAAACTGGCTGGGGAGTGGGTGTGGGGGTGCTGTGCTATTGGGAACATTAACAAGCATTTCCTGGCTCACAGTAAGATGTTCAATACAGGATTCAGCAGAGGCCAAATCACTCAATATTGCACTGCTGCCTTTTCACCAATTATACTACTCCACTTGTAGTATGGGGATCAAGAGTTGCAACAAAGAGGAATTTTCATATGCTGCCCTTTATGGGATGGCAGATTGTTACACAGTCTAACCTGTGGAAATTTACTCTGGAACAAAGTACAGTTTGCTGAAGTTCTCCGTTAGACTCTAATGCCATCAGGAAGCGCCGCACCAAAAACCATCCGTGAAAAGTCAACCGTCAAGTTCTGACAAAATTCACAGATGGTAACAGCAGGGGCCCTTTGAAAAATTGAAGCCAACTCATTCTGTGTTCTCTCATTACTGGGAGATACCCATGTAAAAATGCCCCATGGAAAAGGGTCTTAGAGACACATCTGTACAATGCACTAGTTAGAGCTCATCTGGATACTGTGTACAGTTCTGGGCTCCACAGATATCACTGCTCTAGAGGCAGTATCTAATTTAAGGTTAAATTGTGTATTAACACTATCAGCAAGTCATGGAATTAAAATCTTCACCGTGGAAGAAAAAAAACTTGATCCCTAGCATACTCTGTACAGGGTTTATATAAGAAACAAAACCAGAGAAGGGAGTGGGTGGAAATTTGAATTAAGAAAACAGAATTATTACGTGATGATGTCTGCAAATGTTGCTTTAAAATGTGAAGATCATCAGAATAATGTGGTTTGATGTATTGAAGCATTTCCCCTTTTGAAAAAAAAAATTCTATTTCCACTCTATTCTTATGCCTCTGTAATCTGCGCTTCCTGGACAGCTGAAGACGCTTTTAATTGAGCGCTGGGCTCGTTGCTTCAGGATTTAAAGACTGCCCATGCATTATAACCTCCCAGGACGGGCAAAGCTCGGAGGCGTGCGATACTGGGGATAGAAGTGAGGAGCGATGATGTCATAGCGTTATGAATAACTGTTCAAGTGCATCTTCTACACTGAAATGTTGGTCTAAGAATGAAGAGAACACACTAAAAAAAAAATGCACTATCAATTTTACTTTGGTCACTAGAGCCTAGCATATGTATAGGATTATATGAATTTTAAGTTATGTATAAAGTGTACAGTCAAAAATAATTGGGGTCCTTACATGCTGGTATCTCTAAGATGTCTTTAATATAAGTCCAGTGGCATGAAAAGAGATAGAGACATACATTTGAATTAGTGGGGCGATGCTTTTTTCTAAGCACTGCATGCTCCAGTCATCAATTACCATTTCCACTAATGGCAAGATTTACATTTTGAGTGTATGTGTGTGTGAGAAAAAAACATATGGAATATTGATTGATATTAATTATTATGTATTTAAATGTTCAGACGAAAACAAAAAAGTCATAAAGGCATTAAAGAAAAGAGACACGTTTTTGGGACTAGGAGTCAAGACTTCCATTTTCTATGTCATTTAGGACACAACTTAAAAATCATGTACTATACAGTACAATGCACAAACAGAGCTGCTTTCCTTAACTGCCCAACAGTTATCAATCTGAGCTATTATTAGAGATTCGGTTGTGTAGCTCCCCATAGCACAGCAGTCAGCAATTTAAGATTACTTGCCTAAGGATAACTGCATCAGAGTAAAGCAGAAGAAGGCTCCATTGCTAACTAGGGAAAAACAGTCATATAAGGGATGATAATTCCCCTTTTCTCTAACAGAACTACAGACATACAATTTGGAGGCTAAAGGATATCCACGTGAACTTTTCAGAGGAAATTTACATTTGATATGAAAGGAATAGGAACTGTTTATTGTGCATATCTGTTGTATCAGATGTGACCTACATTTTGAGTCATGATACTCTGCATTGATGTGAATTTAAGTGAGTCAAGTCTAAAATGCAACAACATCTATCCTGTCAGAGGGGTATTTATGGTAGCTAATCCTTACTTTCCCAAGTGTACATTTACAACACTGTTTTGTGTGGATGGTGGCTGGGACAGTTGAAGATGTTGACCTGTAGCAGAAGCCCATTATTATGCATCACAATCAAAAACACACATCCGGGACAAATCAGATGTTTTCTACACTAGTCTTGCAAACCCACAGTAGTCGTGTACGTTTTATACATAACTTTACATTGTCTATGATCAGCAGTGACTGGACACCGAGCCAAGCCTGAAAACTGGGGAGGTGCAGCTCACCTCTTGAAGAGCAGGATGGCGATGACAATGATGATGATAAGTATGACAGCCAGGACCGGTCCCATCACCCACAGCATCTCCGGCTCCTCTGACTTGTTCGACATCCTGTTGTGCATCTCCACTGTGATGGGGTCTGAGTACGGACTGGCCGCAAATGTCTTCTGCATGGGAGGAAAGCAAGACAAAGATCCTGGAGTTAGAGGAGAAGACACAGAAAAAAATGAAGGACAGGAGACAGAGGCTGCTGGGAAATGGATGACAGCAGCAGTGGGGTTTATCATCTAATGGGAGAAGTGTGAAGTAGCAGCCAGATTGATGAAATAAACTGAGAGGGTTATAGCGTTTCTCCCAGTGAATAAGAGCTTCATACAAGCGAACCCAAAACTGCACTAGACCTGCCTGTGATGCTCCTTTTCTCTATTTCATTGCTAAACAGGAAAATAAATCAAGTTGCGGAATAAAATAAAAAAAACTTAAATGTGACAAAATATGGCTTATGTTATATATGAGGATGTCTGCATGCATTTCAAATGGTTTCTACGACTTTTTCATTGAAAGTGGAAGTGACAGAAAACTGTCGGAGAAAGCTTTATAAATAAAATCCTTCAAGCCTAAAGCGAAAGTGTGAAAAAGGCAAGATTTATCATTTGTGTTGTTCCTAATACTTTATGATTTAACAATACAAATTCTAAACCTTATGGTGAGATGGGCAATTTATTTTTTTCACCACACTCTTCTCCTTTTCCCTCATCTCACTGATTTACCACCCTAAGCTACAATATTCATTTCCCAAGCCCTGATCTAACCAGCACCAAATAACAATGACTTTATTTTGTAATCTAATCTACACTAATCGGGTTTATTTAATGAGTTACGAAATGCTGCAAGAGATCTAGACAACCATAAAAGACATGAGCGGACTTTAAAATCTTCAAAGCAGAATAAGGATGAGCCGGTGACTGTGATTACTGCCACCTAATCATTTTAGTAACACATCTCAACCACTGTTGGGAAAAGCAGACAGGTAAATGGGAAAGGGAGTTTTTGCAGTTCTAATAACTAGAAGAACAATCTGATTCTCTTCACTAGTGTGACTCCACAGTGTGACAGAAAGGAGACTGCTTTAGCCAACTAAAATGAGACAAGTTTAGATTCCCCCTGCTTTAACTTTATAGATTCTAAAGGCCTTTGCACACCGGATCCGAAGATGTATCCAATTTTTACGTACGTGAAAAGAAGAAAAGCTTCACTATCTCACCTTGCACACGGAGTCTGTAATTGTCGTACACCGGTGATGCGTCAATTTTGGAATCGAAAATAGGTTGATTTGACGCGATTTTATGTGCGTTGGCCACATAAGGAATCACAATCATGAGGAAGGCATGTGGACTGATGGAAAAGCTTATCATCTGTGTGACTAACCAGAAAGAACTATACAACAAAGTAAATAAATATAGATCAACAATATATGGCAAGCTATCGCGCAGGAGCTGGGCATAAATGGTACCTTGATGGAGCTAGAAAGTAGTTAAGCACAGATAAACAACAAATATGTGACTTATATTATTTAAAACGATTTGCACTTAGAAACCAAACACATATCAAAAAAACATACTTGGAGATGTTCTCCATTTTCATGATGCCACCGTTCCTCCTAAGCATACCAAGAGAACCTGCAGCATCTAAGTGATTTTATTTAATTGCACAGATTGTATGGAAGATTTAAATAAAAATAAAACAGTGAGGGAAAAAAGCATTTGATCCCCTGCTGATTTTGTACATTTGCCCACTGACAAAGAAATGATCAGTCTATAATTTTAATGGTAGGTGTATTTTAACAGTGAGAGACAGAATAACAGCAAAAAAATCCAGAAGAACGCATTTCAAAAAAGTTATAAATTGATTTGCATGTTAATGAGGGAAATAAGTATTTGATCCCCTATCAATCAGCAAGATTTCTGGCTCCCAGGTGTCTTTTATACAGGTAACGAGCTGAGATTAGGAGCACTCTCTTAAAGGGAGTGCTCCTAATCTCAGCTCGTTACCTGTATAAAAGACACCTGTCCACAGAAGCAATCAATCAATCAGATTCCAAACTCTCCACCATGGCCAAGACCAAAGAGCTGTCCAAGGATGTCAGGGACAAGAGTGTAGACCTACACAAGGCTGGAATGGGCTACAAGACTATCGCCAAGCAGCTTGGTGAGAAGGTGACAGCAGTTGGTGCGATTATTTGCAAATGGAAGAAACACAAAATAACTGTCAGTCTCCCTCGTTCTGGGGCTCCATGCAAGATCTCACCTCGTGGAGTTTCAATGATCATGAGAACGGTGAGGAATCAGCCCAGAACTACACGGGAGGATCTTGTTAATGATCTCAAGGCAGCTGGGACCATAGTCACCAAGAAAACAATTGGTAACACACTACGCCGTGAAGGACTGAAATCCTGCAGCGCCCGCAAGGTCCCCCTGCTCAAGAAAGCACATGTACAGGCCCGTCTGAAGTTTGCCAGTGAACATCTGAATGATTCAGAGGAGAACTGGGTGAAAGTGTTGTGGTCAGATGAGACCAAAATCGAGCTCTTTGGCATCAACTCAACTCGCCGTGTTTGGAGGAGGAGGAATGACCCCAAGAACACCATCCCCACCGTCAAACATGGAGGTGGAAACATTATGCTTTGGGGGTGTTTTTCTGCTAAGGGGACAGGACAACTGCACTGCATCAAAGGGACGATGGACGGGGCCATGTACCGTCAAAGCTTGGGAGAGCAGCTCCTTCCCTCAGCCAGGGCATTGAAAATGGGTCGTGGATGGGTATTCCAGCATGACAATGACCCAAAACACACAGCCAAGGCAACAAAGGAGTGGCTCAAGAAGAAGCACATTAAGGTCCTGGAGTGGCCTACCAGTGTCCAGACCTTAATCCCATAGAAAATCTGTGGAGGGAGCTGAAGGTTCGAGTTGCCAAACGTCAGCCTTGAAACCTTAATGACTTGGAGAGGATCTGCAAAGTGGAGTGGGACAAAATCCCTCCTGAGATGTGTGCAAACCTGGTGGCCAACTACAAGAAACGTCTGACCTCTGTGATTGCCAACAAGGGTTTTGCCACCAAGTACTAAGTCGAAGGGGTCAAATACTTATTTCCCTCAATAACATGCAAATCAATTTATAACTTTTTTGAAATGCGTTTTTCTGGATTTTTTTGTTGTTATTCTGTCTCTCACTGTTAAAATACAACTACCATTAAAATTATAGACTGATCATTTCTTTGTCAGTGGGCAAACGTACAAAATCAGCAGGGGATCAAATACTTTTTCCCTCACTGTATTAGCCAACTCAAGCTGGCCTACATAAATTGAGATAAAGATGAAGGAAATTAACTTCAGCACATCACTGCCAGAATATTGCACTAAGTATATTTAATACTGCTTCCTGATCCCTTTCTGAGATAAGATGTGTTTGTGAGCACCTTTTGTGACAGATTGCAGGAGGCACTGTGAATGCAATGAGTCACACTTCCAGTTCCCCTCTACCTGTGGGCAAGGCCTAGCTACTTCAGGGACCCAGGATCTTCAGACGAGTGTGAGAGTGTCACTTTGCTCAGCTGCAGGGGCTTCCAGTGCGGTTCTGGCAGGAGAGCCGGGTGTGATTATTATCGTTTTGGAAAAAAATAGGGCCGCTTGACAACCTCGGGGCCTGAGCCATATCAGAAGACGTCTGAGGAAACGATGAAAGTGGCTTGGCTCAAAAATAAAACTATTTCAAATCCAATACAGGTGACAGGAGTCTGGCCTGCTAATATTCTACCCACCAGCTTATTCAGAGTGATATATATATATATATATATATGTGGTGTGAGCTTTAGTCCTAACTAGGTCCTTTACTATTTCACAACAATAACATAACATTCAGTAAGATAGAGAATTGCAGCCAAAATATATTTAGAGTTGCCTAGAACGCACCTCAGTAATACTATATTAATCACAAACTTGATTTAGTTGTTTGCAGCAAAAGGTTAACGCACTGCGCAATTCCGTGATATTCTAATAAAATTCAGTCAAATTGAATTAAACTATTAACATGTTATAATTAATTTTAAGTAACAAGATGATTGTCAATGCAAATTCCTCCTGACAGGTTTAGCATGTTATTATATTAGAAAACTAGTCTATAAATAGTCCGTCTTCCAGATGCTAAACTAATAAGAAATTCTGTAAGCCATCCGTAAAGGACAACTGTGATGTAACAATAAGATGGTGTACTACACGGTGCTGGGAGTCATTCCTCAGCAGAGACCGGAGTATTAGAAAGAATGCAATATTGATAGAGAGAATATGTATATCTAGTGTATGTTTATTCATTCTATATTCAGAGTCCTTTTAATTTTTTTTCCATAACAAAATGGTTCCCTCTCTGTGCCACCAGAGTATGGAAGGAGAATAAACAGTACCATTAGAAAAATCACAATCTTTTGATCCCTTTGAATGACTTATGGTTTTCTTCTTACTACAAATTCACAATGGGAAGATGGGGGTGGGGGGTAAATAAACAACAATAGCGAGAAGCACCCTCAGGCGACTGAGCTAGTGGCCATCTTGGGAAAGCAGCAGTGAGTTTTGGGTAAGCTAATGGGGTCAAACTTAAAAATGGCACATGTGATTAATGGCATCTCCTACAGAGTGGTACAAACACTATCCTGGGAGGTTGTGTATATATATGTATTTATAGGTTACGCTTCATTCTGAACTTTGAAAATGTTATTTACCTCTTCTCTTTCCTATACTTAAAAGCCTGGGATGAAAAAATAAAAGGTTTTAATAAACAGGGGATAAAACAAAAACATCAGGCTCATAAACACAAGAGTGATGAAACTCAGCTGCAGATATCTTTTTTTGGTAATGAATAAGACCCTTAGTCATACCAGACACCATCTTTAAAATCGCCCCAGTACTCGAAACGGTAATGCATCCTGTTTATCAGAGGGAAGCAGGAAGAGAGCTCGGGGCTTGTGACGTACAGAAGCTCGTCTGGTGGCTGACCCCCACTCCAGTGGGCTCGCTCCCTATCTCTCCCCCTGCCACTGCCTCCCCTCATTGCTTTAAATTATCACACTGTTTATACACTCAGCATCTATCATCCAATTTCACACTTCCGAGCTTGTTTACCAGCCTGAGGAGCTACAGAAAGCAACTGCCCCCCCCATTCTCACATGTCTCTGGCCTGTTAATTGCCTGGGCAGGATATCTTGCTATGAAATATGAGATTATTAGGCTGTGGTTCAAATGTTTCGCCTTTTCTATAAAGTTTGTTTTCATAGTAAATTAAATATAATTAATTTTGTGGTGTTGTTCGCCTGGCTAGTTCTGCCCCTACCTGTCATTACACTGAAGACAGAATCGCGCCCCTTGTCTCGGGATGAGTGCAACACGCAACACGGAGTGACGCCTGTCTGACCTTGAGGTGAGGACACCAGGGTCGGGCACAGAGACAACCGCGGGAGGAATGGATGCCGTTCAAGTCTTTTGCAGAGAGCCGTGTTATTTACATCTTTCAGCAGAAAGGGATGATTAATGGCAAAGCTCTAAGGTTAATTTACAGTTGGCTTCAAGGGAGATTGTTTGTATTTGTTTCCCTCTGCGCTGGAAACATAGAGGCACATTTTCCTGTAAGCAGTACCGCAGAAACACATTTGAAGGTGTTTCAAACAAATGCACCCAGAAAAAAATGAACATTATACGGATACGGGGGTCCTTCTAAACAGACCACTTCTTAATTTTCTGATTTCAGGAAATATTAATCTTCATTGTACCAGTATTTTCACATCATTTACAAATATTCTACCATCAGCCAGCCAACATTTATTAATCTCCTAGGAAAAAGACATATGTTGGGATATGTTGGTGATAAGAGTGGGATTTGTTGATGTATTGAAGACCTCACCCACTGGGTTTGTAAATATCACAAGTCTGAGCCAGAACATTGCTTTACCCAGCCCCCTGTATAAAAAGCTATTTAATTTTTTCTGTATGTGTGCATTTCCTTGGAATCAGCTAGTTTATCGCAGACAGACATTTATCCACTTTTCTACAATGTCAGCGAAAAGCCTGGCTCCCAGAAAGAACGAGTGAGTGCAGGTAACGTTCAAACCTGGTTCTCTCCTGCACTCATGTCTCTGTCCTCCAGCGCAGCCAGCACGAAGCACAGGTATTTCTGCAGCCCAGGCAGTGGCTTGTTGTAGAAGCCGTGGTACATCTTCTCGTCTCCCAGGGTGAAGGTTTCGGGGAGGGAGGTCAGCTTGGCGGCGATGTAAGGCTTCAGGTTGTCGGTCTGCCTCCTTCGCCGCTTCAGACTGGGGTTCTCGCTGGACTCCAGGAGCTGTGGCACATGGCACAGACAGGTAGGCCTCAGTTTCAGAGCATATTGGGACATATCTGTGTTTCTGTATTCCTCTCCAAAAAAAAAATGGAATTCTAAAGTGGCATTCTAAACTACAGCTTCCCTAAAGCCACACAGTCCCTGCTCTCCATCTTGAAGTGCTGTGAGGAATATTAAGGAAAAGATCGCTTAGGTGAGTATTGAGGCTTAGGCCAGTAAGACCCTCATTACCCAGCATGCAGCACAGCGGTGGAACACCACCCTCAATTACCGAGCCGCAGGGGCCTGGGACTGTGCAACTCAGCTGTGCAGTACAGACAGAAAAACTCTTACGTCGTCCAGATCCATCTCGTCCGGGTTCTCCCACCTCTTGGAGTTATCTGGTGTGACCGGCACGACCACGATGTAGTACCACCTGTGCAGATGAACACAACTAGCTGATTTAACACACCAATATTGTCATCAAAGCAAATGTTCCTCCAACCTATACATATTTTGTAATAGTCTGCCTGTTAAGTGTACACATTTATAATTGAGATTGTTCTCTTTGTTTCTCACATGCACATTGTTTTGCATTGCTTATAAATATTAAGGCTAATATTCAATCTCACCTTGGGACAAATGCTTTTTGTTTGCTTGTTTTGCTTGACTGACAGAATAAACAATTTATTGTGGAAATCGTCTGTCACTAAAGCCTTTGATTTGACTCTTTCAAGGTCCTAAAGCATACAATGTTGCCTGCACAGAATTGAAAAGCTAAAAAAGGGAAAATAAAGTTTCTATTCTTGCTGAAATAAACACTTGAACTTTAATTCTCCTCCACCAAAATCCCTTTCCATTTATAAAAGCATACCGTGTGAAATTGCATTTTAAACACGAGTCTCTTAACCTTTATTAGCAATGATTATTTTTTCTTTAAAAAGCTGCCTCTTAAGTAAATTGCTTGCTCCATTCAGCACCTACCGTACACGCCATTGCCATTTTATTACCGGAACTTTTGTCTCTGAAGCTCAGTTGTAAGTTTTATAATCATGGCATGCAAACAGGAATCAAGAAACAAAAAAAGATAGACTGGCTGTGGGAATAAAATGAAACCCTTTCTGGTTATGGGTGCTTTCAGAGCTCTACAAAATAACCAGAGAGGCAAATACAGTGAGAAGAAAAGAGGTGACATGATTCAGCATTCATACAATTCAGGACTCTAGGAGGCATTTCAAGATGGCCCTGGGCATTTGTTGACGAGAGGATACCCACCTGACGTGCGCTTTGGTCTGCACTTTCGGCAGGTTGATGGTGAGCTTCCCGTCCTCCTCCTGGCCCCGGCTGTAGTGGACTGGCTTGGTCTTGAGCAGGTCAGGGGCGGTGCGGATGGACACCACCTGTTGCAGGCCCCCCGCAATGTTCCCCCGGCTCATCAGCACGAAGGAGTAGTCTGTGTCGGGCTGCAGCTTGGTTATGAGCTTACGCTTGAGGTTGCCCTGGACCTCCACGCTCTGCTGGTTGTAAAGGATCTGGAAGGCAAGGAAGAGCATGATCATAAACCTCTAGTCTCATGCCATTGGGCGGGGTCTACTTCCCACTGGTGACTTTCAGCAGGCTGCATAGAAGGTCTTTTTGGGCTACAGTAGGTGAATGACACTCACTGTATCAAGGTTAAGACCTGTGATCAAATTCAGAGCAGTTTTGAAGACCTCTGTTCACGCAGTTACCTGTATCTCCAGGTTTTAGTCATCTTTCAGTTCAGAGGTGTTTAAGAATAAGAAATTCCTACCAATATCGTAAAAGCTCCCCAGTGGAATGAAAAGCAGAAAACCTTTAAGCTACGGAGCACGGAGGTTGGCTTATTTGCTGAACTCTTCCTTTGAGATGTAGCTACTATTTCAGGGATTATATAACACTTTTTAAAGTTCTGCAACAATAAGTAAACATTCATGTTTTTTTTCTTTAGCAGTCAAAAGCTAAGCAGACAATGTGAAACACTGAGAGCTCGCATTCTGTAAACACCACAGTCCGCGTGGATCAACTCCATGGGAGAAAAGTGTCCAGCAGATGACAATTTGCAACACAGTTCAATGCAATTATTATGTTTAATGAAAAAACAATTCCAATTTAAATGGATATTTGAAGCAATTAAAGACTTAGCCAAATGCTTCTCTATGATGTGTTAATTGCATAAATTATATAATGCAGAACTCTTTAAACAGTTAGACCATTTGAAAGAAGTAACTATAAGAAAATAATTAAATGGGAAGTAACATTTCAGCAATTGGCATGCAACTATGCTCAAAATTCCATGTATGTTAATACATCTTATTACAGACAACGTATTAATGGAAAGGGGGAAATAAATATATTTAAAAAACAAACATATAGTTTAAAAACATGTGTTGCACCTGGCTGCTGATTTTAACTTCTCATGGCACAACTGGAATAAAATGCAAAACTGAAAAACAAAACAGGGAAATTCCCAAAGTGGCTTCTTACCTTGAAAGGCACTTGAGGCTTATAGGACTCTGGCACTTCCCAAGTCAGTAACACAGAGGATTTCATGACAGATTTCACTCGGAAGCTCTTGGCAAATTCTGCAGGAGAAATACACAGATTTAACTGCCTCTATCTTTTAATGAGCTACCAGTTGTTGTATCTTTGTATTAAATGACAGCTGTAGGACACCCAGGGAATTTAAGGAAGCCACTATTGATAATGCCAAGAGACAACTCTGTAGGAGTTACGTATTTGGGCAGGGACCTAGGGACTCTTACAAGATTCTCAGTGCTACACAACAGAGGTACGATGTGTGGTTTGTTTTTCCATTGAAAACATTACTTAAAGTCTGTACCTTTGTTTTTCATTATTCCTCAGAGTAAGAGAACTGGATTCGATCATCTCAAAACACTCTTAACTGAACGGAAATTAATTCATGCACACATCATATTTAATCAGTTTAATAAGAAGTAGACAGACATCAGCTGTCAACAGAAAAAAGGTGTATACTGCTAACGCTGTAGGGTAGTATTTCAGTCCAGCACACACAGGGGAACCATTTGTTTATCCATACTATAAAGGAGAATTCAGATTGCCAGCATTTCTATATTGCTGTTCCCCAAGCCTATCTGAGAAATTCAGGGACTGGGAACACAATTTCCGAGGGCTCAAAGAAAATGAGTGAAAATACAGAAGGAACACAAACAGAAAATAATAAATGTTATTCACAAAGAACACATTGAGGGATTAATGCTTATTTTGTCTACTTCTGGTATATGTTAACACTGACAAAAGTGCTGCATTAAATAAAATGCAGCAGAGTTAGTGATGAATGGAGGCCCATGACAGAGAGAGAGAGAGGGCATACGATTCCTGGGGAGAGAGAGCACCGGCCCAGCTGTGCAATGCACTCTGGGAGTTTTATCCAATGTCAACGGTGCAACAGCAAAAAAACGATATGATATGATATGGTTCTTAAAATGACGTATTTATGTATGCCGTGTGTTGTGCGATTAATTTTTGTTAACCAAGATTGTGTGACGTGGACTGCAAAAGCACTACAATGTCAAACATTTCACTCACTGTGAGCTTGCATTCCGCGACTCCGAACAAAATGATAATATTGCAGTCGACTACCATATGAATAATGAATATACAGAATAAGCATGTGTATAAGAAGAAATTATAGTCTTAAGAAAGCCAAATCCACAATTTCCTATCTTAGGGAGTTAGACTATATGCAATTCGACCAGATATATAGATAAAAGTGCAAGAGACACAAAAGTGTGCTGTGACTGAAATTGGAAATGGTGAACACAGTAAACATGGCCCTTTGGTGTGCAAAACAAACTGACAGGACTCTTCCTCCCTCGGGTGAGAGTCCTGCTACCAAAAGGCCTGTGTCCCGTACCCACCCGCTCCCACACGTCCTACAACTGCTCACTTCTACTCCCATCTGCTCCTGCAACTTCCCTTCCACTCACACCTGTTCCTGGGAAATCCACAGCAATCTGCTGCCGACCTCACGGCGCTCTCCATGTGGTATGTATGTCAACACAGCCGGCGCGTGTCCAGGCATATGGGTCTAAAGCCTGGCATGTGCGTGCGTACAACGTGTGCATGTGTGTGTGTGCAGATGTCCGATAGAAGGCCGCTCACCAGACTCCACTGGCATGGTTCGGCTCTGGATGCTGGGGCTAATGGGGCCACCACCCTTGCTGGTGAAGGCCCTGACCCGGATGTCGTAGGTGGTGTCCGGCCGCAGTCCGTTGACGGTGATGTGGGTTTCGGTGGTGCTGTTGGTGTGGTTCTGCTGGCTGTTGATGTCCCTGTACACCACGAGGTACTGCACAATCTTGCCGTTGCGCTCCGACAGCAACGGCGGCTCCCAGGCCAGCTCGGTGGTGGAGGTGGTGAGGCCCACCACACGCAGGTTTTGAGGGAAGCCGCTGGGCAGGTCCTCGGCAGTGGTGATCTCTTTCACGTACTCCTCCCCGTTGCCGGCCCTGTTCTTGGCGCACAGCCTGAAGATGTACGTGGCTCCTTTGTGCAGCCCGGTGACTGTGTAGTGGTCATCGGTCTTCTTGAAGTCTCGGACATTGAATGCCTCCTCCTCACTGCGCTTGAACTGCAACTGGTATCCAATCAGCTCACCCACCATCTCCTTGGGCGGCTGCCACTGGATCAGGGCTGTGTTCCCTATGGTGGTGCTGATCATCATGGTGGGCTTCCCAGGAACTGCGGGGGCGGGAGACAACGTTAAAAAAAAACTAAAAAACGTCTCACTGTGTACAGAACCATGCCATGCTGGCAGCACAGGCTATTCAAAGGGACTTAGATAATATTCAGTTGTGGGCCGACACCTGGCAGATGAAATTCAATGTGGACAAGTGCAAGGTATTACATGCAGGTAACAAAAATGTCCACTATAATTACACTATGGGAGGAATAGAACTAGGAGTCTACATGGACTCCTCACTTTCTCCAGCCAAACAATGTGGGGAAGCAATTAAAAAAAAAGGCAAACAGGATGTTAGGGTATATTGTCAAAAGTGTAGAATTGAGAACAAGGGCAGTAATGTTCAGACTGTACAATGCACTAGTTAGAGCTCATCTGGATACTGTGGACAGTTCTGGTCTCCACACTTCAAGAAAGATATTGCTGCTCTAGAGGCAGTTCAGAGGAGAGCAACCAGACTTATTCCAGGTCTGAAGGGAATGTCCTACTGAGAGACTGAGGGACCTGAACCTTTTCACCCTGGAACAGAGGAGACTACGTGGGGACTTGATTCAAGTCTTCAATATCATGAAAGGCATCGACCACATCAAACCAGAGGAGCTTTTCCAGATCAGCAGGGACACACACACCCGGGGACACAAATGGAAATTGGGCTTCAAGGCATTCAAGAGGGAAAACAGGAGACACTTCTTCACACAGAGAGGCGTCACAATCTGAACAAACTCCCCAGTGATGTGGTTGAAGCTGAAAGTTTGGGAACATTTAAAAAGACTGGATAGTATCCTTGGATCACTTAGTTATTAATGGACACCAAAATGAGTATGATGGGTCAAATGGCCTCCTCTCATTTGTAAACTTTCTTATGTTCTTATGTATTTGGCTGTTGAATGAAAATGGCGCCATACTTACCAGCTCCTGTAGTGGTGATAACTTTGGCTTTACTGCGAGCCCCATCTCCCTTTGTCGTGTAGGCCGCTACCGTAACGGAATACATGGTTTCTGAGAGAAGCCCCGTGATAATGGCCTCCTGAGGAAATAAATGTTATAAAATGAGTTGCTGGGCGGTGCTGAGAAATTTGCACCCCCGTAACCGTGAACTCCACAAGAGTGCCTCCAAGCAAAACACCACATCGAAGTATCGCATCTGAAACATGCCCCCAACATTAAAACCATCATACGTTTCTATCGTGTCTTTTGGAAGCTTTTAAGGGAGAGCAGAATTCATAACGATCAAACTTTGATGGCTTTAATGGAGAAACACTGGAGCCTGCCTGTGAGGTGTTCCTTCACCGTCAGGCCATTGGAATATATATATAAATAGAACACCATTTAACACCAAATAAAATATACCATTTATGTCAGTGTTCACATCATACATTTAACCTGCCCCTTTCACCTTTCCAGACAGAAAACGGTTAGAGATTCTCACTGCGGGCTCGACTGAGACTTGCAGAAAGCTCGAACTGACAATCACGCTCTGTCGGAGAACCTCCCACGGTTGAGCTGAGCCGGGCACGGTGGTCCGCCAGCAACAGCGCCTTGACAACTGGCCTGGATCTGACTGGATCTGGGCTTGTTTTCAGGGTCTGTTTGTAGACTGGGTGAGAAACTCCCACCTTCGCTACGGTGTGGACAGGAATAAAGACTGCCATTGTCCTTGATTTAGTGAAATCAGCAAAAGCCAGGGTTTCACAATATGTGCTCTGGCGTGCTTTGGGTTCATTGAATGCTTCTTAGTGCGATTCTTTTTAATTTCCTCCACAATTCCTGTGAATTCCACGTTTTTTTATTTTAAAGCAGTTGATCTTGGCCAGAGAGAAAATCATATTATTCGAATATAAGGCTTAAGATTTTTAATAATATTTAATCATTTATATTAAAACTGACAAAAACAAAACAAGGCCATTGTTGTTTTTTTTAATTATGTTCCCATCATGTCAAATTGTCATATCACAACTGCATTAAAAAGAAAAAAACTTGAATCCCCTTTAACTGCTGTAAGAGCACTGCACAGCCAATACCCTCTTTGATTATATTGTCTCAGATTGATTATATTGTCCTTCACTTTTTTATAACCAATATATTATTACACACAGCAGAAAATAAATACTTACTTCATTAACTGCTGAGGAAATGAACACTGACATATATGGTAACCACACATGACCAAACACACAATCCACCATTAAAAAAGATAAAAAAACACTAAACAAATGGCTTGATTAGAAAAAGCCAGCGTGTGTAGTTTGTTTCCAGTGTGTTGAGCCATTCTGATCAAAGCACTTCTAGCATTCAGAAGTGTTCGTGCTTCTTTAATTACATCAGCTTGTGGGACGGGAAGAATCATCCAGATCATTAAAAGGGCACAATATCAAAACAGCAACCCCCTTGGTTTTCGTTTTTGATCTTAATTGCAGGGTTTAACTGCAAAAACATTCCCACAACAGCAAAAAATCTCAAGACACGCACACAGGAGAGCATGCCCACCCCTTGCGTTATACAGTCACACATTCAGAATCACCAGCAAGGCGACACGAAATCCCACACCAGTGAAACACACTCCCATATATACCACACACAAACAACTGAGATGCGAGCACAGACATCTCACACACGCACAATTAGCAGGTGTCTCAGCAAGCAGAGCTCATAGACAAAGTGCCGTTTTATTTTGTATATATGTGTGTGTGTCTGTGTGTTTCTATATATAGACAATTCCTGAAAAGAGTAAAATTCAATTGCAATCAATAGCAATAAAAACTAAAACAGGAAGCTGGAACTCCATAGTGGGAACCAAATAAACTTCTCTAGTTGCTAAGGGTGCAAACCAGCCGATACACAGACACCGGAGAGGGTGGGTCCGGCTTCAAAAAGAACAGGAATCAAATCTGGAGGGGATTTCCAGGGCAGAACACCCACTAAGGTATATTTTCTGAAACCGTTGTATCGCCCTCAGACCTCAGATCCTGACTGAAACTAGCATTCATCATAATAAAGTTAAAGCTTTCTAATTATGTCCTCTTTTGAAGAATTTTAGATATTTATTGCATTATTAATAGTTTCCTTCATTAATTAAACCTTTGGTTTCTAATTATGGCAATACATTTACTCTTTTTTATATTTTTTATTAAGCATCCCAGAGTTGCTCATTTAAATATCAAATGGTTATTTCCTCCTCCCCTAAAGAGCGAGACAGGAAAGAAAGAGAAAAACTGAATTATCTGAAGCTATTAAGTTCATTGTGAATGTCTCAGTGCTGGGTTGCATAGCATTAATACTGCACTGGGGTTTTATTGTTTTGGTTAAATCCATTTATGTTTAATTACCAGAAGAGTCCTAGATTTTGCAAATGTTATCTTGACCCTCAAGCATACAAATCTGCAAAATTGTAGATCAGTTACAAGGTAAATGAAAACAAAAGGAAAAAAATGACCAGACTCTTGTCGAATGCAAATTTAACTGTTGGGAAAAATGTGAGAAAAACGGCCATTATTAGACTACATCAGATCTAGAATTAGTGAATGTGTCAAATCTTTGAATTTCAAGATTAAAAACACAAACAGCAAGATGGAGAAACAAGTAAAATACTGTTTTCAATGAAGAAAAGGAAGCTAGATGATTCCCAGACAGTGAATGTATATCAATCAGGGCTAAATTAGTTTTCAAATCCTTGATCAAGCCTTTGGGAATCAAGCCTTTGGGATCTAAACAGATCAATAAACAGTTACAGAGTCACTGACACAGCTCCTCTTGACTTTAAAGAGTTAACATTGAAAGCAAGGAGATCTGTTTGGACCCGTACTACATCAGTCACAGCCCATTGAAAAATCCCATGGATGAAATACACAATTACATGAAGGCTGACCTAATAAATAAACATTTTTTTATTTTGACTACATCCGAGTCTGGTTCTTTCCCAAAAAGGGGCTTTAAAGTGTAATAGAGTATTTTATTATTATTATATATTTCTTAGCCAACGTTCTTATGCAAGGTGATTTTCACATACAAATTACCCATCGACCAATCAGCTACACTTTGTTTGATTGAATTCAAGTTAAAACAGCGTTTCATTACTAATCCTATTGGACTCCTTTGGATCCATTGTCTGGGATTTTTATTTAGTTTGGAACAACAGGGTCTTTCATCTGTCTGTGTCTTCCAAATATTCTTGTGTATCTGGGGTGAGAAGTGTTAGCTGACCTCGGCATGAAAAGTACAGGGTCCTGAGCTCGTCATAACAATGAACACGTGTGCAGAATGAAAACAAAACACAGACCACACTTGGACAAACCACCACAGCAAAAGTCCCATGCCAAAAATCATGTGGCGGTGCAGTGGGTGGAGCTGTCTTAGTCAGGTGACCTCTCCCTGAGACTTCTGGGAGATGTAGTGTGGCCAAAGCCAAACACCCACTGCACTGTCACAATACCCAACATCACACACGGACAGCAGCGAACTTCACAGACACAAATGCTCTTCGAGGAAAGTAAGACACAAAGAAACCAAACAAGAATGTGCGGGTTGCAGGAGACAGGTTTTAACCCAATTTTAGCTTCATGATGATTCCTAATTCAAGAAGTGTGCCGTTAGGCAAAACTAAAACTAAGTCTTCCAGTCACTCTCCAATCCCCACAACTGCCCTCTTGACTCCTGGACGGTTGATCTCTATCTGGATGTGCCGATTAAATCCATCAATCAGAGCCCAGAGAGCCGCCATCGGAGGTCTATCGCAACGCAGCAGCCAGACTGCAGGTACGGCAAGTCCCGGCAAGCACAGCGCATTCTTTGGTGTCGGCAAGCTCTGCATGAACATGCCGCTCGATCCGCTGCCAGTTGTTTTGGCAGGAGCGGAGAAAAAAGACAGAGGTGTGGGGAGGGGCTGGAAGAAACGATTTGCGTGTAAACCACAGCTTAACCTTTGAAAATCAAAACAAAGAAATGGATTTACAACCACGTCTCCTGCAAGCCCACATACGCGCCGGGTTCTCACGCAAACGAGACGCCACGAGAGCCAGGGAGAGAGGGCTGGAGACGGGAACGCGGCTGTGGATTACAGCTCGGCGCTTTCATCTGCAGCTCGCTCTCGCTGTCTGCAAAACACACCACTGGGTCCTCCTGGTTCCCCTTTGAAGCAGAAAGGAATATATTCATATTCATTAAGCAGATGTCGAGGTGGCTAAGGGAGATCTGTACTTTATACAGTTCTCCCACAAACACACCAGGCCTCCGCAATACTTTCTCCATCCCTTCAAACCGCACTTTGCTGGGAGCCAAGCAGATTGTATAAAGGAAACATAATGTATATACATATATTTACTGGAGGAAAGAAAATATCCTGCATTATCACTGGATTTAAATTGGAAATTGGGTTACCAGAGAAGGCTGAATAACGGGAGAGTGCTCAGTAGTGTTAGTATGAAGTGTTGTATGATGAGTGTTCAGTGTATAGTGGCTTAATATTAAGAGACAGATTTAGAGAGTAAGTTTACAAAGAGGGTGGAGAGGATAACAGTCTTATAGCGGCGACTTATTTAGAACAGTCAGCGGCAGAACGATGGCAGTGTATAGGCAAGTCCGAAGGGGCGCCGAGATGAGAGAGTATTATGGAAATAGAGATTCAGAAGGAGGGTAGAGGGGACAGATTTCTTTGGAGAACATTTGAACCGGGAACATCATAGTGGATTTGAAGTGTGTAATATCCTATTAGTGACAGAGACTACAGTAGTGCAAGACCTTACAATCAGGGAGTAGTGTGGAAAATTCGGCAACTAATTTAAAAGCAGGATGGTGGTGGGGGGATGGGTTGCTCACATATAGATTAAAAAAAATAAAAATAAATGTCATGCTGTTTCACAAGCTGCTTGTTCCATGTATATGAAGCTTTAACAGTGAACTGCTTTAAAGGATAAAAGTTACTGCGTTTGCAGGTTTCCCTGGCACAAAAGCTCTTAGCAAACGTGTTAAAAAAAGAGTGCGTTAGTTTCTACTGAAGCACGGGCGGAGGTGGGGGGGTGACGGGACAGACAGGGTAGTGTTATACAGTATTCCCAGGGGCCCAGTGCTGCGTAAAGAAACCCGTCTTGCACAGACTGCCACACACTTCTGTTACTCACATAGTCCGTCGACTCCTCAACTTTCCACTGATGGGAAAAAACAGATGGAGGAAAAAAGGAATAAAAAAACATGGTTTTGAAGGAACAGCTGTAAGAAAGGGTTTACAGCAGCTGAGGTTAACAACATGCTCTGTGGGTGACATTAGGAGCTACAGGACATGGTGATATTAGTTGTTAGGAGGGAAAGCTGCACTTGGGGATTAAAATGTGTTTATAGGCTCTAAGGGCAAGAAATAAAAAGAAGATTAATATATATATATATATATATATATATACACACACACACACACACTTTTCATTTGTTCCTAATTCTTGTTTATGTATGTATATATATATATACACACACACACACACATATATATGATGACAACCAATTCAGTTCCCCAAAACCAGAGTGACATTGCAGTCAGTCATTCCAAACAGTGCCACCTGCTGGAAGGAAGTGACAGTGGAGGTGTTAGGTGTCAGAGCTACTGTAACCCCTGCACTGAAGTCAGTGTTTGGCAGTGCGGACTAGACTTCTTTTCAGGATCAGCCAGCGGGTTCCTGCAACAGAAAAAACACAGTATATGCTCCACCACGGCTCGGCGCTGGACACCCTGAAACTGAAAACACAGGTTAAACTCCTTGGGGAGAATGAATCTGGGATATTTACAGTCAACCTTTGGCAAGAGTTCAGAGTCTTAGAACTGACATTACACTTTGTAATGTGTGTCAATCGCACCGGAAAGAGGTGCAAGAAATCGTCAGAGAATTCACTCTTGTAAAGCCCACTAGCGTGAAGAAAACAAGTGTGACAATAAATACTTGACAGAGAGAAGCCCTCTGCCCTCTCGCCTGTTGGGAATTGAATGCACTGTCTTGCTTTTCCCTTGTTGTAGTGGGTTAAAAGCACAGACTATTTATCTGACAGAAAAGCGGGGGATAACTATTCATATAATGTGTAACGTCAATCATTTGTCTGTCATAACGGACATTTGACAAGT